>NW_028142936.1:600000-1169000 GCF_977018435.1 Lepisma saccharinum
TTCATTCTTGACAATGCTAACACTTACGCAGTGTGACAGAACATTGAAATATGAAGAAATTCTTGAAAGGTAACAAAATGATGGTCATTTTTTATTAGAGATTTACAATTAAACAATACAACGTTTAGCAGTTAGTGACATTAACCGAAAAATCAAAAACAAGGCGCGAATAAAAGAACATTGCGCCCCGGCCAATGTCACCCTTTTCAACACTAAAACGCCTTATTTTGAATTTTAAAGCACACTAGTTACAATTCCGGATTTAATAATACTTGCTGTTGATCCCACCTTCCCACCAGACATAGCTTTACTAAATTTGCGGCGATATTTTGAAATCGTAGTGGTAATGAATGTTTAGATTTTGGAAAACAGTACTAACATGTTCACATTATGTGTGTGGAAAACAAATAATGTGTTATCAGTACAAGTGGTAGAGAGATTTAGAGCCTGCAATTGTAATAAAGATCTTGAAAGCCGACATGTATACTTAGAATTAGTCTATTCTTTGTTTGCTTGCGAATGAATTTCCATCACAAAAGATAATTCATTTCTTCACTCAAAGATCTCTCATATTTCAGAACCGGCTTTTCACATACTGATTAAACATTAGTTATAGTGGACAACTCTGAAAGAAATATTACCTTTGGATACGTCGAATACATTAGTAATATTCATCTGGGACAGCAGCTACAGACAAGTGTGGAAGTCTTCAATTCACATTCTCATCCAAAGTGTCTGAGTGTTCTGTTCTTGTCTGAACCGCAGGGCAGAAACAGATTAGCACAAATTTCCTGTCCTAGGAGTTAACTGGCATTCTTCCTTCATTGTTACAAGCTCATATTGAAACAAATGTGTTCATATTCAAAACAAAGACGTATCCTAGCAACAACACAAGTATTCATGCATGAGTAAATCTATGGCATGGTAAATAATTATAAATTATCAACTTCATTGTAGCCTAATTGTTCAATTAGTTCATTCTTGATGTTGAAAAGTTTAACCCAGCGGCCTACATTACTGACCATTTTCTTAAATCTTCTAAGTCGATGTTCGACTCCGTGCAAATCAAACTTGATGCCCACATCTAAAAATATTCTTGAAAATGTTTTCCATGGATTATGGTATTCAAGATAGCATCCAAACCTTTGTTACAATATTTCAGTTTTCTTAAACGAATGTCGATAGTCATGAGAATAATGCAGTCATAAATGAAACCGCATGATGGGATGGTGTAGGTAATAAACACATACACACACACACACACGCACGTAAACAATTTCATGTATATATATTCAATTTGAATTACATTTCTTGAGGTACAACTTGTGCATTAACCTTCTACGTTTTCGTGTTCTACGGTAGAATTTCATGTCAATCGGACCTTTTTTTTCGTAAACTGATTTATTTGCCCTGAAACTTAGTGAAAACTATATCTTCCAATCTCACTCATTATTCCGACCGCGCAATATAGTACGGTCACAAACGCGGTGAATAATTTCTTGCCATATTATTTCTGAATATGGAAAGAAAGGTTCGCAATGCATTTTCAAATGACCGAAGAAATAATTTTGCAACGAAATTCCCAGAACACTTTATAGAATTGATGGTATTCTTCACAAATTCATTGATTGGAAGTATCTTGCAGTAAACATGACTCACCTCCATGTTAATGGTTTAGTTGGGCAAGGAACTCTCGGTCAAATGTTTTGAGACAAACTAACATAGTCTCTTAACAAATATATAAGATTTGCAATGTAGTAGAACACACAAGCAAACTGATTATTATGTAAACTTATCACAAAGAATAAATATGTAGTTGATTAGTTATGCATTGACCAGTTAGCGGCAATAAACGAAATATCAAAAACATGGCGTCAATGAAAGATTATTGTGCCCCCGGTTTCGGTCGCCCGTTCCAAAAGCAAAACGATTCATTTTGAATGTCAGAGAATGCAAGTTACCATTCGAAATTTAGTGAAACTTGGTGTTGATCTCTCCTTTACACCAGAAAAAAATTATCTGAATGCACGTCCGTACAATGCAAATCAAAATGTCAAAACGTGTGCATAGTCTTGTGTAGATATGACTAAAATGTATAAATGATGCATACGCACAACCAATCAAGTGTTATCGTTATAAGTTGTAATTAAAGATGCAGTAATTTGCGACAAATGTTATGCTATCGTAGTTCTTGCAATGAAATTCATTCTCGACAATGCTAACACTTACGCAGTGTGACAGAACATTGAAAAATGAAGAAATTCTTGAAAAGTAACAAAATGATGGTAATTTTTGATTAGAGATTTACAATTAAACAATACAACGTTTAGCAGTTAGTGACATTAACCGAAAAATCAAAAACAAGGCGCGAATAAAAGAACATTGCGCCCCGGCCAATGTCACCCTTTTCAACACTAAAACGCCTTATTTTGAATTTTAAAGCACACTAGTTACAATTCCGGATTTAATGATACTTGCTGTTGATCCCACCTTCCCACCAGACATAGCTTTACTAAATTTGCGGCGATATTTTGAAATCGTAGTGGTAATGAATATTTAGACTTTTGAAAACAGGACTAACATGTTCACAGGATGTGTGTGCAAAACAAATAATGTGTTATCAGTACAAGAGGTAGAGAGATTTTGAGCCTGCAATTGTAATAAGGATTTTGAAAGCCGACACGTATACTTAGAATTAGTCTATTCTTTGTTTGCTTGCGAATGAATTTCCATCACAAAAGATAATTCATTTCTTCACTCAAAGATCTCTCATATTTCAGAACCGGCTTTTCACATATTGATTAAACATTATTTATAGTGGACAACTCTGAAAGAAATATTACCTTTGGATACGTCAAAGACATTAGTAATATTCATCTGGGACAGCAACTAGAGACAAGTGTGGAAGTCTTCATTTCACTTTCTCATCCAAAGTGTCTGAGTGTTCTGTTCTTGTCTGAACCGCAAGGCAGAAACAGAGGAGCACAAATTTCCTGTCCTAGGAGTTAACTGGCATTCTTCCTTCATTGTTACAAGCTCATATTGAAACAAATGTGTTCATATTCAAAACAAAGACGTATCCTAGCAACATGTCAAGTATTCATGCATGAGTAAATCTATGGCATGGTAAATAATTATAAATTATCAACTTCATTGTAGCCTAATTGTTCAATTAGTTCATTCTTGATGTTGAAAAGTTTAACCCAGCGGCCTACATTACTGATCATTTTCTTAAATCTTCTAAGTCGATGTTCGACTCCGTGCAAATCAAACTTGATGCCCACATCTAAAAATATTCTTGAAAATGTTTTCCATGGAATATGGTATTCAAGATAGCATCCGAACCTTTGTTACAATATTTCAGTTTTCTTAAACGAATGTCGATAGTCATGAAAATAATGCAGTCATAAATGAAACCGCATGAATTGATGGTGTATTTAATAAACACATACACACACACACACACACACGCATGTAAACAAATTAATGTATATATATTCAATTTGAATTACATTTCTTGAGGTACAACTTGTGCATTAACCTTCTACGTTTTCGTGTTCTACGGTTGAATTTCATGTCAATCGGACCTTTTTTTTCGTAAACTGATTTATTTGCCGTGAAACTTAGTGAAAACTATATCTTCCAATCTCACTCATTATTCCGACCGCGCAATATTGTACGGTCACAAACGCGGTGAATAATTTCTTGCCATATTATTTCTGAATATTGAAAGAAAGGTTCGCAATGCATTTTCAAATGACCGATGAAATAATTTTGCTACGAAATTCCCAAAACACTTTATAGAATTGATGGTATTCTTCACAAATTCATTGATTGGAAGTATCTTGCAGTAAACATGACTCACCTCCATGTTAATGGTTTAGTTGGGCAAGGAACTCTCGGCGAAATGTTTTGAGACAAACGAACATAGTCTCTTAACAAATATATCCAATTTGCATTGTAGTAGAACACACAAGGAAACTGATTATTATGTAAACTTATCACAAAGAATAAATATGTAGTTGATTAGTTATGCATTGACCAGTTAGCGGCAATAAACCAAAAATCAAAAACATGGCGTCTATGAAAGATTATTGTGCCCCCGGTTTCGGTCGCCCGTTCCAAAAGCAAAACGATTCATTTTGAATGTCAGAGAATGCAAGTTACTATTCGAAATTTAGTGAAACTTGGTGTTGATCTCTCCTTTACACCAGAAAAACTTTATCTGAATGCACGTCCATACAATGCAAATCAAAATGTCAAAACATATGCATAGTCATGTGTAGATATGACTAACATGTGTAAATGATGCATACGCACAACCAATCAAGTGTTATCGTTATAAGTGGTAATTAAACATGCAGAAATTTGCGACAAATGTTATGCTATCGTAGTTCTTGCAATGAAATTCATTCTTGACAACGCTAACACTTACGCAGTGTGACAGAACATTGAAATATGAAGAAATTCTTGAAAAGTAACAAAATGATGGTCATTTTTGATTAGAAATTTACAATTAAACAATAGAACGTTTAGCAGTTAGTGACATTAACCGAAAAATCAAAAACGAGGCGCGAATAAATCAACATTGCGCCCCGGCCAATGTCACCCTTTTCAACACTAAAACGCCTTATTTTGAATTTTAAAGCACACTAGTTACAATTCCGGATTTAATGATACTTGCTGTTGATCCCACCTTCCCACCAGACATAGCTTTACTAAATTTCCGGCGATATTTTGAAATCGTAGTGGTAATGAATGTTTAGACTTTTGAAACAGGACTAACATGTTCACAGGATGTGTGTGGAAAACAAATAATGTGTTATCAGTACACGTGGTAGAGATATTTTGAGCCTGCAATTGTAATAAAGATCTTGAAAGCCGACATGTATACTTAGAATTAGTCTATTCTTTGTTTGCTTGCGAATGAATTTCGGCCAAATGTCTTGAGACATACGAAAATAGTCTCTTAACAAATATATCCAATTTGCAATATCGTACGACACACAAGGAAACAGATTATTTTGTAAAATTATCACAAAGAATAAATGCGTAGTTGATTAACAAAGCATTGAGCAGTGAGCGGCAATAAACGAAAAATCAAAAACATGGCGTCAATGAAAGATTATTGTGCCCCCGGTTTCGGTCGCCCGTTCCTGAAGCAAAACGATTCATTTTGAATGTCAGAGAATGCAAGTTACTATTCGAAATTTAGTGAAACTTGCTGTTGATCCCACCTTCCCACCAAACATAGTTTTATTAAATTTGCGGCGATAATTTGGAAATCGTAGTGATAATGAATGTTTAGTCTTTTGAAACCAGGACTAACATGTTCACAGGATGTGTGTGCAAAGCAAATAATGTGTTGTCAGTACACGTGGTAGAGATATTTTGAGCCTGCAATTGTAATAAAGATCTTGAAAGCCGACATATATACTTAGAATTAGTCTATTCTTTGTTTGCTTGCGAATGAATTTCCATCACAAAAGATAATTCATTTCTTCACTCAAATATCTCTCATATTTCAGAACCGGCTTTTCAAATATTGATTAAACATTATTTATAGTGGACAACTCTGAAAGAAATATTACCTTTGGATACGTCGAATACATTAGTAATAATCATCTGGGACAGCAGCTACAGACAAGTGTGGAAGTCTTCAATTCACATTCTCATCCAAAGTGTCTGAGTGTTCTGTTCTTGTCTGAACCGCAGGGCAGAAACAGATTAGCACAAATTTCCTGTCCTAGGAGTTAACTGGCATTCTTCCTTCATTGTTACAATCTCATATTGAAACAAATGTGTTGATATTCAAAACAAAGACGTATCCTAGCAACAACTCAAGTATTCATGCATGAGTAAATCTATGGCATGGTAAATAATTATAAATTATCAACTTCATTGTAGCCTAATTGTTCAATTAGTTCATTCTTGATGTTGAAAAGTTTAACCCAGCGGCCTACATTACTGATCATTTTCTTAAATCTTCTAAGTCGATGTTCGACTCCGTGCAAATCAAACTTGATGCCCAAATTTAAAAATATTCTTGAAAATGTTTTCCATGGATTATGGTATTCAAGATAGCATCCAAACCTTTGTTACAATATTTCAGTTTTCTTAAACGAATGTCGATAGTCATGAGAATAATGCAGTCATAAATGAAACCGCATGATGGGATGGTGTAGGTAATAAACACATACACACACACACACACGCATGTAAACAAATTAATGTATATATATTCAATTTGAATTACATTTCTTGAGGTACAACTTGTGCATTAACCTTCTACGTTTTCGTGTTCTAGGGTAGAATTACATGTCAATCGGACCTTTCTTTTCGTAAACTGATTTATTTGCCTCGAAACTTAGTGAAAACTATATCTTCCACTCTCACTCATTATTCCGACCGCGCAATATTGTACGGTCACAAACGCGGTGAATAATTTTTTGTCATATTATTTCTGAATATTGAAAGAAAGCTTCGCAATGCATTTTCAAATGACCGAAGAAATAATTATGCTACGAAATTCCCAGAACACCTTATAGAATTGATGGTATTCTTCACAAATTCATTGATTGGAAGTATCTTGCAGTAAACATGACTCACCTCCATGTTAATGGTTTAGTTGGGCATGGAACTCTCGGCGAAAAGTTTTGAGACAAACGAATATAGTCTCTTAACAAATATATAAGATTTGCAATGTAGTAGTACACAAAAGCAAACTGATTATTATGTAAACTTATCACAAAGAATAAATATGTAGTTGATTAACAAAGCATTGAGCAGTTAGCGGCAATAAACGAAAAATCAAAAACATGGCGTCAATGAAAGATTATTGTGCCCCCGGTTTCGGTCGCCCGTTCCAAAAGCAAAACGATTGATTTTGAATGTCAGAGAATGCAAGTTACCATTCGAAATTTAGTGAAACATGGTGTTGATTTCTCCTTTACACCAGAAAAAAATTATCTGAATGCACGTCCATACAATCCAAATCAAAATGTCAAAACATGTGCATAGTCATGTGTAGATATGACTAACATGTATAAATGATGCATACGCACAACCAATCAAGTGTTATCGCTATAAGTTGTAATTAAACATGCAGAAATTTGCGACAAAAGTTATGCTATCGCAGTTCTTGCAATGAAATTCATTCTCGACAATGCTAACACTTACGCAGTGTGACAGAACATTGAAATATGAAGAAATTCTTGAAAAGTAATAAAATGATGGTCATTTTTGATTAGAGATTTACAGTTAAACAATAGAACGTTTAGCAATTAGTGACATTAACCGAAAAATCAAAAACAAGGCGCGAATAAAAGAACATTGCGCCCCGGCCAATGTCACCCTTCTCAACACTAAAACGCCTTATTTTCAATTGTAAAGCACACTAGTTACAATTCCGGATTTAATGATACTTGCTGTTGATCCCACCTTCCCACCAGACATAGATTTACTAAATTTCCGGCGATATTTTGAAATCGTAGTGGTAATGAATATTTAGACTTTTGAAACACGACTAATATGTTCACAGGATGTGTGTGGAAAACAAATGAAGTGTTATCAGTACAATTGGTAGAGAGATTTTGAGCCTGCAATTGTAATAAAGATCTTGAAAGCCGACATGTATACTTAGAATTAGTCTATTCTTTGTTTGCTTGCGAATGAATTTCCATCACAAAAGATAATTCATTTCTTCACTCAAAGATCTCTCATATTTCAGAACCGGCTTTTCACATATTGATTAAACATTATTTATAGTGGACAACTCTGAAAGAAATATTACCTTTGGATACGTCGAATACATTAGTAATATTCATCTGGGACAGCAGCTACAGACAAGTGTGGAAGTCTTCAATTCACATTCTCATCCAAAGTGTCTGAGTGTTCTGTTCTTGTCTGAACCGCAAGGCAGAAACAGATTAGCACAAATTTCCTGTCCTAGGAGTTAACTGGCATTCTTCCTTCATTGTTACAAGCTCATATTGAAACAAATGTGTTCATATTCAAAACAAAGACGTATCCTAGCAACAACACAAGTATTCATGCATGAGTAAATCTATGGCATGGTAAATAATTATAAATTATCAACTTCATTGTAGCCTAATTGTTCAATTAGTTCATTCTTGATGTTGAAAAGTTTAACCCAGCGGCCTACATTACTGATCATTTTCTTAAATCTTCTAAGTCGATGTTCGACTCCGTGCAAATCAAACTTGATGCCCACATTTAAAAATATTCTTGAAAATGTTTTCCATGGATTATCTGATTCAAGATAGCATCCAAACCTTTGTTACAATATTTCAGTTTTCTTAAACGAATGTCCATAGTCATGAGAATAATGCAGTCATAAATGAAACCGCATGATGGGATGGTGTTGGTAATAAACACATACACACACGCACGTAAACAAATTCATGTATATATATTCAATTTGAATTACATTTCTTGAGGTACAACTTGTGCATTAACCTTCTACGTTTTCATGTTCTACGGTAGAAATTCATGTCAATGGGACCTTTTTTTTCGTAAACTGATTTATTTGCCGTGAAACTTAGTGAAAACTATATCTTCCACTCTCACTCATTATTCCGACCGCGCAATATTGTACGGTCACAAACGCGGTGAATAATATTTTGCGATATTATTTCTGAATATTGAACGAAAGGTTCGCAATGCATTTTCAAATGACCGAAGAAATAATTTTGTTACGAAATTCCCAGAACACCTTATAGAATTGATGGTATTCTTCACAAATTCATTGATTGGAAGAATCTTGCAGTAAACATGACTCACCTCCATGTTAATGGTTTAGTTGGGCAAGGAACTCTCGGCGAAATGTTTTGAGACAAACGAACATAGTCTCTTAACAAATATATCCAATTTGCATTGTAGTAGAACACACAAGGAAACTGATTATTATGTAAACTTATCACAAAGAATAAATATGTAGTTTATTAGCAAAGCATTTAGTAGTTAGCGGCAATAAACAAAAAATAAAAAACATGGCGTCTATGAAAGATTATTGTGCCCCCGGTTTCGGTCGCCCGTTCCAAAAGCAAAACGATTCATTTTGAATGTCAGAGAACGCAAGTTACCATTCGAAATTTAGTGAAACTTTGTGTTGATCTCTCCTTTACACCAGAAAAAAATTATCTGAATGCACGTCCATACAATGCAAATCAAAATGTCAAAACGTGTGCATAGTCATGTGTAGATATGACTAAAATGTATAAATGATGCACACGCACAACCAATCAAGTGTTATCGTTATAAGTTGTAATTAAACATGCAGAAATTTGCGACAAATGTTATGCTATCGTAGTTCTTGCAATGAAATTCATTCTCGACAATGCTAACACTTACGCAGTGTGACAGGACATTGAAATATGAAGAAATTCTTGAAAAGTAACAAAATGATGGTCATTTTTGATTAGAGATTTACAATTAAACAATACAACGTTTAGGAGTTAGTGACATTAACCGAAAAATCAAAAACAAAGCGCGAATAAAAGAACATTGCGCCCCGGCCAATGTCACCCTTTTCAACACTAAAACGCCTTATTTTCAATTTTAAAGCACACTAGTTAGAATTCCTAATTTAATGATACTTGCTGTTGATCCCACCTTCCCACCAGACATAGCTTTACTAAATTTGCGGCGATATTTTGAAATCGTAGTGGTAATGAATGTTTAGACTTTTGAAACAGGACTAACATGTTCACAGGATGTGTGTGGAAAACAAATAATGTGTTATCAGTACAAGTGGTAGAGAGATTTTGAGCCTGCAATTGTAATAAAGATCTTGAAAGCCGACATGTATACTTAGAATTAGTCTATTCTTTGTTTGCTTGCGAATGAATTTCCATCACAAAAGATAATTCATTTCTTCACTCAAAGATCTCTCATATTTCAGAACCGGCTTTTCACATATTGATTAAACATTATTTATAGTGGACAACTCTGAAGAAATATTACCTTTGGATACGTCGAATACATTAGTAATATTCATCTGGGACAGCAGCTACAGACAAGTGTGGAAGTCTTCAATTCACATTCTCATCCAAAGTGTCTGAGTGTTCTGTTCTTGTCTGAACCGCAAGGCAGAAACAGATTAGCACAAATTTCCTGTCCTAGGAGTTAACTGGCATTCTTCCTTCATTGTTACAAGCTCATATTGAAACAAATGTGTTCATATTCAAAACAAAGACGTATCCTAGCAACAACTCAAGTATTCATGCATGAGTAAATCTATGGCATGGTAAATAATTATAAATTATCAACTTCATTGTAGCCTAATTGTTCAATTAGTTCATTCTTGATGTTGAAAAGTTTAACCCAGCGGCCTACATTACTGATCATTTTCTTAAATCTTCTAAGTCGATATTCGACTCCGTGCAAATCAAACTTGATGCCCACATCTAAAAATATTCTTGAAAATGTTTTAAATGGATTATGGTATTTAAGATAGCATCCAAACCTTTGTTACAATATTTCAGTTTTCTTAAACGAATGTCGATAGTCATGAGAATAATGCAGTCATAAATGAAACCGCATGATGGGATGGTGTAGGTAATAAACACATACACACACACACACTCGCATGTAAACAAATTAATGTATATATATTCAATTTGAATTACATTTTTTGAGGTACAACTTGTGCATTAATCTTCTACGTTTTGTTGTTCTAGGGTAGAATTTCATGTCAATCGGACTTTTTTTTTCGTAAACTGATTTATTTGCCGTGAAACTTAGTGAAAACTATATCTTCCACTCTCACTCATTATTCCGACCGCGCAATATTGTACGGTCACAAACGCGGTGAATAATTTTTTGCCATATTATTTCTGAATATTGAAAGAAAGCTTCGCAATGCATTTTCAAATGACCGAAGAAATAATTTTGCTACGAAATTCCCAGAACACTTTATAGAATTGATGGTATTCTTCACAAATTCATTGATTGGAAATATCTTGCAGTAAACATGACTCACCTCCATGTTAATGGTTTAGTTGGGCAATTAACTCTCGGCCAAATGTTTTGAGACAAACGAACATAGTCTCTTAACAAATATATCCAATTTGAATGTAGTAGAACACACAAGGAAACTGATTATTATGTAAACTTATCACAAAAAATAAATATGTAGTTGATTAACAAAGCATTGAGCAGTTAGCGGCAATAGACGAAAAATCAAAAACATTTCGTCAATGAAAGATTATTTTGGCCCCGGTTTCGGTCGCCCGTTCCAAAAGCAAAACGATTCATTTTGAATGTCAGAGAATGCAAGTTACCATTCGAAATTTAGTGAAAGTTGGTGTTGATATCTCCTTTACACCAGAAAAAATTTATCCGAATGCACGTCCATACTATGCAAATCAAAATGTCAAAACGTATGCATAGTCATGGTAGATATGACTAACATGTATAAATGATGCATTCGCACAACCAATCAAGTGTTATCGTTATAAGTGGTAATTAAACATGTAGAAATTTGCGTCAAATGTTATGCTATCGTAGTTCTTGCAATGAAATTCATTCTCGACAATGTTAACACTTACATAGTGTGACAGAACATTGAAATATGAAAAAATCTTGAAAACTAAAAAATGATGGTCACTTTTGATTAGAGATTTACAATTAAACAATAGAACGTTTAGCAGTTAGAGACATTAACCGAAAAATCAAAAACAAGGATCGAATAAAAGAACATTGCGCCCCGGCCAATGTCACCCTTTTCAACACTAAAACGCCTTATTTTGAATTTTAAAGCACACTAGTTACAATTCCGGATTTAATGATACTTGCTGTTGATCCCACCTGGATACGTCGAATACATTAGTAATATTCATCTGGGACAGCAGCTACAGACAAGTGTGGAAGTCTTCAATTCACATTCTCATCCAAAGTGTCTGAGTGTTCTGTTCTTGTCTGAACCGCAAGGCAGAAACAGATTAGCACAAATTTCCTGTCCTAGGAGTTAACTGGCATTCTTCCTTCATTGTTACAAGCTCATATTGAAACAAATGTGTTCATATTCAAAACAAAGACGTATCCTAGCAACAACTCAAGTATTCATGCATGAGTAAATCTATGGCATGGTAAATAATTATAAATTATCAACTTCATTGAAGCCTAATTGTTCAATTAGTTCATTCTTGATGTTGAAAAGTTTAACCCAGCGGCCTACATTACTGATCATTTTCTTAAATCTTCTAAGTCGATGTTCGACTCCGTGCAAATCAAACTTGATGCCCACATCTAAAAATATTCTTGAAAATGTTTTCCATGGATTATGGTATCCAAGATAGCATCCAAACCTTTGTTACAATATTTCAGTTTTCTTAAACGAATGTCGAAAGTCATGAGAATAATGCAGTCATAAATGAAACCGCATGATGGGATGGTGTAGGTAATAAACACATACACACACACACACGCACACGCACGTAAACAAATTCATGTATATATATTCAATTTGAATTACATTTCTTGAGGTACAACTTGTGCATTAACCTTCTACGTTTTCGTGTTCTACGGTAGAATTTCATGTCAATCGGACCTTTTTTTTTCGTAAACTTATTTATTTGCCGTGAAACTTAGTGAAAACTATATCTTCCACTCTCACTCATTATTCCGACCGCGCAATATTGTACAGTCACAAACGCGGTGAATAATTTTTTGCCATATTATTTCTGAATATTGAAAGAAAGCTTCGCAATGCATTTTCAAATGTCCGAAGAAATAATTTTGCTACGAAATTCCCAGAACACCTTATAGAATTGATGGTATTCTTCACAAATTCATTGATTGGAAGTATCTTGCAGTAAACAAGACTCACCTCCATGTTGATGGTTTAGTTGGGCAAGGAACTCTCGGCCAAATGTTTTGAGACAAACGAACATAGTCTCTTAACAAATATATCCAATTTGCATTGTAGTAGAACACACAAGGAAACTGATTATTATGTAAACTTATCACAGAAAATAAATATGTAGTTGATTAACAAAGCATTGAGCAGTTAGCGGCAATAGACGAAAAATCAAAAACATGGCGTCAATGAAAGATTATTGTTGCCCCGGTTTCGGTCGCCCGTTCCAAAAGCAAAACGATTCGTTTTGAATGTCAGAGAATACAAGTTACCATTCGAAATTTAGTGAAACTTGGTGTTGATCTCTCCTTTACACCAGAAAAAATTTATCTGAATGCACGTCCATACAATGCAAATCAAAATGTCAAAACATATGCATAGTCATGGTAGATATGACTAACATGTATAAATGATGCATACGCACAACCAATCAAGTGTTATCGTTATAAGTGGTAATTAAACATGTAGAAATTTGCGACAAATGTTATGCTATCGTAGTTCTTGCAATGAAATTCATTCTCGACAATGTTAACACTTACATAGTGTGACAGAACATTGAAATATGAAAAAATCTTGAAAACTAAAAAATGATGGTCATTTTTCATTAGAGATTTACAATTAAACAATAGAACGTTTAGCAGTTAGTGACATTAACCGAAAAATCAAAAACAAGGCGCGAATAAAAGAACATTGCGCCCCGGCCAATGTCACCCTTTTCAACACTTAAACGCCTTATTTTGAATTTTAAAGCACAGCAGTTACAATTCCGGATTTAATAATACTTGCTGTTGATCCCACCTTCCCGCCAGACATAGCTTTACTAAATTTGCGGCGATATTTTGAAATCGTAGTGGTAATGAATGTTTATACTTTTGAAAACAGGACTAACATGTTCACAGGATGTGTGTGCAAAACAAATAATGTGTTATCAGTACAAGAGGTAGAGAGATTTTGAGCCTGCAATTGTAATAAGGATTTTGAAGGCCGACACGTATACTTAGAATTAGTCTATTCTTTGTTTGCTTGCGAATGAATTTCCATCACAAAAGATAATTCATTTCTTCACTCAAAGATCTCTCATATTTCAGAACCGGCTTTTCACATATTGATTAAACATTATTTATAGTGAACAACTCTGAAAGAAATATTACCTTTGGATACGTCAAAGACATTAGTAATATTCATCTGGGACAGCAACTAGAGACAAGTGTGGAAGTCTTCAATTCACATTCTCATCCAAAGTGTCTGAGTGTTCTTTTCTTGTCTGATCCGCAAGGCAGAAACACATTAGCACAAATTTCCTGTCCTAGGAGTGAACTGGCATTCTCCCTTCATTGTTACAAGCTCATATTGAAACAAATGAGTTTATATTGAAAACAAAGACGTATCCTAGCAACAACTCAAGTATTCATGCATGAGTAAATCTATGGCAGTATTGTAAATTATCAACTTCATTGTAGCCTAATTGTTCAATTAGTTCATTCTTGATGTTGAAAAGTTTAACCCAACGGCCTACATTACTGATCATTTTCTTAAATCTTCTAAGTCGATGTTCGACTCCGGGCAAATCAATCTTGATTCCCACATCTAAAAATATTCTTGAAAATGTTTTCCATGGAGTATGGTTTTCAAGATAGCATCCAAACCTTTGTTACAATATTTCAGTTTTCTTAAACGAATGTCGATAGTCATGAGAATAATGCAGTCATAAATGAAACCGCATGATGGGATGGTGTAGGTAATAAACACATACACACACACACACGTAAACAAATTAATGTATATGTATTCAATTTGAATTACATTTCTTGAGGTACAACTTGTGCATTAACCTTCTACGTTTTCGTGTTCTAGGGTCGAATTTCATGTCAATCGGAATTTTTTTTCCTAAACTGATTTATTTGCCGTGAAACTTAGTGAAAACTATATCTTCCACTCTCACTCATTATTCCGACCGCGCAATATTGTACGGTCACAATCGCGGTGAATAATTTTTTGCTATATTATTCCTGAATATTGAAAGAAAGCTTCGCAATGCATTTCAAATGCCGGAAGAAATAATTTTGCTACGAAATTCCCAGAACACTTTATAGAATTGATGGTATTCTTCACACATTCATTGATTGGAAGTATCTTGCAGTAAACATGACTCACCTCCATGTTAATGGTTTAGTTGGGTAAGGAACTCTCGGCGAAATGTTTTGAGACATACGAACATAGTCTCCTAACAAATATATACAATTTGCAATATAGTATGACACACAAGGAACTGATTATTATGTAAAATTATCACAAATAATAAATACGTAGTTGATTAACAAAGCATTGAGCAGTTAGCGGCAATAAACGAAAAATAAAAAACATGGCGTCAATGAAAGATTATTGTGCCCCCGGTTTCGGTCGCACGTTCCAAAAGCAAAACGATTCATTTTGAATGTCAGAGAATGCAAGTTACCATTCGAAATTTAGTGAAACTTGGTGTTCATCTCTCATTTACACCAGAAAAAAATTATCTGAATGCACGTCTATAAATTGCAAATGAAAATGTCAAAACATATGCATAGTCATGTGTAGATATGACTAACATGTATAAATGATGCATACGCACAACCAATCAAGTGTTATCGTTATAAGTTGTAATTAAACATGCAGAAATTTGCGACAATTGTTATGCTATCGTAGTTCTTGCAATGAAATTCATTCTCGACAATGCTAACACTTACGCAGTGTGACAGAACATTGAAATATGAAGAAATTCTTGAAAAGTAACAGCATGATGGTCACTTTTGATTAGAGATTTACAATTAAACAATAGAACGTTTAGCAGTTAGTGACATTAACCGAAAAATCAAAAACAAGGCGCGAATAAAAGAACATTGCGCCCCGGCCAATGTCACCCTTTTCAACACTTAAACGCCTTATTTTGAATTTTAAAGCACAGCAGTTACAATTCCGGATTTAATAATACTTGCTGTTGATCCCACCTTCCCGCCAGACATAGCTTTACTAAATTTGCGGCGATATTTTGAAATCGTAGTGGTAATGAATGTTTATACTTTTGAAAACAGGACTAACATGTTCACAGGATGTGTGTGCAAAACAAATAATGTGTTATCAGTACAAGAGGTAGAGAGATTTTGAGCCTGCAATTGTAATAAGGATTTTGAAGGCCGACACGTATATTTAGAATTAGTCTATTCTTTGTTTGCTTGCGAATGAATTTCCATCACAAAAGATAATTCATTTCTTCACTCAAAGATCTCTAATATTTCAGAACCGGCTTTTCACATATTGATTAAACATTATTTATAGTGAACAACTCTGAAAGAAATATTACCTTTGGATACGTCAAAGACATTAGTAATATTCATCTGGGACAGCAACTAGAGACAAGTGTGGAAGTCTTCATTTCACATTCTCATCCAAAGTGTCTGAGTGTTCTGTTCTTGTCTGAACCGCAAGGCAGAAACAGAGGAGCACAAATTTCCTGTCCTAGGAGTTAACTGGCATTCTTCCTTCATTGTTACAAGCTCATATTGAAACAAATGTGTTCATATTCAAAACAAAGACGTATCCTACCAACATCTCAAGTATTCATGCATGAGTAAATCTATGGCATGGTAAATAATTATAAATTATCAACTTCATTGTAGCCTAATTGTTCAATTAGTTCATTCTTGATGTTGAAAAGTTTAACCCAGCGGCCTACATTACTGATCATTTTCTTAAATCTTCTAAGTCGATGTTCGACTCCGTGCAAATCAAACTTGATGCCCACATCTAAAAATATTCTTGAAAATGTTTTCCATGGAATATGGTATTCAAGATAGCATCCAAACCTTTGTTACAATATTTCAGTTTTCTTAAACGAATGTCGATAGTCATGAAAATAATGCAGTCATAAATGAAACCGCATGATGGGATGGTGTATTTAATAAACACATACACACACACACACACACACACGCATGTAAACAAATTAATGTATATATATTCAATTTGAATTACATTTCTTGAGGTACAACTTGTGCATTAACCTTCTACGTTTTCGTGTTCTACGGTAGAATTTCATGTCAATCGCACCTTTTTTTTTTCGTAAACTGATTTATTTGCCGTGAAACTTAGTGAAAACTATATCTTCCAATCTCACTCATTATTCCGACCGCGCAATATTGTACGGTCACAAACGCGGTGAATAATTTCTTGCCATATTATTTCTGAATATTGAAAGAAAGGTTCGCAATGCATTTTCAAATGACCGAAGAAATAATTTTGCTACGAAATTCCCAGAACACTTTATAGAATTGATGGTATTCTTCACAAATTCATTGATTGGAAGTATCTTGCAGTAAACATGACTCACCTCCATGTTAATGGTTTAGTTGGGCAAGGAACTCTCGGCGAAATGTTTTGAGACAAACGAACATAGTCTCTTAACAAATATATCCAATTTGCATTGTAGTAGAACACACAAGGAAACTGATTATTATGTAAACTTATCACAAAGAATAAATATGTAGTTGATTAGTTATGCATTGACCAGTTAGCGGCAATAAACCAAAAATCAAAAACATGGCGTCTATGAAAGATTATTGTGCCCCCGGTTTCGGTCGCCCGTTCCAAAAGCAAAACGATTCATTTTGAATGTCAGAGAATGCAAGTTACTATTCGAAATTTAGTGAAACTTGGTGTTGATCTCTCCTTTACACCAGAAAAACTTTATCTGAATGCACGTCCATACAATGCAAATCAAAATGTCAAAACATATGCATAGTCATGTTTAGATATGACTAACATGTGTAAATGATGCATACGCACAACCAATCAAGTGTTACCGTTATAAGTGGTAATTAAACATGCAGAAATTTGCGACAAATGTTATGCTATCGTAGTTCTTGCAATGAAATTCATTCTTGACAATGCTAACACTTACGCAGTGTGACAGAACATTGAAATATGAAGAAATTCTTGAAAAGTAACAAAATGATGGTCATTTTTGATTAGAGATTTACAATTAAACAATAGAACGTTTAGCAGTTAGTGACATTAACCGAAAAATCAAGAACAAGGCGCGAATAAATCAACATTGCGTCCCGGCCAATGTCACCCTTTTCAACACTAAAACGCCTTATTTTGAATTTTAAAGCACACTAGTTACAATTCCGGATTTAATGATACTTGCTGTTGATCCCACCTTCCCACCAGACATAGCTTTACTAAATTTCCGGCGATATTTTGAAATCGTAGTGGTAATGAATGTTTAGACTTTTGAAACAGGACTAACATGTTCACAGGATGTGTGTGGAAAACAAATAATGTGTTATCAGTACAAGTGGTAGAGATATTTTGAGCCTGCAATTGTAATAAAGATCTTGAAAGCCGACATGTATACTTAGAATTAGTCTATTCTTTGTTTGCTTGCGAATGAATTTCGGCCAAATGTCTTGAGACATACGAAAATAGTCTCTTAACAAATATATCCAATTTGCAATATCGTACGACACACAAGGAAACAGATTATTTTGTAAAATTATCACAAAGAATAAATGAATAGTTGATTAACAAAGCATTGAGCAGTGAGCGGCAATAAACGAAAAATCAAAAACATGGCGTCAATGAAAGATTATTGTGCCCCCGGTTTCCGTCGCCCGTTCCTGAAGCAAAACGATTCATTTTGAATGTCAGAGAATGCAAGTTACTATTCGAAATTTAGTGAAACTTGCTGTTGATCCCACCTTCCCACCAAACATAGTTTTATTAAATTTGCGGCGATAATTTGGAAATCGTAGTGATAATGAATGTTTAGTCTTTTGAAACCAGGACTAACATGTTCACAGGATGTGTGTGCAAAGCAAATAAAGTGTTGTCAGTACACGTGGTAGAGATATTTTGAGCCTGCAATTGTAATAAAGATCTTGAAAGCCGACATATATACTTAGAATTAGTCTATTCTTTGTTTGCTTGCGAATGAATTTCCATCAAAAAGATAATTCATTTCTTCACTCAAAGATCTCTCATATTTCAGAACCGGCTTTTCACATATTGATTAAACATTATTTATAGTAGACAACTCTGAAAGAAATATTACCTTGGGATACGTCGAAGACATTAGTAATATTCATCTGGGACAGCAACTACAGACAAGTGTGGCAGTCTTCAATTCACATTCTCATCCAAAGTGTCTGAGTGTTCTGTTCTTGTCTGAACCGCAAGGCAGAAACAGATTAGCACAAATTTCCTGTTCTAAGAGTTAACTGTCATCCTTCCTTCATTGTTAGGAACTCATATTGAAACAAATGTGTTTATATTCAAAACAAAGACGTATCGTAACAACAACTCAAGTATTCATGCATGAGTAAATCTATGGCAGTATTATAAATTATCAACTTCATTGTAGCCTAATTGTTCAATTAGTTCATTCTTGATGTTGAAAAGTTTAACCCAACTACCTACATTACTGATCATTTTCTTAAATCTTTTAAGTCGATGTTCGACTCCGTGCAAATCAAACTTGATGCCCACATCTAAAAATATTCTTGCAAATGTTTTCCATGGATTATCTTATTCAAGATAGCATCAAAACCTTTGTTACAATATTTCAGTTTTCTTAAACGAATGTCGATAGTCATGAGAAAAATGCAGTCATAAATGAAACCGCATGATGGAATGGTGTAGGTAATAAACACATACACACACACACACACGCACGTAAACAATTTCATGTATATATATTCAATTTGAATTACATTTCTTGAGGTACAACTTGTGCATTAACCTTCTACGTTTTCGTGTTCTACGGTAGAATTTCATGTCAATCGGACCTTTTTTTTCGTAAACTGATTTATTTGCCCTGAAACTTAGTGAAAACTATATCTTCCAATCTCACTCATTATTCCGACCGCGCAATATAGTACGGTCAAGAAGAAGAAGAAAGCTTCGCAATGCATTTTCAAATGACCGAAGAAATAATTTTGCTACGAAATTCCCAGAACACCTTATAGAATTGATGGTATTCTTCACAAATTCATTGATTGGAAGTATCTTGCAGTAAACATGACTCACCTCCATGTTAATGGTTTAGTTGGGCATGGAATTCTCGGCGAAAAGTTTTGAGACAAACGAACATAGTCTCTTAACAAATATATCCAATTTGCATTGTAGTAGAACACACAAGGAAACTGATTATTATGTAAACTTATCACAAAGAATAAATATGTAGTTGATTAACAAAGCATTGAGCAGTTAGCGGCAATAAACGAAAAATCAAAAACATGGCGTCTATGAAAGATTATTGTGCCCCCGGTTTCGGTCGCCCGTTCCAAAAGCAAAACGATTCATTTTGAATGTCAGAGAATGCAAGTTACCATTCGAAATTTAGTGAAACTTGGTGTTGATCTCTCCTTTACACCAGAAAAAATTTATCTGAATGCACGTCCATACAATGCAAATCAAAATGTCAAAACATGTGCATAGTCATATGTAGATATGACTAACATGTATAAATGATGCATACGCACAACCAATCAAGTGTTATCGTTATAAGTTGTAATTAAACATGCAGAAATTTGCGACAAATGTTATGCTATCGTAGTTCTTGCAATGAAATTCATTCTTGACAATGCTAACACTTACGCAGTGTGACAGAACATTGAAATATGAAGAAATTCTTGAAAGGTAACAAAATGATGGTCATTTTTTATTAGAGATTTACAATTAAACAATACAACGTTTAGCAGTTAGTGACATTAACCGAAAAATCAAAAACAAGGCGCGAATAAAAGAACATTGCGCCCCGGCCAATGTCACCCTTTTCAACACTAAAACGCCTTATTTTGAATTTTAAAGCACACTAGTTACAATTCCGGATTTAATAATACTTGCTGTTGATCCCACCTTCCCACCAGACATAGCTTTACTAAATTTGCGGCGATATTTTGAAATCGTAGTGGTAATGAATGTTTAGATTTTGGAAAACAGTACTAACATGTTCACATTATGTGTGTGGAAAACAAATAATGTGTTATCAGTACAAGTGGTAGAGAGATTTAGAGCCTGCAATTGTAATAAAGATCTTGAAAGCCGACATGTATACTTAGAATTAGTCTATTCTTTGTTTGCTTGCGAATGAATTTCCATCACAAAAGATAATTCATTTCTTCACTCAAAGATCTCTCATATTTCAGAACCGGCTTTTCACATACTGATTAAACATTAGTTATAGTGGACAACTCTGAAAGAAATATTACCTTTGGATACGTCGAATACATTAGTAATATTCATCTGGGACAGCAGCTACAGACAAGTGTGGAAGTCTTCAATTCACATTCTCATCCAAAGTGTCTGAGTGTTCTGTTCTTGTCTGAACCGCAGGGCAGAAACAGATTAGCACAAATTTCCTGTCCTAGGAGTTAACTGGCATTCTTCCTTCATTGTTACAAGCTCATATTGAAACAAATGTGTTCATATTCAAAACAAAGACGTATCCTAGCAACAACACAAGTATTCATGCATGAGTAAATCTATGGCATGGTAAATAATTATAAATTATCAACTTCATTGTAGCCTAATTGTTCAATTAGTTCATTCTTGATGTTGAAAAGTTTAACCCAGCGGCCTACATTACTGACCATTTTCTTAAATCTTCTAAGTCGATGTTCGACTCCGTGCAAATCAAACTTGATGCCCACATCTAAAAATATTCTTGAAAATGTTTTCCATGGATTATGGTATTCAAGATAGCATCCAAACCTTTGTTACAATATTTCAGTTTTCTTAAACGAATGTCGATAGTCATGAGAATAATGCAGTCATAAATGAAACCGCATGATGGGATGGTGTAGGTAATAAACACATACACACACACACACACGCACGTAAACAATTTCATGTATATATATTCAATTTGAATTACATTTCTTGAGGTACAACTTGTGCATTAACCTTCTACGTTTTCGTGTTCTACGGTAGAATTTCATGTCAATCGGACCTTTTTTTTCGTAAACTGATTTATTTGCCCTGAAACTTAGTGAAAACTATATCTTCCAATCTCACTCATTATTCCGACCGCGCAATATAGTACGGTCACAAACGCGGTGAATAATTTCTTGCCATATTATTTCTGAATATGGAAAGAAAGGTTCGCAATGCATTTTCAAATGACCGAAGAAATAATTTTGCAACGAAATTCCCAGAACACTTTATAGAATTGATGGTATTCTTCACAAATTCATTGATTGGAAGTATCTTGCAGTAAACATGACACACCTCCATGTTAATGGTTTAGTTGGGCAAGGAACTCTCGGTCAAATGTTTTGAGACAAACTAACATAGTCTCTTAACAAATATATAAGATTTGCAATGTAGTAGAACACACAAGCAAACTGATTATTATGTAAACTTATCACAAAGAATAAATATGTAGTTGATTAGTTATGCATTGACCAGTTAGCGGCAATAAACGAAATATCAAAAACATGGCGTCAATGAAAGATTATTGTGCCCCCGGTTTCGGTCGCCCGTTCCAAAAGCAAAACGATTTATTTTGAATGTCAGAGAATGCAAGTTACCATTCGAAATTTAGTGAAACTTGGTGTTGATCTCTCCTTTACACCAGAAAAAAATTATCTGAATGCACGTCCGTACAATGCAAATCAAAATGTCAAAACGTGTGCATAGTCTTGTGTAGATATGACTAAAATGTATAAATGATGCATACGCACAACCAATCAAGTGTTATCGTTATAAGTTGTAATTAAAGATGCAGTAATTTGCGACAAATATTATGCTATCGTAGTTCTTGCAATGAAATTCATTCTCGACAATGCTAACACTTACGCAGTGTGACAGAACATTGAAAAATGAAGAAATTCTTGAAAAGTAACAAAATGATGGTAATTTTTGATTAGAGATTTACAATTAAACAATACAACGTTTAGCAGTTAGTGACATTAACCGAAAAATCAAAAACAAGGCGCGAATAAAAGAACATTGCGCCCCGGCCAATGTCACCCTTTTCAACACTAAAACGCCTTATTTTGAATTTTAAAGCACACTAGTTACAATTCCGGATTTAATGATACTTGCTGTTGATCCCACCTTCCCACCAGACATAGCTTTACTAAATTTCCGGCGATATTTTGAAATCGTAGTGGTAATGAATATTTAGACTTTTGAAAACAGGACTAACATGTTCACAGGATGTGTGTGCAAAACAAATAATGTGTTATCAGTACAAGAGGTAGAGAGATTTTGAGCCTGCAATTGTAATAAGGATTTTGAAAGCCGACACGTATACTTAGAATTAGTCTATTCTTTGTTTGCTTGCGAATGAATTTCCATCACAAAAGATAATTCATTTCTTCACTCAAAGATCTCTCATATTTCAGAACCGGCTTTTCACATATTGATTAAACATTATTTATAGTGGACAACTCTGAAAGAAATATTACCTTTGGATACGTCAAAGACATTAGTAATATTCATCTGGGACAGCAACTAGAGACAAGTGTGGAAGTCTTCATTTCACTTTCTCATCCAAAGTGTCTGAGTGTTCTGTTCTTGTCTGAACCGCAAGGCAGAAACAGAGGAGCACAAATTTCCTGTCCTAGGAGTTAACTGGCATTCTTCCTTCATTGTTACAAGCTCATATTGAAACAAATGTGTTCATATTCAAAACAAAGACGTATCCTAGCAACATGTCAAGTATTCATGCATGAGTAAATCTATGGCATGGTAAATAATTATAAATTATCAACTTCATTGTAGCCTAATTGTTCAATTAGTTCATTCTTGATGTTGAAAAGTTTAACCCAGCGGCCTACATTACTGATCATTTTCTTAAATCTTCTAAGTCGATGTTCGACTCCGTGCAAATCAAACTTGATGCCCACATCTAAAAATATTCTTGAAAATGTTTTCCATGGAATATGGTATTCAAGATAGCATCCGAACCTTTGTTACAATATTTCAGTTTTCTTAAACGAATGTCGATAGTCATGAAAATAATGCAGTCATAAATGAAACCGCATGAAGGGATGGTGTATTTAATAAACACATACACACACACACACACACACGCATGTAAACAAATTAATGTATATATATTCAATTTGAATTACATTTCTTGAGGTACAACTTGTGCATTAACCTTCTACGTTTTCGTGTTCTACGGTTGAATTTCATGTCAATCGGACCTTTTTTTTCGTAAACTGATTTATTTGCCGTGAAACTTAGTGAAAACTATATCTTCCAATCTCACTCATTATTCCGACCGCGCAATATTGTACGGTCACAAACGCGGTGAATAATTTCTTGCCATATTATTTCTGAATATTGAAAGAAAGGTTCGCAATGCATTTTCAAATGACCGATGAAATAATTTTGCTACGAAATTCCCAAAACACTTTATAGAATTGATGGTATTCTTCACAAATTCATTGATTGGAAGTATCTTGCAGTAAACATGACTCACCTCCATGTTAATGGTTTAGTTGGGCAAGGAACTCTCGGCGAAATGTTTTGAGACAAACGAACATAGTCTCTTAACAAATATATCCAATTTGCATTGTAGTAGAACACACAAGGAAACTGATTATTATGTAAACTTATCACAAAGAATAAATATGTAGTTGATTAGTTATGCATTGACCAGTTAGCGGCAATAAACCAAAAATCAAAAACATGGCGTCTATGAAAGATTATTGTGCCCCCGGTTTCGGTCGCCCGTTCCAAAAGCAAAACGATTCATTTTGAATGTCAGAGAATGCAAGTTACTATTCGAAATTTAGTGAAACTTGGTGTTGATCTCTCCTTTACACCAGAAAAACTTTATCTGAATGCACGTCCATACAATGCAAATCAAAATGTCAAAACATATGCATAGTCATGTGTAGATATGACTAACATGTGTAAATGATGCATACGCACAACCAATCAAGTGTTATCGTTATAAGTGGTAATTAAACATGCAGAAATTTGCGACAAATGTTATGCTATCGTAGTTCTTGCAATGAAATTCATTCTTGACAACGCTAACACTTACGCAGTGTGACAGAACATTGAAATATGAAGAAATTCTTGAAAAGTAACAAAATGATGGTCATTTTTGATTAGAAATTTACAATTAAACAATAGAACGTTTAGCAGTTAGTGACATTAACCGAAAAATCAAAAACAAGGCGCGAATAAATCAACATTGCGCCCCGGCCAATGTCACCCTTTTCAACACTAAAACGCCTTATTTTGAATTTTAAAGCACACTAGTTACAATTCCGGATTTAATGATACTTGCTGTTGATCCCACCTTCCCACCAGACATAGCTTTACTAAATTTCCGGCGATATTTTGAAATCGTAGTGGTAATGAATGTTTAGACTTTTGAAACAGGACTAACATGTTCACAGGATGTGTGTGGAAAACAAATAATGTGTTATCAGTACACGTGGTAGAGATATTTTGAGCCTGCAATTGTAATAAAGATCTTGAAAGCCGACATGTATACTTAGAATTAGTCTATTCTTTGTTTGCTTGCGAATGAATTTCGGCCAAATGTCTTGAGACATACGAAAATAGTCTCTTAACAAATATATCCAATTTGCAATATCGTACGACACACAAGGAAACAGATTATTTTGTAAAATTATCACAAAGAATAAATGCGTAGTTGATTAACAAAGCATTGAGCAGTGAGCGGCAATAAACGAAAAATCAAAAACATGGCGTCAATGAAAGATTATTGTGCCCCCGGTTTCGGTCGCCCGTTCCTGAAGCAAAACGATTCATTTTGAATGTCAGAGAATGCAAGTTACTATTCGAAATTTAGTGAAACTTGCTGTTGATCCCACCTTCCCACCAAACATAGTTTTATTAAATTTGCGGCGATAATTTGGAAATCGTAGTGATAATGAATGTTTAGTCTTTTGAAACCAGGACTAACATGTTCACAGGATGTGTGTGCAAAGCAAATAATGTGTTGTCAGTACACGTGGTAGAGATATTTTGAGCCTGCAATTGTAATAAAGATCTTGAAAGCCGACATATATACTTAGAATTAGTCTATTCTTTGTTTGCTTGCGAATGAATTTCCATCACAAAAGATAATTCATTTCTTCACTCAAATATCTCTCATATTTCAGAACCGGCTTTTCAAATATTGATTAAACATTATTTATAGTGGACAACTCTGAAAGAAATATTACCTTTGGATACGTCGAATACATTAGTAATAATCATCTGGGACAGCAGCTACAGACAAGTGTGGAAGTCTTCAATTCACATTCTCATCCAAAGTGTCTGAGTGTTCTGTTCTTGTCTGAACCGCATGGCAGAAACAGATTAGCAGAAATTTCCTGTCCTAGGAGTTAACTGGCATTCTTCCTTCATTGTTACAATCTCATATTGAAACAAATGTGTTGATATTCAAAACAAAGACGTATCCTAGCAACAACTCAAGTATTCATGCATGAGTAAATCTATGGCATGGTAAATAATTATAAATTATCAACTTCATTGTAGCCTAATTGTTCAATTAGTTCATTCTTGATGTTGAAAAGTTTAACCCAGCGGCCTACATTACTGATCATTTTCTTAAATCTTCTAAGTCGATGTTCGACTCCGTGCAAATCAAACTTGATGCCCAAATTTAAAAATATTCTTGAAAATGTTTTCCATGGATTATGGTATTCAAGATAGCATCCAAACCTTTGTTACAATATTTCAGTTTTCTTAAACGAATGTCGATAGTCATGAGAATAATGCAGTCATAAATGAAACCGCATGATGGGATGGTGTAGGTAATAAACACATACACACACACACACACGCATGTAAACAAATTAATGTATATATATTCAATTTGAATTACATTTCTTGAGGTACAACTTGTGCATTAACCTTCTACGTTTTCGTGTTCTAGGGTAGAATTACATGTCAATCGGACCTTTCTTTTCGTAAACTGATTTATTTGCCTCGAAACTTAGTGAAAACTATATCTTCCACTCTCACTCATTATTCCGACCGCGCAATATTGTACGGTCACAAACGCGGTGAATAATTTTTTGTCATATTATTTCTGAATATTGAAAGAAAGCTTCGCAATGCATTTTCAAATGACCGAAGAAATAATTATTCTACGAAATTCCCAGAACACCTTATAGAATTGATGGTATTCTTCACAAATTCATTGATTGGAAGTATCTTGCAGTAAACATGACTCACCTCCATGTTAATGGTTTAGTTGGGCATGGAACTCTCGGCGAAAAGTTTTGAGACAAACGAATATAGTCTCTTAACAAATATATAAGATTTGCAATGTAGTAGTACACAAAAGCAAACTGATTATTATGTAAACTTATCACAAAGAATAAATATGTAGTTGATTAACAAAGCATTGAGCAGTTAGCGGCAATAAACGAAAAATCAAAAACATGGCGTCAATGAAAGATTATTGTGCCCCCGGTTTCGGTCGCCCGTTCCAAAAGCAAAACGATTGATTTTGAATGTCAGAGAATGCAAGTTACCATTCGAAATTTAGTGAAACATGGTGTTGATTTCTCCTTTACACCAGAAAAAAATTATCTGAATGCACGTCCATACAATCCAAATCAAAATGTCAAAACATGTGCATAGTCATGTGTAGATATGACTAACATGTATAAATGATGCATACGCACAACCAATCAAGTGTTATCGCTATAAGTTGTAATTAAACATGCAGAAATTTGCGACAAAAGTTATGCTATCGCAGTTCTTGCAATGAAATTCATTCTCGACAATGCTAACACTTACGCAGTGTGACAGAACATTGAAATATGAAGAAATTCTTGAAAAGTAATAAAATATTGGTCATTTTTGATTAGAGATTTACAGTTAAACAATAGAACGTTTAGCAATTAGTGACATTAACCGAAAAATCAAAAACAAGGCGCGAATAAAAGAACATTGCGCCCCGGCCAATGTCACCCTTCTCAACACTAAAACGCCTTATTTTGAATTGTAAAGCACACTAGTTACAATTCCGGATTTAATGATACTTGCTGTTGATCCCACCTTCCCACCAGACATAGATTTACTAAATTTCCGGCGATATTTTGAAATCGTAGTGGTAATGAATATTTAGACTTTTGAAACACGACTAATATGTTCACAGGATGTGTGTGGAAAACAAATGAAGTGTTATCAGTACAATTGGTAGAGAGATTTTGAGCCTGCAATTGTAATAAAGATCTTGAAAGCCGACATGTATACTTAGAATTAGTCTATTCTTTGTTTGCTTGCGAATGAATTTCCATCACAAAAGATAATTCATTTCTTCACTCAAAGATCTCTCATATTTCAGAACCGGCTTTTCACATATTGATTAAACATTATTTATAGTGGACAACTCTGAAAGAAATATTACCTTTGGATACGTCGAATACATTAGTAATATTCATCTGGGACAGCAGCTACAGACAAGTGTGGAAGTCTTCAATTCACATTCTCATCCAAAGTGTCTGAGTGTTCTGTTCTTGTCTGAACCGCAAGGCAGAAACAGATTAGCACAAATTTCCTGTCCTAGGAGTTAACTGGCATTCTTCCTTCATTGTTACAAGCTCATATTGAAACAAATGTGTTCATATTCAAAACAAAGACGTATCCTAGCAACAACACAAGTATTCATGCATGAGTAAATCTATGGCATGGTAAATAATTATAAATTATCAACTTCATTGTAGCCTAATTGTTCAATTAGTTCATTCTTGATGTTGAAAAGTTTAACCCAGCGGCCTACATTACTGATCATTTTCTTAAATCTTCTAAGTCGATGTTCGACTCCGTGCAAATCAAACTTGATGCCCACATTTAAAAATATTCTTGAAAATGTTTTCCATGGATTATCTGATTCAAGATAGCATCCAAACCTTTGTTACAATATTTCAGTTTTCTTAAACGAATGTCCATAGTCATGAGAATAATGCAGTCATAAATGAAACCGCATGATGGGATGGTGTTGGTAATAAACACATACACACACGCACGTAAACAAATTCATGTATATATATTCAATTTGAATTACATTTCTTGAGGTACAACTTGTGCATTAACCTTCTACGTTTTCATGTTCTACGGTAGAAATTCATGTCAATGGGACCTTTTTTTTCGTAAACTGATTTATTTGCCGTGAAACTTATTGAAAACTATATCTTCCACTCTCACTCATTATTCCGACCGCGCAATATTGTACGGTCACAAACGCGGTGAATAATATTTTGCGATATTATTTCTGAATATTGAACGAAAGGTTCGCAATGCATTTTCAAATGACCGAAGAAATAATTTTGTTACGAAATTCCCAGAACACCTTATAGAATTGATGGTATTCTTCACAAATTCATTGATTGGAAGAATCTTGCAGTAAACATGACTCACCTCCATGTTAATGGTTTAGTTGGGCAAGGAACTCTCGGCGAAATGTTTTGAGACAAACGAAAATAGTCTCTTAACAAATATATCCAATTTGCATTGTAGTAGAACACACAAGGAAACTGATTATTATGTAAACTTATCACAAAGAATAAATATGTAGTTTATTAGCAAAGCATTTAGTAGTTAGCGGCAATAAACAAAAAATAAAAAACATGGCGTCTATGAAAGATTATTGTGCCCCCGGTTTCGGTCGCCCGTTCCAAAAGCAAAACGATTCATTTTGAATGTCAGAGAACGCAAGTTACCATTCGAAATTTAGTGAAACTTTGTGTTGATCTCTCCTTTACACCAGAAAAAAATTATCTGAATGCACGTCCATACAATGCAAATCAAAATGTCAAAACGTGTGCATAGTCATGTGTAGATATGACTAACATGTACGTATAAATGATGCATACGCACAACCAATCAAGTGTTATCGTTATAAGTTGTAATTAAACATGCAGAAATTTGCGACAAATGTTATGCTATCGTAGTTCTTGCAATGAAATTCATTCTTGACAATGCTAACACTTACGCAGTGTGACAGAACATTGAAATATGAAGAAATTCTTGAAAAGTAACAAAATGATGGTAATTTTTGATTAGAGATTTACAATTAAATAATACAACGTTTAGCAGTTAGTGACATTAACCGAAAAATCAAAAACAAGGCGCGAATAAAAGAACATTGCGCCCCGGCCAATGTCACTCTTCTCAACACTAAAACGCCTTATTTTGAATTTTAAAGCACACTAGTTACAATTCCGGATTTAATGATACTTGCTGTTGATCCCACCTTCCCACCAAACATAGCTTTACTAAATTTGCGGCGATATTTTGAAATCGTAGTGGTAATGAATGTTTAGACTTTTGAAACAGGACTAACATGTTCACAGGATGTGTGTGGAAAACAAATAATGTGTTATCAGTACAAGTGGTAGAGAGAATTTGAGCCTGCAATTGTAATAAAGATCTTGAATGCCGACATGTATACTTAGAATTAGTCTATTCTTTGTTTGCTTGCGAATGAATTTCCATCACAAAAGATAATTCATTTCTTCACTCAAAGATCTCTCATATTTCAGAACCGGCTTTTCACATATTGATTAAACATTATTTATAGTGGACAACTCTGAAAGAAATATTACCTTTGGATACGTCGAATACATTAGTAACATTCATCTGGGACAGCAGCTACAGACAAGTGTGGAAGTCTTCAATTCGCATTCTCATCCAAAGTGTCTGAGTGTTCTGTTCTTGTCTGAACCGCAAGGCAGAAACAGATTAGCACAAATTTCCTGTCCTAGGAGTTAACTGGCATTCTTCCTTCATTGTTACAAGCTCATATTGAAACAAATGTGTTCATATTCAAAACAAAGACATATCCTAGCAACAACTCAAGTATTCATGCATGAGTAAATCTATGGCATGGTAAATAATTATAAATTATCAACTTCATTGTAGTATAATTGTTCAATTAGTTCATTCTTGATGTTGAAAATTTTAACCCAGCGGCCTACATTACTAATCATTTTCTTAAATCTTCTAAGTCGATGTTCGACTCCGTGCAAATCAAACTTGATGCCCACATCTAAAAATATTCTTGAAAATGTTTTCCATGGATTATGGTATTCAAGATAGCATCCAAACCTTTGTTAGAATATTTCAGTTTTCTTAAACGAATGTCGATAGTCATGAGAATAATGCAGTCATAAATGAAACCGCATGATGGGATGGTGTAGGTAATAAACACATACACACACACACACACGCATGTAAACAAATTAATGTATATATATACAATTTGAATTACATTTCTTGAGGTACAGCTTGTGCATTAACCTTCTACGTTTTCTTATTCTAGGGTAGAATTTCATGTCAATCGGACCTTTTTTTTCGTAAACTGATTTATTTGCCGTGAAACTTAGTGAAAACTATATCTTCCACTCTCACTCATTATTCCGACCGCGCAATATTGTACGGTCACAAACGCGGTGAATAAATTTTTGCCATATTATTTCTGAATATTGAAAGAAAGCTTCGCAATGCATTTTCAAATGACCGAAGAAATAATTTTGCTACGAAATTCCCAGAACACTTTATAGAATTGATGGTATTCTTCACAAATTCATTGATTGGAAGTATCTTGCAGTAAACATGACTCACCTCCATGTTAATGGTTTAGTTGGGCATGGAACTCTTCGGCGAAATGTTTTGAGACAAACGAACATAGTCTCTTAACAAATATATCCAATTTGCATTGTAGTAGAACACACAAGGAAACTGATTATTATGTAAACTTATCACAAAGAATAAATATGTAGTTTATTAGCAATGCATTGAGTAGTTAGCGGCAATAAACCAAAAATCAAAAACATGGCGTCTATGAAAGATTATTGTGCCCCGGTTTCGGTCGCCCGTTCCAAAAGCAAAACGATTCATTTTGAATGTCAGAGAATGCAAGTTACCATTCGAAATTTAGTGAAACTTGGTGTTGATCTCTCCTTTACACCAGAAAAAATTTATCTGAATGCACGTCCATACAATGCAAATCAAAATGTCAAAACATGTGCATAGTCATGTGTAGATATGACTAAAATGTATAAATGATGCATACGCACAACCAATCAAGTGTTATCGTTATAAGTTGTAATTAAACATGCAGAAATTTGCGACAAATGTTATGCTATCGTAGTTCTTGCAATGAAATTCATTCTCGACAATGCTAACACTTACGCAGTGTGACAGGACATTGAAATATGAAGAAATTCTTGAAAAGTAACAAAATGATGGTCATTTTTGATTAGAGATTTACAATTAAACAATACAACGTTTAGGAGTTAGTGACATTAACCGAAAAATCAAAAACAAAGCGCGAATAAAAGAACATTGCGCCCCGGACAATGTCACCCTTTTCAACACTAAAACGCCTTATTTTCAATTTTAAAGCACACTACTTAGAATTCCTAATTTAATGATACTTGCTGTTGATCCCACCTTCCCACCAGACATAGCTTTACTAAATTTGCGGCGATATTTTGAAATCGTAGTGGTAATGAATGTTTAGACTTTTGAAACAGGACTAACATGTTCACAGGATGTGTGTGGAAAACAAATAATGTGTTATCAGTACAAGTGGTAGAGAGATTTTGAGCCTGCAATTGTAATAAAGATCTTGAAAGCCGACATGTATACTTAGAATTAGTCTATTCTTTGTTTGCTTGCGAATGAATTTCCATCACAAAAGATAATTCATTTCTTCACTCAAAGATCTCTCATATTTCAGAACCGGCTTTTCACATATTGATTAAACATTATTTATAGTGGACAACTCTGAAAGAAATATTACCTTTGGATACGTCGAATACATTAGTAATATTCATCTGGGACAGCAGCTACAGACAAGTGTGGAAGTCTTCAATTCACATTCTCATCCAAAGTGTCTGAGTGTTCTGTTCTTGTCTGAACCGCAAGGCAGAAACAGATTAGCACAAATTTCCTGTCCTAGGAGTTAACTGGCATTCTTCCTTCATTGTTACAAGCTCATATTGAAACAAATGTGTTCATATTCAAAACAAAGACGTATCCTAGCAACAACTCAAGTATTCATGCATGAGTAAATCTATGGCATGGTAAATAATTATAAATTATCAACTTCATTGTAGCCTAATTGTTCAATTAGTTCATTCTTGATGTTGAAAAGTTTAACCCAGCGGCCTACATTACTGATCATTTTCTTAAATCTTCTAAGTCGATATTCGACTCCGTGCAAATCAAACTTGATGCCCACATCTAAAAATATTCTTGAAAATGTTTTAAATGGATTATGGTATTTAAGATAGCATCCAAACCTTTGTTACAATATTTCAGTTTTCTTAAACGAATGTCGATAGTCATGAGAATAATGCAGTCATAAATGAAACCGCATGATGGGATGGTGTAGGTAATAAACACATACACACACACACACTCGCATGTAAACAAATTAATGTATATATATTCAATTTGAATTACATTTTTTGAGGTACAACTTGTGCATTAATCTTCTACGTTTTGTTGTTCTAGGGTAGAATTTCATGTCAATCGGACTTTTTTTTTCGTAAACTGATTTATTTGCCGTGAAACTTAGTGAAAACTATATCTTCCACTCTCACTCATTATTCCGACCGCGCAATATTGTACGGTCACAAACGCGGTGAATAATTTTTTGCCATATTATTTCTGAATATTGAAAGAAAGCTTCGCAATGCATTTTCAAATGACCGAAGAAATAATTTTGCTACGAAATTCCCAGAACACTTTATAGAATTGATGGTATTCTTCACAAATTCATTGATTGGAAATATCTTGCAGTAAACATGACTCACCTCCATGTTAATGGTTTAGTTGGGCAATTAACTCTCGGCCAAATGTTTTGAGACAAACGAACATAGTCTCTTAACAAATATATCCAATTTGAATGTAGTAGAACACACAAGGAAACTGATTATTATGTAAACTTATCACAAAAAATAAATATGTAGTTGATTAACAAAGCATTGAGCAGTTAGCGGCAATAGACGAAAAATCAAAAACATTTCGTCAATGAAAGATTATTTTGGCCCCGGTTTCGGTCGCCCGTTCCAAAAGCAAAACGATTCATTTTGAATGTCAGAGAATGCAAGTTACCATTCGAAATTTAGTGAAAGTTGGTGTTGATCTCTCCTTTACACCAGAAAAAATTTATCCGAATGCACGTCCATACTATGCAAATCAAAATGTCAAAACGTATGCATAGTCATGGTAGATATGACTAACATGTATAAATGATGCATTCGCACAACCAATCAAGTGTTATCGTTATAAGTGGTAATTAAACATGTAGAAATTTGCGTCAAATGTTATGCTATCGTAGTTCTTGCAATGAAATTCATTCTCGACAATGTTAACACTTACATAGTGTGACAGAACATTGAAATATGAAAAAATCTTGAAAACTAAAAAATGATGGTCACTTTTGATTAGAGATTTACAATTAAACAATAGAACGTTTAGCAGTTAGAGACATTAACCGAAAAATCAAAAACAAGGATCGAATAAAAGAACATTGCGCCCCGGCCAATGTCACCCTTTTCAACACTAAAACGCCTTATTTTGAATTTTAAAGCACACTAGTTACAATTCCGGATTTAATGATACTTGCTGTTGATCCCACCTTCCCACCAGACATAGCTTTACTAAATTTCCGGCGATATTTTGAAATCGTAGTGGTAATGAATGTTTAGACTTTTGAAACAGGACTAACATGTTCACAGGATGTGTGTGGAAAAAAAATAATGTGTTATCAGTACAAGTGGTAGAGAGATTTTGAGCCTGCAATTGTAATAAAGATCTTGAAAGCCGACATGTATACTTAGAATTAGTCTATTCTTTGTTTGCTTGCGAATGAATTTCCATCACAAAAGATAATTCATTTCTTCACTCAAAGATCTCTCATTTTTCAGAACCGGCTTTTCACATATTGATTAAACATTATTTATAGTAGACAACTCTGAAAGAAATATTACCTTTGGATACGTCGAATACATTAGTAATATTCATCTGGGACAGCAGCTACAGACAAGTGTGGAAGTCTTCAATTCATATTCTCATCCAAAGTGTCTGAGTGTTCTGTTCTTGTCTGAACCGCAAGGCAGAAACAGATTAGCACAAATTTCCTGTCCTAGGAGTTAACTGGCATTCTTCCTTCATTGTTACAAGCTCATATTGAAACAAATGTGTTCATATTCAAAACAAAGACGTATCCTAGCAACAACTCAAGTATTCATGCATGAGTAAATCTATGGCATGGTAAATAATTATAAATTATCAACTTCATTGTAGCCTAATTGTTCAATTAGTTCATTCTTGATGTTGAAAAGTTTAACCCAGCGGCCTACATTACTGATCATTTTCTTAAATCTTCTAAGTCGATGTTCGACTCCGTGCAAATCAAACTTGATGCCCACATCTAAAAATATTCTTGAAAATGTTTTCCATGGATTATGGTATTCAAGATAGCATCCAAACCTTTGTTACAATATTTCAGTTTTCTTAAACGAATGTCGATAGTCATGAGAATAATGCAGTCATAAATGAAACCGCATGATGGGATGGTGTAGGTAATAAACACATACACACACACACACACGCATGTAAACAAATTAATGTATATATATTCAATTTGAATTACATTTCTTGAGGTACAACTTGTGCATTAACCTTCTACGTTTTCGTGTTCTACGGTTGAATTACATGTCAATCGGACCTTTCTTTTCGTAAACTGATTTATTTGCCTCGAAACTTAGTGAAAACTATATCTTCCACTCTCACTCATTATTCCGACCGCGCAATATTGTACGGTCACAAACGCGGTGAATAATTTTTTGTCATATTATTTCTGAATATTGAAAGAAAGCTTCGCAATGCATTTTCAAATGACCGAAGAAATAATTTTGCTACGAAATTCCCAGAACACCTTATAGAATTGATGGTATTCTTCACAAATTCATTGATTGGAAGTATCTTGCAGTAAACATGACTCACCTCCATGTTAATGGTTTAGTTGGGCATGGAACTCTCGGCGAAATGTTTTGAGACAAACGAACATAGTCTCTTAACAAATATATAAGATTTGCAATGTAGTAGTACACAAAAGCAAACTGATTATTATGTAAACTTATCACAAAGAATAAATATGTAGTTGATTAACAAAGCATTGAGCAGTTAGCGGCAATAAACGAAAAATCAAAAACATGGCGTCAATGAAAGATTATTGTGCCCCCGGTTTCGGTCGCCCGTTCCAAAAGCAAAACGATTGATTTTGAATGTCAGAGAATGCAAGTTACCATTCGAAATTTAGTGAAACATGGTGTTGATTTCTCCTTTACACCAGAAAAAAATTATCTGAATGCACGTCCATACAATCCAAATCAAAATGTCAAAACATGTGCATAGTCATGTGTAGATATGACTAACATGTATAAATGATGCATACGCACAACCAATCAAGTGTTATCGCTATAAGTTGTAATTAAACATGCAGAAATTTGCGACAAAAGTTATGCTATCGTAGTTCTTGCAATGAAATTCATTCTCGACAATGCTAACACTTACGCAGTGTGACAGAACATTGAAATATGAAGAAATTCTTGAAAAGTAACAAAATGATGGTCATTTTTGATTAGAGATTAACAGTTAAACAATAGAACGTTTAGCAATTAGTGACATTAACCGAAAAATCAAAAACAAGGCGCGAATAAAAGAACATTGCGCCCCGGCCAATGTCACCCTTCTCAACACTAAAACGCCTTATTTTCAATTTTAAAGCACACTAGTTACAATTCCGGATTTAATGATACTTGCTGTTGATCCCACCTTCCCACCAGACATAGCTTTACTAAATTTCCGGCGATATTTTGAAATCGTAGTGGTAATGAATATTTAGACTTTTGAAACAGGACTAACATGTTCACAGGATGTGTGTGGAAAACAAATGAAGTGTTATCAGTACAATTGGTAGAGAGATTTTGAGCCTGCAATTGTAATAAAGATCTTGAAAGCCGACATGTATACTTAGAATTAGTCTATTCTTTGTTTGCTTGCGAATGAATTTCCATCACAAAAGATAATTCATTTCTTCACTCAAAGATCTCTCATATTTCAGAACCGGCTTTTCACATATTGATTAAACATTATTTATAGTGGACAACTCTGAAAGAAATATTACCTTTGGATACGTCGAATACATTAGTAATATTCATCTGGGACAGCAGCTACAGACAAGTGTGGAAGTCTTCAATTCACATTCTCATCCAAAGTGTCTGAGTGTTCTGTTCTTGTCTGAACCGCATGGCAGAAACAGATTAGCACAAATTTCCTGTCCTAGGAGTTAACTGGCATTCTTCCTTCATTGTTACAAGCTCATATTGAAACAAATGTGTTCATATTCAAAACAAAGACGTATCCTATATATTATATATATTATTTATATAATATATATATAATATATATTATATATATATTATATATTCAATTTGAATTACATTTCTTGAGGTACAACTTGTGCATTAACCTTCTACGTTTTCGTGTTCTACGGTAGAATTTCATGTCAATCGGACCTTTTTTTTCGTAAACTGATTTATTTGCCCTGAAACTTAGTGAAAACTATATCTTCCAATCGCACTCATTATTCCGACCGCGCAATATAGTACGGTCACAAACGCGGTGAATAATTTCTTGCCATATTATTTCTGAATATGGAAAGAAAGGTTCGCAATGCATTTTCAAATGACCGAAGAAATAATTTTGCTACGAAATTCCCAGAACACTTTATAGAATTGATGGTATTCTTCACAAATTCATTGATTGGAAGTATCTTTCAGTAAACATGACTCACCTCCATGTTAATGGTTTAGTTGGGCAAGGAACTCTCGGTCAAATGTTTTGAGACAAACTAACATAGTCTCTTAACAAATATATAAGATTTGCAATGTAGTAGAACACACAAGCAAACTGATTATTATGTAAACTTATCACAAAGAATAAATATGTAGTTGATTAACAAAGCATTGAGCAGTTAGCGGCAATAAACGAAATATCAAAAACATGGCGTCAATGAAAGATTATTGTGCCCCCGGTTTCGGTCGCCCGTTCCAAAAGCAAAACGATTCATTTTGAATGTCAGAGAATGCAAGTTACCATTCGAAATTTAGTGAAACTTGGTGTTGATCTCTCCTTTACACCAGAAAAAAATTATCTGAATGCACGTCCGTACAATGCAAATCAAAATGTCAAAACGTGTGCATAGTCTTGTGTAGATATGACTAAAATGTATAAATGATGCATACGCACAACCAATCAAGTGTTATCGTTATAAGTTGTAATTAAAGATGCAGAAATTTGCGACAAATGTTATGCTATCGTAGTTCTTGCAATGAAATTCATTCTCGACAATGCTAACACTTACGCAGTGTGACAGAACATTGAAAAATGAAGAAATACTTGAAAAGTAACAAAATGATGGTCATTTTTGATTAGAGATTTACAATTAAACAATACAACGTTTAGCAGTTAGTGACATTAACCGAAAAATCAAAAACAAGGCGCGAATAAAAGAACATTGCGCCCCGGCCAATGTCACCCTTTTCAACACTAAAACGCCTTATTTTGAATTTTAAAGCACACTAGTTACAATTCCGGATTTAATGATACTTGCTGTTGATCCCACATTCCCACCAGACATAGCTTTACTAAATTTGCGGCGATATTTTGAAATCGTAGTGGTAATGAATATTTAGACTTTTGAAAACAGGACTAACATGTTCACAGGATGTGTGTGCAAAACAAATAATGTGTTATCAGTACAAGAGGTAGAGAGATTTTGAGCCTGCAATTGTAATAAGGATTTTGAAAGCCGACACGTATACTTAGAATTAGTGTATTCTTTGTTTGCTTGCGAATGAATTTCCATCACTAAAGATAATTCATTTCTTCACTCAAAGATCTCTCATATTTCAGAACCGGCTTTTCACATATTGATTAAACATTATTTATAGTGGACAACTCTGAAAGAAATATTACCTTTGGATACGTCAAAGACATTAGTAATATTCATCTGGGACAGCAACTAGAGACAAGTGTGGAAGTCTTCATTTCACTTTCTCATCCAAAGTGTCTGAGTGTTCTGTTCTTGTCTGAACCGCAAGGCAGAAACAGAGGAGCACAAATTTCCTGTCCTAGGAGTTAACTGGCATTCTTCCTTCATTGTTACAAGCTCATATTGAAACAAATGTGTTCATATTCAAAACAAAGACGTATCCTAGCAACATCTCAAGTATTCATGCATGAGTAAATCTATGGCATGGTAAATAATTATAAATTATCAACTTAATTGTAGCCTAATTGTTCAATTAGTTCATTCTTGATGTTGAAAAGTTTAACCCAGCGGCCTACATTACTGATCATTTTCTTAAATCTTCTAAGTCGATGTTCGACTCCGTGCAAATCAAACTTGATGCCCACATCTAAAAATATTCTTGAAAATGTTTTCCATGGAATATGGTATTCAAGATAGCATCCGAACCTTTGTTACAATATTTCAGTTTTCTTAAACGAATGTCGATAGTCATGAAAATAATGCAGTCATAAATGAAACCGCATGATGGGATGGTGTATTTAATAAACACATACACACACACACACACACACGCATGTAAGCAAATTAATGTATATATATTCAATTTGAATTACATTTCTTGAGGTACAACTTGTGCATTAACCTTCTACGTTTTCGTGTTCTACGGTAGAATTTCATGTCAATCGGACCTTTTTTTTCGTAAACTGATTTATTTGCCGTGAAACTTAGTGAAAACTATATCTTCCAATCTCACTCATTATTCCGACCGCGCAATATTGTACGGTCACAAACGCGGTGAATAATTTCTTGCCATATTATTTCTGAATATTGAAAGAAAGGTTCGCAATGCATTTTCAAATGACCGATGAAATAATTTTGCTACGAAATTCCCAGAACACTTTATAGAATTGATGGTATTCTTCACAAATTCATTGATTGGAAGTATCTTGCAGTAAACATGACTCACCTCCATGTTAATGGTTTAGTTGGGCAAGGAACTCTCGGCGAAATGTTTTGAGACAAACGAACATAGTCTCTTAACAAATATATCCAATTTGCATTGTAGTAGAACACACAAGGAAACTGATTATTATGTAAACTTATCACAAAGAATAAATATGTAGTTGATTAGTTATGCATTGAGCAGTTAGCGGCAATAAACCAAAAATCAAAAACATGGCGTCTATGAAAGATTATTGTGCCCCCGGTTTCAGTCGCCCGTTCCAAAAGCAAAACGATTCATTTTGAATGTCAGAGAATGCAAGTTACTATTCGAAATTTAGTGAAACTTGGTGTTGATCTCTCCTTTACACCAGAAAAACTTTATCTGAATGCACGTCCATACAATGCAAATCAAAATGTCAAAACATATGCATAGTCATGTGTAGATATGACTAACATGTATAAATGATGCATTCGCACAACCAATCAAGTGTTATCGTTATAAGTGGTAATTAAACATGCAGAAATTTGCGACAAATGTTATGCTATCGTAGTTCTTGCAATGAAATTCATTCTTGACAACGCTAACACTTACGCAGTGTGACAGAACATTGAAATATGAAGAAATTCTTGAAAAGTAACAAAATGATGGTCATTTTTGATTAGAGATTTACAATTAAACAATAGAACGTTTAGCAGTTAGTGACATTAACCGAAAAATCAAAAACAAGGCGCGAATAAATCAACATTGCGCCCCGGCCAATGTCACCCTTTTCAACACTAAAACGCCTTATTTTGAATTTTAAAGCACACTAGTTACAATTCCGGATTTAATGATACTTGCTGTTGATCCCACCTTCCCACCAGACATAGCTTTACTAAATTTCCGGCGATATTTTGAAATCGTAGTGGTAATGAATGTTTAGACTTTTGAAACAGGACTAACATGTTCACAGGATGTGTGTGGAAAACAAATAATGTGTTATCAGTACACGTGGTAGAGATATTTTGAGCCTGCAATTGTAATAAAGATCTTGAAAGCCGACATGTATACTTAGAATTAGTCTATTCTTTGTTTGCTTGCGAATGAATTTCGGCCAAATGTCTTGAGACATACGAAAATAGTCTCTTAACAAATATATCCAATTTGCAATATCGTACGACACACAAGGAAACAGATTATTTTGTAAAATTATCACAAAGAATAAATGCGTAGTTGATTAACAAAGCATTGAGCAGTGAGCGGCAATAAACGAAAAATCAAAAACATGGCGTCAATGAAAGATTATTGTGCCCCCGGTTTCGGTCGCCCGTTCCTGAAGCAAAACGATTCATTTTGAATGTCAGAGAATGCAAGTTACTATTCGAAATTTAGTGAAACTTGCTGTTGATCCCACCTTCCCACCAAACTTAGTTTTATTAAATTTGCGGCGATAATTTGGAAATCGTAGTGATAATGAATGTTTAGTCTTTTGAAACCAGGACTAACATGTTCACAGGATGTGTGTGCAAAGCAAATAATGTGTTGTCAGTACACGTGGTAGAGATATTTTGAGCCTGCAATTGTAATAAAGATCTTGAAAGCCGACATATATACTTAGAATTAGTCTATTCTTTGCTTGCTTGCGAATGAATTTCCATCACAAAAGATAATTCATTTCTTCACTCAAATATCTCTCATATTTCAGAACCGGCTTTTCAAATATTGATTAAACATTATTTATAGTGGACAACTCTGAAAGAAATATTACCTTTGGATACGTCGAATACATTAGTAATAATCATCTGGGACAGCAGCTACAGACAAGTGTGGAAGTCTTCAATTCACATTCTCATCCAAAGTGTCTGAGTGTTCTGTTCTTGTCTGAACCGCATGGCAGAAACAGATTAGCAGAAATTTCCTGTCCTAGGAGTTAACTGGCATTCTTCCTTCATTGTTACAATCTCATATTGAAACAAATGTGTTCATATTCAAAACAAAGACGTATCCTAGCAACAACTCAAGTATTCATGCATGAGTAAATCTATGGCATGGTAAATAATTATAAATTATCAACTTCATTGTAGCCTAATTGTTCAATTAGTTCATTCTTGATGTTGAAAAGTTTAACCCAGCGGCCTACATTACTGATCATTTTCTTAAATCTTCTAAGTCGATGTTCGACTCCGTGCAAATCAAACTTGATGCCCAAATCTAAAAATATTCTTGAAAATGTTTTCCATGGATTATCTGATTCAAGATAGCATCCCAACCTTTGTTACAATATTTCAGTTTTCTTAAACGAATGTCGATAGTCATGAGAATAATGCAGTCATAAATGAAACCGCATGATGGGATGGTGTAGGTAATAAACACATACACACACACACACACGCATGTAAACAAATTAATGTATATATATTCAATTTGAATTACATTTCTTGAGGTACAACTTGTGCATTAACCTTCTACGTTTTCGTGTTCTAGGGTAGAATTACATGTCAATCGGACCTTTCTTTTCGTAAACTGATTTATTTGCCTCGAAACTTAGTGAAAACTATATCTTCCACTCTCACTCATTATTCCGACCGCGCAATATTGTACGGTCACAAACGCGGTGAATAATTTTTTGTCATATTATTTCTGAATATTGAAAGAAAGGTTCGCAATGCATTTTCAAATGACCGAAGAAATAATTTTGCTACGAAATTCCCAGAACACCTTATAGAATTGATGGTATTCTTCACAAATTCATTGATTGGAAGTATCTTGCAGTAAACATGACTCACCTCCATGTTAATGGTTTAGTTGGGCATGGAACTCTCGGCGAAAAGTTTTGAGACAAACGAACATAGTCTCTTAACAAATATATAAGATTTGCAATGTAGTAGAACACAAAAGCAAACTGATTATTATGTAAACTTATCACAAAGAATAAATATGTAGTTGATTAACAAAGCATTGAGCAGTTGTCGGCAATAAACGAAAAATCAAAAACATGGCGTCAATGAAAGATTATTGTGCCCCCGGTTTCGGTCGCCCGTTCCAAAAGCAAAACGATTGATTTTGAATGTCAGAGAATGCAAGTTACCATTCGAAATTTAGTGAAACATGGTGTTGATTTCTCCTTTACACCAGAAAAAAATTATCTGAATGCACGTCCATACAATCCAAATCAAAATGTCAAAACATGTGCATAGTCATGTGTAGATATGACTAACATGTATAAATGATGCATACGCACAACCAATCAAGTGTTATCGCTATAAGTTGTAATTAAACATGCAGAAATTTGCGACAAAAGTTATGCTATCGCAGTTCTTGCAATGAAATTCATTCTCGACAATGCTAACACTTACGCAGTGTGACAGAACATTGAAATATGAAGAAATTCTTGAAAAGTAACAACATGATGGTCACTTTTGATTAGAGATTTACAATTAAACAATAGAACGTTTAGCAGTTAGTGACATTAACCGAAAAATCAAAAACAAGGCGCGAATAAAAGAACATTGCGCCCCGGCCAATGTCACCCTTTTCAACACTAAAACGCCTTATTTTGAATTTTAAAGCACAGCAGTTACAATTCCGGATTTAATGATACTTGCTGTTGATCCCACCTTCCCACCAGACATAGCTTTACTAAATTTGCGGCGATATTTTGAAATCGTAGTGGTAATGAATGTTTATACTTTTGAAAACAGGACTAACATGTTCACAGGATGTGTGTGCAAGACAAATAATGTGTTATCAGTACAAGAGGTAGAGAGATTTTGAGCCTGCAATTGTAATAAGGATTTTGAAAGCCGACACGTATACTTAGAATTAGTCTATTCTTTGTTTGCTTGCGAATGAATTTCCATCACAAAAGATAATTCATTTCTTCACTCAAAGATCTCTCATATTTCAGAACCGGCTTTTCACATATTGATTAAACATTATTTATAGTGGACAACTCTGAAAGAAATATTACCTTTGGATACGTCGAATACATTAGTAATATTCATCTGGGACAGCAGCTACAGACAAGTGTGGAAGTCTTCAATTCACATTCTCATCCAAAGTGTCTGTGTTTTCTGTTCTTGTCTGAACCGCAAGGCAGAAACAGATTAGCACAAATTTCCTGTCCTAGGAGTTAACTGGCATTCTTCCTTCATTGTTACAAGCTCATATTGAAACAAATGTGTTCATATTCAAAACAAAGACGTATCCTAGCAACATCTCAGGTATTCATGCATGAGTAAATCTATGGCATGGTAAATAATTATAAATTATCAACTTCATTGTAGCCTAATTGTTCAATTAGTTCATTCTTGATGTTGAAAAGTTTAACCCAGCGGCCTACATTACTGATCATTTTCTTAAATCTTCTAAGTCGATGTTCGACTCCGTGCAAATCAAACTTGATGCCCACATCTAAAAATATTCTTGAAAATGTTTTCCATGGAATATGGTAATCAAGATAGCATCCAAACCTTTGTTACAATATTTCAGTTTTCTTAAACGAATGTCGATAGTCATGAGAATAATGCAGTCATAAATGAAACCGCATGATGGGATGGTGTAGGTAATAAACTCATACACACACACACACGCGCACGCACGTAAACAAATTCATGTATATATATTCAATTTGAATTACATTTCTTGAGGTACAACTTGTGCATTAACCTTCTACGTTTTCGTGTTCTACGGTAGAATTTCATGTCAATCGGACCTTTTTTTTTTTTTTCATAAACTGATTTATTTGCCGTGAAACTTAGTGAAAACTATATCTTCCAATCTCACTCATTATTCCGACCGCGCAATATTGTACGGTCACAAACGCGGTGAATAATTTTTTGCCATATTATTTCTGAATATTGAAAGAAAGGTTCGCAATGCATTTTCAAATGACCGAAGAAATAATTTTGCTACGAAATTCCCAGAACACCTTATAGAATTGATGGTATTCTTCACAAATTCATTGATTGGAAGTATCTTGCAGTAAACATGACTCACCTCCATGTTAATGGTTTAGTTGGGCAAGGAACTCTCGGCCAAATGTTTTGAGACAAACGAACATAGTCTCTTAACAAATATATCCAATTTGAATGTAGTAGAACACACAAGGAAACTGATTATTATGTAAACTTATCACAAAGAATAAATATGTAGTTTATTAGCAATGCATTGAGTAGTTAGCGGCAATAAACCAAAAATCAAAAACATGGCGTCTATGAAAGATTATTGTGCCCCCGGTTTCGGTCGCCCGTTCCAAAAGCAAAACGATTCATTTTGAATGTCAGAGAATGCAAGTTACCATTCGAAAGTTAGTGAAACTTGGTGTTGATCTATCCTTTACACCAGAAAAAATTTATCTGAATGCACGTCCATACAATGCAAATCAATATGTCAAAACATATGCATAGTCATGTGTAGATATGACTAACATGTATAAATGATGCAGACGCACAACCAATCAACTGTTATCGTTATAAGTTGTAATTAAACATGCAGAAATTTGCGACAAATGTTATGCTATCGTAGTTCTTGCAATGAAATTCATTCTCGACAATGTTAACACTTACATAGTGTGACAGAACATTGAAATATGAAGAAATTCTTGAAAAGTAACAAAATGATGGTCATTTTTCATTAGAGATTTACAATTAAACAATAAAACGTTTAGCAGTTAGTGACATTAACCGAAAAATCAAAAACAAGGCGCGAATAAAAGAACATTGCGCCCCGGCCAATGTCACCCTTTTCAACACTAAAACGCCTTATTTTGAATTTTAAAGCACACTAGTTACAATTCCGGATTTAATGATACTTGCTGTTGATCCCACCTTCCCACCAGACATAGCTTTAGTAAATTTGCGAAAATATTTTGAAATCGTAGTGGTAATGAATGTTTACACTTTTGAAACAGGACTAACATGTTCACAGGATGTGTGTGGAAAACAAATAATGTGTTATCAGTACAAGTGGTAGAGAGATTTTGAGCCTGCAATGGTAATAAAGATCTTGAAAGTCGACATGTATACTTAGAATTAGTCTATTCTTTGTTTGCTTGCGAATGAATTTCCATCACAAAAGATAATTCATTTCTTCACTCAAAGATCTCTCATATTTCAGAACCGGCTTTTCACATATTGATTAAACATTATTTATAGTGGACAACTCTGAAAGAAATATTACCTTTGGATACGTCAAAGACATTAGTAATATTCATCTGGGACAGCAACTAGAGACAAGTGTGGAAGTCTTCATTTCACATTCTCATCCAAAGTGTCTGAGTGTTCTGTTCTTGTCTGAACCGCAAGGCAGAAACAGAGGAGCACAAATTTCCTGTCCTAGGAGTTAACTGGCATTCTTCCTTCATTGTTACAAGCTCATATTGAAACAAATGTGTTCATATTCAAAACAAAGACGTATCCTAGCAACAACTCAAGTATTCATGCATGAGTAAATCTATGGCATGGTAAATAATTATAAATTATCAACTTCTTTGTAGCCTAATTGCTCAATTAATTCATTCTTGATGTTGAAAAGTTTAACCCAGCGGCCTACATTACTGATCATTTTCTTAAATCTTCTAAGTCTATGTTCGACTCCGGCAAATCAAACTTGATGCCCACATCTAAAAATATTCTTGAAAATGTTTTCCATGGATTATGGTATTCAAGATAGCATCCAAACCTTTGTTGCAATATTTCAGTTTTCTTAAACGAATGTCGATAGTCATGAGAATAATGCAGTCATAAATGAAACCGCATGATGGGATGGTGTATTTAATAAACACATACACACACACACACACACGCATGTAAACAAATTAATGTATATATATTCTATTTGAATTACATTTCTTTAGGTACAACTTGTGCATTAACCTTCTACGTTTTCGTGTTCTACGGTAGAATTTCATGTCAATCGGACCTTTTTTTTCGTAAACTGATTTATTTTCCGTGAAACTTAGTGAAAACTATATCTTCCACTCTCACTCATTATTCCGACCGCGCAATATTGTACGGTCACAAACGCGGTGAATAATTTCTTGCCATATTATTTCTGAATATTGAAAGAAAGGTTCGCAATGCATTTTCAAATGACCGAAGAAATAATTTTGCTACGAAATTCCCAGAACACTTTATAGAATTGATGGTATTCTTCACAAATTCATTGATTGGAAGTATCTTGCAGTAAACATGACTCACCTCCATGTTAATGGTTTAGTTGGGCAAGGAACTCTAGGCGAAATGTTTTGAGACAAACCAACATAGTCTCTTAACAAATATATCCAATTTGCATTGTAGTAGAACACACAAGGAAACTGATTATTATGTAAACATATCACAAAGAATAAATATGTAGTTGATTAGTTATGCATTGACCAGTTAGCGGCAATAAACCGAATATCAAAAACATGGCGTCTATGAAAGATTATTGTGCCCCCGGTTTCGGTCGCCCGTTCCAAAAGCAAAGCGATTCATTTTGAATGTCAGAGAATGCAAGTTACTATTCGAAATTTAGTGAAACTTGGTGTTGATCTCTCCTTTACACCAGAAAAACTTTATCTGAATGCACGTCCATACAATGCAAATCAATATGTCAAAACATGTGCATAGTCATGTGTAGATATGACTAACATGTATAAATGATGCATTCGCACAACCAATCAAGTGTTATCGTTATAAGTGGTAATTAAACATGTAGAAATTTGCGTCAAATGTTATGCTATCGTAGTTCTTGCAATGAAATTCATTCTCGACAATGTTAACACTTACATAGTGTGACAGAACATTGAAATATGAAAAAATCTTGAAAACTAAAAAATGATGGTCACTTTTGATTAGAGATTTACAATTAAACAATAGAACGTTTAGCAGTTAGAGACATTAACCGAAAAATCAAAAACAAGGATCGAATAAAAGAACATTGCGCCCCGGCCAATGTCACCCTTTTCAACACTAAAACGCCTTATTTTGAATTTTAAAGCACACTAGTTACAATTCCGGATTTAATGATACTTGCTGTTGATCCCACCTTCCCACCAGACATAGCTTTACTAAATTTGCGGCGATATTTTGAAATCGTAGTGGTAATGAATGTTTAGACTTTTGAAACAGGACTAACATGTTCACAGGATGTGTGTGGAAAAAAATAATGTGTTATCAGTACAAGTGGTAGAGAGATTTTGAGCCTGCAATTGTAATAAAGATTTTGAAAGCCGACATGTATACTTAGAATTAGTCTATTCTTTGTTTGCTTGCGAATGAATTTCCATCACAAAAGATAATTCATTTCTTCACTCAAAGATCTCTCATATTTCAGAACCGGCTTTTCACATATTGATTAAACATTATTTATAGTGGACAACTCTGAAAGAAATATTAGCTTTGGATACGTCGAATACATTAGTAATATTCATCTGGGACAGCAGCTACAGACAAGTGTGGAAGTCTTCTATTCACATTCTCATCCAAAGTGTCTGAGTGTTCTGTTCTTGTCTGAACCGCAAGGCAGAAACAGATTAGCACAAATTTCCTGTCCTAGGAGTTAACTGGCATTCTTCCTTCATTGTTACAAGCTCATATTGAAACAAATGTGTTCATATTGAAAACAAAGACGTATCCTAGCAACAACTCAAGTATTCATGCATGAGTAAATCTATGGCATGGTAAATAATTATAAATTATCAACTTCATTGAAGCCTAATTGTTCAATTAGTTCATTCTTGATGTTGAAAAGTTTAACCCAGCGGCCTTCATTACTGATCATTTTCTTAAATCTTCTAAGTCGATGTTCGACTCCGTGCAAATCAAACTTGATGCCCACATCTAAAAATATTCTTGAAAATGTTTTCCATGGATTATGGTATCCAAGATAGCATCCAAACCTTTGTTACAATATTTCAGTTTTCTTAAACGAATGTCGAAAGTCATGAGAATAATGCAGTCATAAATGAAACCGCATGATGGGATGGTGTATTTAATAAACACATACACACACACACACGCACACGCACGTAAACAAATTCATGTATATATATTCAATTTGAATTACATTTCTTGAGGTACAACTTGTGCATTAACCTTCTACGTTTTCGTGTTCTACGGTAGAATTTCATGTCAATCGGACCTTTTTTTTTCGTAAACTTATTTATTTGCCGTGAAACTTAGTGAAAACTATATCTTCCACTCTCACTCATTATTCCGACCGCGCAATATTGTACGGTCACAAACGCGGTGAATAATTTTTTGCCATATTATTTCTGAATATTGAAAGAAAGCTTCGCAATGCATTTTCAAATGTCCGAAGAAATAATTTTCCTACGAAATTCCCAGAACACCTTATAGAATTGATGGTATTCTTCACAAATTCATTGATTGGAAGTATCTTGCAGTAAACAAGACTCACCTCCATGTTGATGGTTTAGTTGGGCAAGGAACTCTCGGTCAAATGTTTTGAGACAAACGAACATAGTCTCTTAACAAATATATCCAATTTGCATTGTAGTAGAACACACAAGGAAACTGATTATTATGTAAACTTATCACAGAAAATAAATATGTAGTTGATTAACAAAGCATTGAGCAGTTAGCGGCAATAGACGAAAAATCAAAAACATGGCGTCAATGAAAGATTATTGTTGCCCCGGATTCGGTCGCCCGTTCCAAAAGCAAAACGATTCGTTTTGAATGTCAGAGAATACAAGTTACCATTCGAAATTTAGTGAAACTTGGTGTTGATCTCTCCTTTACACCAGAAAAAATTTATCTGAATGCACGTCCATACAATGCAAATCAAAATGTCAAAACATATGCATAGTCATGGTAGATATGACTAACATGTATAAATGATGCATACGCACAACCAATCAAGTGTTATCGTTATAAGTGGTAATTAAACATGTAGAAATTTGCGACAAATGTTATGCTATCGTAGTTCTTGCAATGAAATTCATTCTCGACAATGTTAACACTTACATAGTGTGACAGAACATTGAAATATGAAAAAAATCTTCAAAACTAAAAAATGATGGTCATTTTTCATTAGAGATTTACAATTAAACAATAGAACGTTTAGCAGTTAGTGACATTAACCGAAAAATCAAAAACAAGGCGCGAATAAAAGAACATTGCGCCCCGGCCAATGTCACCCTTTTCAACACTAAAACGCCTTATTTTGAATTTTAAAGCACACTAGTTACAATTCCGGATTTAATGATACTTGCTGTTGATCCCACCTTCCCACCAGACATAGCTTTACTAAATTTGCGGCGATATTTTGAAATCGTTGTGGTAATGAATGTTTAGACTTTTGAAACAGGACTAACATGTTCACAGGATGTGTGTGGAAAAAAAATAATGTGTTATCAGTACAAGTGGTAGAGAGATTTTGAGCCTGCAATTGTAATAAAGATCTTGAAAGCCGACATGTATACTTAGAATTAGTCTATTCTTTGTTTGCTTGCGAATGAATTTCCATCACAAAAGATAATTCATTTCTTCACTCAAAGATCTCTCATTTTTCAGAACCGGCTTTTCACATATTGATTAAACATTATTTATAGTGGACAACTCTGAAAGAAATATTACCTTTGGATACGTCGAATACATTAGTAATATTCATCTGGGACAGCAGCTACAGACAAGTGTGGAAGTCTTCAATTCACATTCTCATCCAAAGTGTCTGAGTGTTCTGTTCTTGTCTGAACCGCAAGGCAGAAACAGATTAGCACAAATTTCCTGTCCTAGGAGTTAACTGGCATTCTTCCTTCATTGTTACAAGCTCATATTGAAACAAATGTGTTCATATTGAAAACAAAGACGTATCCTAGCAACAACTCAAGTATTCATGCATGAGTAAATCTATGGCATGGTAAATAATTATAAATTATCAACTTCATTGTAGCCTAATTGTTCAATTAGTTCATTCTTGATGTTGAAAAGTTTAACCCAGCGGCCTACATTACTGATCATTTTCTTAAATCTTCTAAGTCGATGTTCGACTCCGTGCAAATCAAACTTGATGCCCACATCTAAAAATATTCTTGAAAATGTTTTCCATGGATTATGGTATTCAAGATAGCATCCAAACCTTTGTTACAATATTTCAGTTTTCTTAAACGAATGTCGATAGTCATGAGAATAATGCAGTCATAAATGAAACCGCATGATGGGATGGTGTAGGTAATAAACACATACACACACACACACACGCATGTAAACAAATTAATGTATATATATTCAATTTGAATTACATTTCTTGAGGTACAACTTGTGCATTAACCTTCTACGTTTTCTTGTTCTAGGGTAGAATTTCATGTCAATCGGACCTTTTTTTTCGTAAACTGATTTATTTGCCGTGAAACTTAGTGAAAACTATATCTTCCACTCTCACTCATTATTCCGACCGCGCAATATTGTACGGTCACAAACGCGGTGAATAATTTTTTGCCATATTATTTCTGAATATTGAAAGAAAGCTTCGCAATGCATTTTCAAATGACCGAAGAAATAATTTTGCTACGAAATTCCCAGAACACTTTATAGAATTGATGGTATTCTTCACAAATTCATTGATTGGAAGTATCTTGCAGTAAACATGACTCACCTCCATGTTAATGGTTTAGTTGGGCATGGAACTCTCGGCGAAATGTTTTGAAACAAACGAACATAGTCTCTTAACAAATATATCCAATTTGCATTGTAGTAGAACACACAAGGAAACTGAATATTATGTAAACTTATCACAAAGAATAAATATGTAGTTTATTAGCAATGCATTGAGTAGTTAGCGGCAATAAACCAAAAATCAAAAACATGGCGTCTATGAAAGATTATTGTGCCCTCCGGTTTCGGTCGCCCGTTCCAAAAGCAAAACGATTCATTTTGAATATCAGAGAATGCAAGTTACCATTCGAAATTTAGTGAAACTTGGTGTTGATCTCTCCTTTACACCAGAAAAAATTTATCTGAATTCACGTCCATACAATGCAAATCAATATGTCAAAACATGTGCATAGTCATGTGTAGATATGACTAACATGTATAAATGATGCATTCGCACAACCAATCAAGTGTTTTCGTTATAAGTGGTAATTAAACATGTAGAAATTTGCGTCAAATGTTATGCTATCGTAGCTCTTGCAATGAAATTCATTCTCGACAATGTTAACACTTACATAGTGTGACAGAACATTGAAATATGAAAAAATCTTGAAAACTAAAAAATGATGGTCATTTTTGATTAGACATTTACAATTAAACAATAGAACGTTTAGCAGTTAGTGACATTAACCGAAAAATCAAAAACAAGGCGCGAATAAAAGAACATTGCGCCCCGGCCAATGTCACCCTTCTCAACACTAAAACGCCTTATTTTGAATTTTAAAGCACACTAGTTACAATTCCGGATTTAATGATACTTGCTGTTGATCCCACCTTCCCACCAGACATAGCTTTACTAAATTTGCGGCGATATTTTGAAATCGTAGTGGTAATGAATGTTTAGACTTTTGAAACAGGACTAACATGTTCACAGGATGTGTGTGGAAAACAAATAATGTGTTATCAGTACAAGTGGTAGAGAGATTTTGAGCCTGCAATTGTAATAAAGATCTTGAAAGCCGACATGTATACTTAGAATTAGTCTATTCTTTGTTTGCTTGCGAATGAATTTCCATCACAAAAGATAATTCATTTCTTCACTCAAAGATCTCTCATTTTTCAGAACCGGCTTTTCACATATTGATTAAACATTATTTATAGTGGACAACTCTGAAAGAAATATTACCTTTGGATACGTCGAATACATTAGTAATATTCATCTGGGACAGCAGCTACAGACAAGTGTGGAAGTCTTCAATTCACATTCTCATCCAAAGTGTCTGAGTGTTCTGTTCTTGTCTGAACCGCAAGGCAGAAACAGATTAGCACAAATTTCCTGTCCTAGGAGTTAACTGGCATTCTTCCTTCATTGTTACAAGCTCATATTGAAACAAATGTGTTCATATTGAAAACAAAGACGTATCCTAGCAACAACTCAAGTATTCATGCATGAGTAAATCTATGGCATGGTAAATAATTATAAATTATCAACTTCATTGAAGCCTAATTGTTCAATTAGTTCATTCTTGATGTTGAAAAGTTTAACCCAGCGGCCTTCATTACTGATCATTTTCTTAAATCTTCTAAGTCGATGTTCGACTCCGTGCAAATCAAACTTGATGCCCACATCTAAAAATATTCTTGAAAATGTTTTCCATGGATTATGGTATCCAAGATAGCATCCAAACCTTTGTTACAATATTTCAGTTTTCTTAAACGAATGTCGAAAGTCATGAGAATAATGCAGTCATAAATGAAACCGCATGATGGGATGGTGTATTTAATAAACACATACACACACACACACGCACACGCACGTAAACAAATTCATGTATATATATTCAATTTGAATTACATTTCTTGAGGTACAACTTGTGCATTAACCTTCTACGTTTTCGTGTTCTACGGTAGAATTTCATGTCAATCGGACCTTTTTTTTTCGTAAACTTATTTATTTGCCGTGAAACTTAGTGAAAACTATATCTTCCACTCTCACTCATTATTCCGACCGCGCAATATTGTACGGTCACAAACGCGGTGAATAATTTTTTGCCATATTATTTCTGAATATTGAAAGAAAGCTTCGCAATGCATTTTCAAATGTCCGAAGAAATAATTTTCCTACGAAATTCCCAGAACACCTTATAGAATTGATGGTATTCTTCACAAATTCATTGATTGGAAGTATCTTGCAGTAAACAAGACTCACCTCCATGTTGATGGTTTAGTTGGGCAAGGAACTCTCGGTCAAATGTTTTGAGACAAACGAACATAGTCTCTTAACAAATATATCCAATTTGCATTGTAGTAGAACACACAAGGAAACTGATTATTATGTAAACTTATCACAGAAAATAAATATGTAGTTGATTAACAAAGCATTGAGCAGTTAGCGGCAATAGACGAAAAATCAAAAACATGGCGTCAATGAAAGATTATTGTTGCCCCGGATTCGGTCGCCCGTTCCAAAAGCAAAACGATTCGTTTTGAATGTCAGAGAATACAAGTTACCATTCGAAATTTAGTGAAACTTGGTGTTGATCTCTCCTTTACACCAGAAAAAATTTATCTGAATGCACGTCCATACAATGCAAATCAAAATGTCAAAACATATGCATAGTCATGGTAGATATGACTAACATGTATAAATGATGCATACGCACAACCAATCAAGTGTTATCGTTATAAGTGGTAATTAAACATGTAGAAATTTGCGACAAATGTTATGCTATCGTAGTTCTTGCAATGAAATTCATTCTCGACAATGTTAACACTTACATAGTGTGACAGAACATTGAAATATGAAAAAAATCTTGAAAACTAAAAAATGATGGTCATTTTTCATTAGAGATTTACAATTAAACAATAGAACGTTTAGCAGTTAGTGACATTAACCGAAAAATCAAAAACAAGGCGCGAATAAAAGAACATTGCGCCCCGGCCAATGTCACCCTTTTCAACACTAAAACGCCTTATTTTGAATTTTAAAGCACACTAGTTACAATTCCGGATTTAATGATACTTGCTGTTGATCCCACCTTCCCACCAGACATAGCTTTACTAAATTTGCGGCGATATTTTGAAATCGTAGTGGTAATGAATGTTTAGACTTTTGAAACAGGACTAACATGTTCACAGGATGTGTGTGGAAAAAAAATAATGTGTTATCAGTACAAGTGGTAGAGAGATTTTGAGCCTGCAATTGTAATAAAGATCTTGAAAGCCGACATGTATACTTAGAATTAGTCTATTCTTTGTTTGCTTGCGAATGAATTTCCATCACAAAAGATAATTCATTTCTTCACTCAAAGATCTCTCATTTTTCAGAACCGGCTTTTCACATATTGATTAAACATTATTTATAGTGGACAACTCTGAAAGAAATATTACCTTTGGATACGTCGAATACATTAGTAATATTCATCTGGGACAGCAGCTACAGACAAGTGTGGAAGTCTTCAATTCACATTCTCATCCAAAGTGTCTGAGTGTTCTGTTCTTGTCTGAACCGCAAGGCAGAAACAGATTAGCACAAATTTCCTGTCCTAGGAGTTAACTGGCATTCTTCCTTCATTGTTACAAGCTCATATTGAAACAAATGTGTTCATATTCAAAACAAAGACGTATCCTAGCAACAACTCAAGTATTCATGCATGAGTAAATCTATGGCATGGTAAATAATTATAAATTATCAACTTCATTGTAGCCTAATTGTTCAATTAGTTCATTCTTGATGTTGAAAAGTTTAACCCAGCGGCCTACATTACTGATCATTTTCTTAAATCTTCTAAGTCGATGTTCGACTCCGTGCAAATCAAACTTGATGCCCACATCTAAAAATATTCTTGAAAATGTTTTCCATGGATTATGGTATTCAAGATAGCATCCAAACCTTTGTTACAATATTTCAGTTTTCTTAAACGAATGTCGATAGTCATGAGAATAATGCAGTCATAAATGAAACCGCATGATGGGATGGTGTAGGTAATAAACACATACACACACACACACACGCATGTAAACAAATTAATGTATATATATTCAATTTGAATTACATTTCTTGAGGTACAACTTGTGCATTAACCTTCTACGTTTTCTTGTTCTAGGGTAGAATTTCATGTCAATCGGACCTTTTTTTTCGTAAACTGATTTATTTGCCGTGAAACTTAGTGAAAACTATATCTTCCACTCTCACTCATTATTCCGACCGCGCAATATTGTACGGTCACAAACGCGGTGAATAATTTTTTGCCATATTATTTCTGAATATTGAAAGAAAGCTTCGCAATGCATTTTCAAATGACCGAAGAAATAATTTTGCTACGAAATTCCCAGAACACTTTATAGAATTGATGGTATTCTTCACAAATTCATTGATTGGAAGTATCTTGCAGTAAACATGACTCACCTCCATGTTAATGGTTTAGTTGGGCATGGAACTCTCGGCGAAATGTTTTGAAACAAACGAACATAGTCTCTTAACAAATATATCCAATTTGCATTGTAGTAGAACACACAAGGAAACTGAATATTATGTAAACTTATCACAAAGAATAAATATGTAGTTTATTAGCAATGCATTGAGTAGTTAGCGGCAATAAACCAAAAATCAAAAACATGGCGTCTATGAAAGATTATTGTGCCCTCCGGTTTCGGTCGCCCGTTCCAAAAGCAAAACGATTCATTTTGAATGTCAGAGAATGCAAGTTACCATTCGAAATTTAGTGAAACTTGGTGTTGATCTCTCCTTTACACCAGAAAAAATTTATCTGAATTCACGTCCATACAATGCAAATCAATATGTCAAAACATGTGCATAGTCATGTGTAGATATGACTAACATGTATAAATGATGCATTCGCACAACCAATCAAGTGTTTTCGTTATAAGTGGTAATTAAACATGTAGAAATTTGCGTCAAATGTTATGCTATCGTAGCTCTTGCAATGAAATTCATTCTCGACAATGTTAACACTTACATAGTGTGACAGAACATTGAAATATGAAAAAATCTTGAAAACTAAAAAATGATGGTCATTTTTGATTAGACATTTACAATTAAACAATAGAACGTTTAGCAGTTAGTGACATTAACCGAAAAATCAAAAACAAGGCGCGAATAAAAGAACATTGCGCCCCGGCCAATGTCACCCTTCTCAACACTAAAACGCCTTATTTTGAATTTTAAAGCACACTAGTTACAATTCCGGATTTAATGATACTTGCTGTTGATCCCACCTTCCCACCAGACATAGCTTTACTAAATTTGCGGCGATATTTTGAAATCGTAGTGGTAATGAATGTTTAGACTTTTGAAACAGGACTAACATGTTCACAGGATGTGTGTGGAAAACAAATAATGTGTTATCAGTACAAGTGGTAGAGAGATTTTGAGCCTGCAATTGTAATAAAGATCTTGAAAGCCGACATGTATACTTAGAATTAGTCTATTCTTTGTTTGCTTGCGAATGAATTTCCATCACAAAAGATAATTCATTTCTTCACTCAAAGATCTCTCATTTTTCAGAACCGGCTTTTCACATATTGATTAAACATTATTTATAGTGGACAACTCTGAAAGAAATATTACCTTTGGATACGTCGAATACATTAGTAATATTCATCTGGGACAGCAGCTACAGACAAGTGTGGAAGTCTTCAATTCACATTCTCATCCAAAGTGTCTGAGTGTTCTGTTCTTGTCTGAACCGCATGGCAGAAACAGATTAGCACAAATTTCCTGTCCTAGGAGTTAACTGGAATTCTTCCTTCATTGTTACAAGCTCATATTGAAACAAATGTGTTCATATTCAAAACAAAGACGTATCCTAGCAACAACTCAAGTATTCATGCATGAGTAAATCTATGGCATGGTAAATAATTATAAATTATCAACTTCATTGTAGCCTAATTGTTCAATTAGTTCATTCTTGATGTTGAAAAGTTTAACCCAGCGGCCTACATTACTGATCATTTTCTTAAATCTTCTAAGTCGATGTTCGACTCCGTGCAAATCAAATTTGATGCCCACATCTAAAACTATTCTTGAAAATGTTTTCCATGGATTATGGTATTCAAGATAGCATCCAAACCTTTGTTACAATATTTCAGTTTTCTTAAACGAATGTCGATAGTCATGAGAATAATGCAGTCATAAATGAAACCGCATGATGGGATGGTGTAGGTAATAAACACATACACACACACACACGCACACGCACGTAAACAAATTCATGTATATATATTCAATTTGAATTACATTTCTTGAGGTACAACTTGTGCATTAACCTTCTACGTTTTCGTGTTCTACGGTAGAATTTCATGTCAATCGGACCTTTTTTTTTCATATACTGATTTATTTGCCGTGAAACTTAGTGAAAACTATATCTTCCACTCTCACTCATTATTCCGACCGCGCAATATTGTACGGTCACAAACGCGGTGAATAATTTTTTGCCATATTATTACTGAATATTGAAAGAAAGGTTCGCAATGCATTTTCAAATGACCGAAGAAATAATTTTGCTACGAAATTCCCAGAACACCTTATAGAATTGATGGTATTCTTCACATATTCATTGATTGGAAATATCTTGCAGTAAACATGACTCACCTCCATGTTAATGGTTTAGTTGGGCAAGGAACTCTCGGCCAAATGTTTTGAGACAAACGAACATAGTCTCTTAACAAATATATCCAATTTGAATGTAGTAGAACACACAAGGAAACTAATTATTATGTAAACTTATCACAAAGAATAAATATGTAGTTTATTAGCAATGCATTGAGTAGTTAGCGGCAATAAACCAAAAATCAAAAACATGGCGTCTATGAAAGATTATTGTGCCCCCGGTTTCGGTCGCCCGTTCCAAAAGAAAAACGATTCATTTTGAATGTCAGAGAATGCAAGTTTCCATTCGAAATTTAGTGAAACTTGGTGTTGATCTCTCCTTTACACCAGAAAAAATTTTATCTGAATGGACGTCCATACAATGCAAATCAATATGTCAAGACATGTGCATAGTCATGTGTAGATATGACTAACATGTATAAATGATGCATACGCACAACCAATCAAGTGTTTTCGTTATAAGTTGTAATTAAACATGCAGAAATTTGCGACAAATGTTATGCTATCGTAGTTCTTGCAATGAAATTCATTCTCGACAATGTTAACACTTACATAGTGTGACAGAACATTGAAATATGAAGAAATTCTTGAAAGTAACAAAATGATGGTAATTTTTCATTAGAGATTTACAATTAAACAATAGAACGTTTAGCAGTTAGTGACATTAACCGAAAAATCAAAAACAAGGCGCGAATAAAAGAACATTGCGCCCCGGCCAATGTCACCCTTCTCAACACTAAAACGCCTTATTTTGAATTTTAAAGCACACTAGTTACAATTCCGGATTTAATGATACTTGCTGTTGATCCCACCTTCCCACCAGACATAGCTTTAGTAAATTTGCGAAAATATTTTGAAATCGTAGTGGTAATGAATGTTTAGACTTTTGAAACAGGACTAACATGTTCACAGGATGTGTGTGGAAGACAAATAATGTGTTATCAGTACAAGTGGTAGAGAGATTTTGAGCCTGCAATTGTAATAAAGATCTTGAAAGCCGACATGTATACTTAGGATTAGTCTATTCTTTGTTTGCTTGCGAATGAATTTCCATCACAAAAGATAATTCATTTCTTCACTCAAAGATCTCTCATATTTCAGAACCGGCTTTTCACATATTGATTAAACATTATTTATAGTGGACAACTCTGAAAGAAATATTACCTTTGGATACGTCGAATACATTAGTAATATTCATCTGGGACAGCAACTACAGACAAGTGTGGAAGTCTTCAATTCACATTCTCATCCAAAGTGTCTGAGTGTTCTTTTCTTGTCTGATCCGCAAGGCAGAAACACATTAGCACAAATTTCCTGTCCTAGGAGTGAACTGGCATTCTCCCTTCATTGTTACAAGCTCATATTGAAACAAATGAGTTTATATTGAAAACAAAGACGTATCCTAGCAACAACTCAAGTATTCATGCATGAGTAAATCTATGGCAGTATTGTAAATTATCAACTTCATTGTAGCCTAATTGTTCAATTAGTTCATTCTTGATGTTGAAAAGTTTAACCCAACGGCCTACATTACTGATCATTTTCTTAAATCTTCTAAGTCGATGTTCGACTCCGGGCAAATCAATCTTGATTCCCACATCTAAAAATATTCTTGAAAATGTTTTCCATGGAGTATGGTTTTCAAGATAGCATCCAAACCTTTGTTACAATATTTCAGTTTTCTTAAACGAATGTCGATAGTCATGAGAATAATGCAGTCATAAATGAAACCGCATGATGGGATGGTGTAGGTAATAAACACATACACACACACACACGTAAACAAATTAATGTATATGTATTCAATTTGAATTACATTTCTTGAGGTACAACTTGTGCATTAACCTTCTACGTTTTCGTGTTCTAGGGTCGAATTTCATGTCAATCGGAATTTTTTTTCCTAAACTGATTTATTTGCCGTGAAACTTAGTGAAAACTATATCTTCCACTCTCACTCATTATTCCGACCGCGCAATATTGTACGGTCACAATCGCGGTGAATAATTTTTTGCTATATTATTCCTGAATATTGAAAGAAAGCTTCGCAATGCATTTCAAATGCCGGAAGAAATAATTTTGCTACGAAATTCCCAGAACACTTTATAGAATTGATGGTATTCTTCACACATTCATTGATTGGAAGTATCTTGCAGTAAACATGACTCACCTCCATGTTAATGGTTTAGTTGGGTAAGGAACTCTCGGCGAAATGTTTTGAGACATACGAACATAGTCTCCTAACAAATATATACAATTTGCAATATAGTATGACACACAAGGAACAGATTATTATGTAAAATTATCACAAATAATAAATACGTAGTTGATTAACAAAGCATTGAGCAGTTAGCGGCAATAAACGAAAAATAAAAAACATGGCGTCAATGAAAGATTATTGTGCCCCCGGTTTCGGTCGCACGTTCCAGAAGCAAAACGATTCATTTTGAATGTCAGAGAATGCAAGTTACCATTCGAAATTTAGTGAAACTTGGTGTTCATCTCTCATTTACACCAGAAAAAAATTATCTGAATGCACGTCTATAAATTGCAAATGAAAATGTCAAAACATATGCACAGTCATGTGTAGATATGACTAACATGTATAAATGATGCATACGCACAACCAATCAAGTGTTATCGTTATAAGTTGTAATTAAACATGCAGAAATTTGCGACAATTGTTATGCTATCGTAGTTCTTGCAATGAAATTCATTCTCGACAATGCTAACACTTACGCAGTGTGACAGAACATTGAAATATTAAGAAATTCTTAAAAAGTAACAGCATGATGGTCACTTTTGATTAGAGATTTACAATTAAACAATAGAACGTTTAGCAGTTAGTGACATTAACCGAAAAATCAAAAACAAGGCGCGAATAAAAGAACATTGCGCCCCGGCCAATGTCACCCTTTTCAACACTTAAACGCCTTATTTTCAATTTTAAAGCACAGCAGTTACAATTCCGGATTTAATAATACTTGCTGTTGATCCCACCTTCCCGCCAGACATAGCTTTACTAAATTTGCGGCGATATTTTGAAATCGTAGTGGTAATGAATGTTTATACTTTTGAAAACAGGACTAACATGTTCACAGGATGTGTGTGCAAAACAAATAATGTGTTATCAGAACAAGAGGTAGAGAGATTTTGAGCCTGCAATTGTAATAAGGATTTTGAAGGGCGACACGTATACTTAGAATTAGTCTATTCTTTGTTTGCTTGCGAATGAATTTCCATCACAAAAGATAATTCATTTCTTCACTCAAATATCTCTCATATTTCAGAACCGGTTTTTCAAATATTGATTAAACATTATTTATAGTGGACAACTCTGAAAGAAATATTACCTTTGGATACGTCGAATACATTAGTAATAATCATCTGGGACAGCAGCTACAGACAAGTGTGGAAGTCTTCAATTCACATTCTCATCCAAAGTGTCTGAGTGTTCTGTTCTTGTCTGAACCGCATGGCAGAAACAGATTAGCAGAAATTTCCTGTCCTAGGAGTTAACTGGCATTCTTCCTTCATTGTTACAATCTCATATTGAAACAAATGTGTTCATATTCAAAACAAAGACGTATCCTAGCAACAACTCAAGTATTCATGCATGAGTAAATCTATGGCATGGTAAATAATTATAAATTATCAACTTCATTGTAGCCTAATTGTTCAATTAGTTCATTCTTGATGTTGAAAAGTTTAACCCAGCGGCCTACATTACTGACCATTTTCTTAAATCTTCTAAGTCGATGTTCGACTCCGTGCAAATCAAACTTGATGCCCAAATCTAAAAATATTCTTGAAAATGTTTTCCATGGATTATCTGATTCAAGATAGCATCCCAACCTTTGTTACAATATTTCAGTTTTCTTAAACGAATGTCGATAGTCATGAGAATAATGCAGTCATAAATGAAACCGCATGATGGGATGGTGTATTTAATAAACACATACACACACACACACACGCATGTAAACAAATTAATGTATATATATTCAATTTGAATTACATTTCTTGAGGTACAACTTGTGCATTAACCTTCTACGTTTTCGTGTTCTACGGTTGAATTACATGTCAATCGAACCTTTCTTTTCGTAAACTGATTTATTTGCCTCGAAACTTAGTGAAAACTATATCTTCCACTCTCACTCATTATTCCGACCGCGCAATATTGTACGGTCACAAACGCGGTGAATAATTTTTTGTCATATTATTTCTGAATATTGAAAGAAAGCTTCGCAATGCATTTTCAAATGACCGAAGAAATAATTTTGCTACGAAATTCCCAGAACACCTTATAGAATTGATGGTATTCTTCACAAATTCATTGATTGGAAGTATCTTGCAGTAAACATGACTCACCTCCATGTTAATGGTTTAGTTGGGCATGGAACTCTCGGCGAAAAGTTTTGAGACAAACGAACATAGTCTCTTAACAAATATATAAGATTTGCAATGTAGAAGAACACAAAAGCAAACTGATTATTATGTAAACTTATCACAAAGAATAAATATGTAGTTGATTAACAAAGCATTGAGCAGTTAGCGGCAATAAACGAAAAATCAAAAACATGGCGTCAATGAAAGATTATTGTGCCCCCGGTTTCGGTCGCCCGTTCCAAAAGCAAAACGATTGATTTTGAATGTCAGAGAATGCAAGTTACCATTCGAAATTTAGTGAAACATGGTGTTGATTTCTCCTTTACACCAGAAAAAAATTATCTGAATGCACGTCCATACAATCCAAATCAAAATGTCAAAACATGTGCATAGTCATGTGTAGATATGACTAACATGTATAAATGATGCATACGCACAACCAATCAAGTGTTATCGCTATAAGTTGTAATTAAACATGCAGAAATTTGCGACAAAAGTTATGCTATCGCAGTTCTTGCAATGAAATTCATTCTCGACAATGCTAACACTTACGCAGTGTGACAGAACATTGAAATATGAAGAAATTCTTGAAAAGTAATAAAATGATGGTCATTTTTGATTAGAGATTTACAGTTAAACAATAGAACGTTTAGCAATTAGTGACATTAACCGAAAAATCAAAAACAAGGCGCGAATAAAAGAACATTGCGCCCCGGCCAATGTCACCCTTCTCAACACTAAAACGCCTTATTTTCAATTTTAAAGCACACTAGTTACAATTCCGGATTTAATGATACTTGCTGTTGATCCCACCTTCCCACCAGACATAGCTTTACTAAATTTCCGGCGATATTTTGAAATCGTAGTGGTAATGAATATTTAGACTTTTGAAACAGGACTAACATGTTCACAGGATGTGTGTGGAAAACAAATGAAGTGTTATCAGTACAATTGGTAGAGAGATTTTGAGCCTGCAATTGTAATAAAGATCTTGAAAGCCGACATGTATACTTAGAATTAGTCTATTCTTTGTTTGCTTGCGAATGAATTTCCATCACAAAAGATAATTCATTTCTTCACTCAAAGATCTCTCATATTTCAGAACCGGCTTTTCACATATTGATTAAACATTATTTATAGTGGACAACTCTGAAAGAAATATTACCTTTGGATACGTCGAATACATTAGTAATATTCATCTGGGACAGCAGCTACAGACAAGTGTGGAAGTCTTCAATTCACATTCTCATCCAAAGTGTCTGAGTGTTCTGTTCTTGTCTGAACCGCAAGGCAGAAACAGAGGAGCACAAATTTCCTGTCCTAGGAGTTAACTGGCATTCTTCCTTCATTGTTACAAGCTCATATTGAAACAAATGTGTTCATATTCAAAACAAAGACGTATCCTAGCAACAACACAAGTATTCATGCATGAGTAAATCTATGGCATGGTAAATAATTATAAATTATCAACTTCATTGTAGCCTAATTGTTCAATTAGTTCATTCTTGATGTTGAAAAGCTTAACCCAGCGGCCTACATTACTGATCATTTTCTTAAATCTTCTAAGTCGATGTTCGACTCCGTGCAAATCAAACTTGATGCCCACATCTAAAAATATTCTTGAAAATGTTTTCCATGGATTATGGTATTCAAGATAGCATCCAAACCTTTGTTACAATATTTCAGTTTTCCTAAACGAATGTCCATAGTCATGAGAATAATGCAGTCATAAATGAAACCGCATGATGGGATGGTGTTGGTAATAAACACATACACACACGCACGTAAACAAATTCATGTATATATATTCAATTTGAATTACATTTCTTGAGGTACAACTTGTGCATTAACCTTCTACGTTTTCATGTTCTACGGTAGAAATTCATGTCAATGGGACCTTTTTTTTCGTAAACTGATTTATTTGCCGTGAAACTTATTGAAAACTATATCTTCCACTCTCACTCATTATTCCGACCGCGCAATATTGTACGGTCACAAACGCGGTGAATAATATTTTGCGATATTATTTCTGAATATTGAACGAAAGGTTCGCAATGCATTTTCAAATGACCGAAGAAATAATTTTGTTACGAAATTCCCAGAACACCTTATAGAATTGATGGTATTCTTCACAAATTCATTGATTGGAAGAATCTTGCAGTAAACATGACTCACCTCCATGTTAATGGTTTAGTTGGGCAAGGAACTCTCGGCGAAATGTTTTGAGACAAACGAACATAGTCTCTTAACAAATATATCCAATTTGCATTGTAGTAGAACACACAAGGAAACTGATTATTATGTAAACTTATCACAAAGAATAAATATGTAGTTTATTAGCAATGCATTGAGTAGTTAGCGGCAATAAACCAAAAATCAAAAACATGGCGTCTATGAAAGATTATTGTGCCCCCGGTTTCGGTCGCCCGTTCCAAAAGCAAAACGATTTATTTTGAATATCAGAGAATGCAAGTTACCATTCGAAATTTAGTGAAACTTGGTGTTGATCTCTCCTTTACACCAGAAAAAATTTATCTGAATGCACGTCCATACAATGCAAATCAATATGTCAAAACATGTGCATAGTCATGTGTAGATATGACTAACATGTATAAATGATGCATACGCACAACCAATCAAGTTTTATCGCTATAAGTTGTAATTAAACATGCAGAAATTTGCGACAAATGTTATGCTATCGTAGTTCTTGCAATGAAATTCACTCTCGACAATGCTAACACTTACGCAGTGTGACAGAACATTGAAATATGAAGAAATTCTTGAAAGGTAACAAAATGATGGTCATTTTTGATTAGAGATTTACAATTAAACAATACAACGTTTAGCAGTTAGTGACATTAACCGAAAAATCAAAAACAAGGCGCGAATAAAAGAACATTGCGCCCCGGCCAATGTCACCCTTTTCAACACTAAAACGCCTTATTTTGAATTTTAAAGCACACTAGTTACAATTCCGGTTTTAATAATACTTGCTGTTGATCCCACCTTCCCACCAGACATAGCTTTACTAAATTTGCGGCGATATTTTGAAATCGTAGTGGTAATGAATGTTTAGACTTTGGAAAACAGTACTAACATGTTCACATTATGTGTGTGGAAAACAAATAATGTGTTATCAGTACAAGTGGTAGAGAGATTTAGAGCCTGCAATTGTAATAAAGATCTTGAAAGCCGACATGTATACTTAGAATTAGTCTATTCTTTGTTTGCTTGCGAATGAATTTCCATCACAAAAGATAATTCATTTCTTCACTCAAAGATCTCTCATATTTCAGAACCGGCTTTTCACATACTGATTAAACATTAGTTATAGTGGACAACTCTGAAAGAAATATTACCTTTGGATACGTCGAATACATTAGTAATATTCATCTGGGACAGCAGCTACAGACAAGTGTGGAAGTCTTCAATTCACATTCTCATCCAAAGTGTCTGAGTGTTCTGTTCTTGTCTGAACCGCAAGGCAGAAACAGATTAGCACAAATTTCCTGTCCTAGGAGTTAACTGGCATTCTTCCTTCATTGTTACAAGCTCATATTGAAACAAATGTGTTCATATTCAAAACAAAGACGTATCCTAGCAACAACACAAGTATTCATGCATGAGTAAATTTATGGCATGGTAAATAATTATAAATTATCAACTTCATTGTAGCCTAATTGTTCAATTAGTTCATTCTTGATGTTGAAAAGTTTAACCCAGCGGCCTACATTACTGATCATTTTCTTAAATCTTCTAAGTCGATGTTCGACTCCGTGCAAATCAAACTTGATGCCCACATCTAAAAATATTCTTGAAAATGTTTTCCATGGAATATGGTATTCAAGATAGCATCCGAACCTTTGTTACAATATTTCAGTTTTCTTAAACGAATGTCGATAGTCATGAAAATAATGCAGTCATAAATGTAACCGCATGATGGGATGGTGTATTTAATAAACACATACACACACACACACACACACACGCATGTAAACAAATTAATATATATATATTCAATTTGAATTACATTTCTTGAGGTACAACTTGTGCATTAACCTTCTACGTTTTCATGTTCTACGGTAGAATTTCATGTCAATCGGACCTTTTTTTTCGTAAACTGATTTATTTGCCGTGAAACTTAGTGAAAACTATATCTTCCAATCTCACTCATTATTCCGACCGCGCAATATTGTACGGTCACAAACGCGGTGAATAATTTCTTGCCATATTATTTCTGAATATTGAAAGAAAGGTTCGCAATGCATTTTCAAATGACCGATGAAATAATTTTGCTACGAAATTCCCAGAACACTTTATAGAATTGATGGTATTCTTCACAAATTCATTGATTGGAATTATCTTGCAGTAAACATGACTCACCTCCATGTTAATGGTTTAGTTGGGCAAGGAACTCTCGGCGAAATGTTTTGAGACAAACGAACATAGTCTCTTAACAAATATATCCAATTTGCATTGTAGTAGAACACACAAGGAAACTGATTATTATGTAAACTTATCACAAAGAATAAATATGTAGTTGATTAGTTATGCATTGACCAGTTAGCGGCAATAAACCAAAAATCAAAAACATGGCGTCTATGAAAGATTATTGTGCCCCCGGTTTCGGTCGCCCGTTCCAAAAGCAAAACGATTCATTTTGAATGTCAGAGAATGCAAGTTACTATTCGAAATTTAGTGAAACTTGGTGTTGATCTCTTCTTTACACCAGAAAAACTTTATCTGAATGCACGTCCATACAATGCAAATCAAAATGTCAAAACATATGCATAGTCATGTGTAGATATGACTAACATGTGTAAATGATGCATTGGCACAACCAATCAAGTGTTATCGTTATAAGTGGTAATTAAACATGCAGAAATTTGCGACAAATGTTATGCTATCGTAGTTCTTGCAATGAAATTCATTCTTGACAACGCTAACACTTACGCAGTGTGACAGAACATTGAAATATGAAGAAATTCTTGAAAAGTAACAAAATGATGGTCATTTTTGATTAGAGATTTACAATTAAACAATAGAACGTTTAGCAGTTAGTGACATTAACCGAAAAATCAAAAACAAGGCGCGAATAAATCAACATTGCGCCCCGGCCAATGTCACCCTTTTCAACACTAAAACGCCTTATTTTGAATTTTAAAGCACACTAGTTACAATTCCGGATTTAATGATACTTGCTGTTGATCCCACCTTCCCACCAGACATAGCTTTACTAAATTTCCGGCGATATTTTGAAATCGTAGTGGTAATGAATGTTTAGACTTTTGAAACAGGACTAACATGTTCACAGGATGTGTGTGGAAAACAAATAATGTGTTATCGTTACACGTGGTAGAGATATTTTGAGCCTGCAATTGTAATAAAGATCTTGAAAGCCGACATGTATACTTAGAATTAGTCTATTCTTTGTTTGCTTGCGAATGAATTTCGGCCAAATGTCTTGAGACATACGAAAATAGTCTCTTAACAAATATATCCAATTTGCAATATCGTACGACACACAAGGAAACAGATTATTTTGTAAAATTATCACAAAGAATAAATGCGTAGTTGATTAACAAAGCATTGAGCAGTGAGCGGCAATAAACGAAAAATCAAAAACATGGCGTCAATGAAAGATTATTGTGCCCCCGGTTTCGGTCGCCCGTTCCTGAAGCAAAACGATTCATTTTGAATGTCAGAGAATGCAAGTTACTATTCGAAATTTAGTGAAACTTGCTGTTGATCCCACCTTCCCACCAAACATAGTTTTATTAAATTTGCGGCGATAATTTGGAAATCGTAGTGATAATGAATGTTTAGTCTTTTGAAACCAGGACTAACATGTTCACAGGATGTGTGTGCAAAGCAAATAATGTGTTGTCAGTACACGTGGTAGAGATATTTTGAGCCTGCAATTGTAATAAAGATCTTGAAAGCCGACATATATACTTAGAATTAGTCTATTCTTTGTTTGCTTGCGAATGAATTTCCATCACAAAAGATAATTCATTTCTTCACTCAAATATCTCTCATATTTCAGAACCGGCTTTTCAAATATTGATTAAACATTATTTATAGTGGACAACTCTGAAAGAAATATTACCTTTGGATACGTCGAATACATTAGTAATAATCATCTGGGACAGCAGCTACAGACAAGTGTGGAAGTCTTCAATTCACATTCTCATCCAAAGTGTCTGAGTGTTCTGTTCTTGTCTGAACCGCATGGCAGAAACAGATTAGCAGAAATTTCCTGTCCTAGGAGTTAACTGGCATTCTTCCTTCATTGTTACAATCTCATATTGAAACAAATGTGTTGATATTCAAAACAAAGACGTATCCTAGCAACAACTCAAGTATTCATGCATGAGTAAATCTATGGCATGGTAAATAATTATAAATTATCAACTTCATTGTAGCCTAATTGTTCAATTAGTTCATTCTTGATGTTGAAAAGTTTAACCCAGCGGCCTACATTACTGATCATTTTCTTAAATCTTCTAAGTCGATGTTCGACTCCGTGCAAATCAAACTTGATACCCAAATCTAAAAATATTCTCGAAAATGTTTTCCATGGATTATCTGATTCAAGATAGCATCCCAACCTTTGTTACAATATTTCAGTTTTCTTAAACGAATGTCGATAGTCATGAGAATAATGCAGTCATAAATGAAACCGCATGATGGGATGGTGTAGGTAATAAACACATACACACACACACACACGCATGTAAACAAATTAATGTATATATATTCAATTTGAATTACATTTCTTGAGGTACAACTTGTGCATTAACCTTCTACGTTTTCGTGTTCTAGGGTAGAATTACATGTCAATCGGACCTTTCTTTTCGTAAACTGATTTATTTGCCTCGAAACTTAGTGAAAACTATATCTTCCACTCTCACTCATTATTCCGACCGCGCAATATTGTACGGTCACAAACGCGGTGAATAATTTTTTGTCATATTATTTCTGAATATTGAAAGAAAGCTTCGCAATGCATTTTCAAATGACCGAAGAAATAATTTTGCTACGAAATTCCCAGAACACCTTATGGAATTGATGGTATTCTTCACAAATTCATTGATTGGAAGTATCTTGCAGTAAACATGACTCACCTCCATGTTAATGGTTTAGTTGGGCATGGAACTCTCGGCGAAAAGTTTTGAGACAAACGAACATAGTCTCTTAACAAATATATAAGATTTGCAATGTAGTAGAACACAAAAGCAAACTGATTATTATGTAAACTTATCACAAAGAATAAATATGTAGTTGATTAACAAAGCATTGAGCAGTTGTCGGCAATAAACGAAAAATCAAAAACATGGCGTCAATGAAAGATTATTGTGCCCCCGGTTTCGGTCGCCCGTTCCAAAAGCAAAACGATTCATTTTGAATGTCAGAGAATGCAAGTTACCATTCGAAATTTAGTGAAACATGGTGTTGATTTCTCCTTTACACCAGAAAAAAATTATCTGAATGCACGTCCATACAATCCAAATCAAAATGTCAAAACATGTGCATAGTCATGTGTAGATATGACTAACATGTATAAATGATGCATACGCACAACCAATCAAGTGTTATCGCTATAAGTTGTAATTAAACATGCAGAAATTTGCGACAAAAGTTATGCTATCGCAGTTCTTGCAATGAAATTCATTCTCGACAATGCTAACACTTACGCAGTGTGACAGAACATTGAAATATGAAGAAATTCTTGAAAAGTAACAACATGATGGTCACTTTTGATTAGAGATTTACAATTAAACAATAGAACGTTTAGCAGTTAGTGACATTAACCGAAAAATCAAAAACAAGGCGCGAATAAAAGAACATTGCGCCCCGGCCAATGTCACCCTTTTCAACACTAAAACGCCTTATTTTCAATTTTAAAGCACAGCAGTTACAATTCCGGATTTAATGATACTTGCTGTTGATCCCACCTTCCCGCCAGACATAGCTTTACTAAATTTGCGGCGATATTTTGAAATCGTAGTGGTAATGAATGTTTATACTTTTGAAAACAGGACTAACATGTTCACAGGATGTGTGTGCAAGACAAATAATGTGTTATCAGTACAAGAGGTAGAGAGATTTTGAGCCTGCAATTGTAATAAGGATTTTGAAAGCCGACACGTATACTTAGAATTAGTCTATTCTTTGTTTGCTTGCGAATGAATTTCCATCACAAAAGATAATTCATTTCTTCACTCAAAGATCTCTCATATTTCAGAACCGGCTTTTCACATATTGATTAAACATTATTTATAGTGGACAACTCTGAAAGAAATATTACCTTTGGATACGTCGAATACATTAGTAATATTCATCTGGGACAGCAGCTACAGACAAGTGTGGAAGTCTTCAATTCACATTCTCATCCAAAGTGTCTGTGTTTTCTGTTCTTGTCTGAACCGCAAGGCAGAAACAGATTAGCACAAATTTCCTGTCCTAGGAGTTAACTGGCATTCTTCCTTCATTGTTACAAGCTCATATTGAAACAAATGTGTTCATATTCAAAACAAAGACGTATCCTAGCAACATCTCAAGTATTCATGCATGAGTAAATCTATGGCATGGTAAATAATTATAAATTATCAACTTCATTGTAGCCTAATTGTACAATTAGTTCATTCTTGATGTTGAAAAGTTTAACCCAGCGGCCTACATTACTGATCATTTTCTTAAATCTTCTAAGTCGATGTTCGACTCCGTGCAAATCAAACTTGATGCCCACATCTAAAAATATTCTTGAAAATGTTTTCCATGGAATATGGTAATCAAGATAGCATCCAAACCTTTGTTACAATATTTCAGTTTTCTTAAACGAATGTCGATAGTCATGAAAATAATGCAGTCATAAATGAAACCGCATGATGGGATGGTGTAGGTAATAAACACATACACACACACACACACACACGCATGTAAACAAATTAAATTATATATATTCAATTTGAATTACATTTCTTGAGGTACAACTTGTGCATTAACCTTCTACGTTTTCGTGTTCTACGGTAGAATTTCATGTCAATCGGACCTTTTTTTTCGTAAACTGATTTATTTGCCGTGAAACTTAGTGAAAACTATATCTTCCAATCTCACTCATTATTCCGACCGCGCAATATTGTACGGTCACAAACGCGGTGAATAATTTCTTGCCATATTATTTCTGAATTTTGAAAGAAAGGTTCGCAATGCATTTTCAAATGACCGAAGAAATAATTTTGCTACGAAATTCCCAGAACACTTTATAGAATTGATGGTATTCTTCACAAATTCATTGATTGGAAGTATCTTGCAGTAAACATGACTCACCTCCATGTTAATGGTTTAGTTGGGCAAGGAACTCTCGGCGAAATGTTTTGAGACAAACTAAAATAGTCTCTTAACAAATATATAAGATTTGCAATGTAGTAGAACACAAAAGCAAACTGATTATTATGTAAACTTATCACAAAGAATAAATATGTAGTTGATTAACAAAGCATTGAGCAGTTAGCGGCAATAAACGAAAAATCAAAAACATGGCGTCAATGAAAGATTATTGTGCCCCCGGTTTCGGTCGCCCGTTCCAAAAGCAAAACGATTCATTTTGAATGTCAGAGAATGCAAGTTACCATTCGAAATTTAGTGAAACATGGTGTTGATTTCTCCTTTACACCAGAAAAAAATTATCTGAATGCACGTCCATACAATCCAAATCAAAATGTCAAAACATGTGCATAGTCATGTGTAGATATGACTAACATGTATAAATGATGCATACGCACAACCAATCAAGTGTTATCGCTATAAGTTGTAATTAAACATGCAGAAATTTGCGACAAAAGTTATGCTATCGCAGTTCTTGCAATGAAATTCATTCTCGACAATGCTAACACTTACGCAGTGTGACAGAACATTGAAATATGAAGAAATTCTTGAAAAGTAATAAAATGATGGTCATTTTTGATTAGAGATTTACAGTTAAACAATAGAACGTTTAGCAATTAGTGACATTAACCGAAAAATCAAAAACAAGGCGCGAATAAAAGAACATTGCGCCCCGGCCAATGTCACCCTTCTCAACACTAAAACGCCTTATTTTGAATTTTAAAGCACACTAGTTACAATTCCGGATTTAATGATACTTGCTGTTGATCCCACCTTCCCACCAGACATAGCTTTACTAAATTTCCGGCGATATTTTGAAATCGTAGTGGTAATGAATATTTAGACTTTTGAAACAGGACTAACATGTTCACAGGATGTGTGTGGAAAACAAATGAAGTGTTATCAGTACAATTGGTAGAGAGATTTTGAGCCTGCAATTGTAATAAAGATCTTGAAAGCCGACATGTATACTTAGAATTAGTCTATTCTTTGTTTGCTTGCGAATGAATTTCCATCACAAAAGATAATTCATTTCTTCACTCAAAGATCTCTCATATTTCAGAACCGGCTTTTCACATACTGATTAAACATTATTTATAGTGGACAACTCTGAAAGAAATATTACCTTTGGATACGTCGAATACATTAGTAATATTCATCTGGGACAGCAGCTACAGACAAGTGTGGAAGTCTTCAATTCACATTCTCATCCAAAGTGTCTGAGTGTTCTGTTCTTGTCTGAACCGCAAGGCAGAAACAGATTAGCACAAATTTCCTGCCCTAGGAGTTAACTGGCATTCTTCCTTCATTGTTACAAGCTCATATTGAAACAAATGTGTTCATATTCAAAACAAACACGTATCCTAGCAACAACACAAGTATTCATGCATGAGTAAATCTATGGCATGGTAAATAATTATAAATTATAAACTTCATTGTAGCCTAATTGTTCAATTAGTTCATTCTTGATGTTGAAAAGTTTAACCCAGCGGCCTACATTACTGACCATTTTCTTAAATCTTCTAAGTCGATGTTCGACTCCGTGCAAATCAAACTTGATGCCCACATCTAAAAATATTCTTGAAAATGTTTTCCATGGATTATGGTATTCAAGATAGCATCCAAAAATTTGTTACAATATTTCAGTTTTCTTAAACGAATGTCGATAGTCATGAGAATAATGCAGTCATAAATGAAACCGCATGATGGGATGGTGTTGGTAATAAACACATACACACACACACACACACGCACGTAAACAAATTCATGTATATATATTCAATTTGAATTACATTTCTTGAGGTACAACTTGTGCATTAACCTTCTACGTTTTCGTGTTCTAGGGTAGATTTACATGTCAATCGGAGCTTTCTTTTCGTAAACTGATTTATTTGCCTCGAAACTTAGTGAAAACTATATCTTCCACTCTCACTCATTATTCCGACCGCGCAATATTGTACGGTCACAAACGCGGTGAATAATTTTTTGTCATATTATTTCTGAATATTGAAAGAAAGGTTCGCAATGCATTTTCAAATGACCGAAGAAATAATTTTGCTACGAAATTCCCAGAACACCTTATAGAATTGATGGTATTCTTCACAAATTCATTGATTGGAAGTATCTTGCAGTAAACATGACTCACCTCCATGTTAATGGTTTAGTTGGGCATGGAACTCTCGGCGAAAAGTTTTGAGACAAACGAACATAGTCTCTTAACAAATATATCCAATTTGCATTGTAGTAGAACACACAAGGAAACTGATTATTATGTAAACTTATCACAAAGAATACATATGTAGTTGATTAACAAAGCATTGAGCAGTTAGCGGCAATAAACGAAAAATCAAAAACATGGCGTCTATGAAAGATTATTGTGCCCCCGGTTTCGGTCGCCCGTTCCAAAAGCAAAACGATTCATTTTGAATGTCAGAGAATGCAAGTTACCATTCGAAATTTAGTGAAACTTGGTGTTGATCTCTCCTTTACACCAGAAAAAATTATCTGAATGCACGTCCATACAATGCAAATCAAAATGTCAAAACATGTGCATAGTCATATGTAGATATGACTAACATGTATAAATGATGCATACGCACAACCAATCAAGTGTTATCGCTATAAGTTGTAATTAAACATGCAGAAATTTGCGACAAATGTTATGCTATCGTAGTTCTTGCAATGAAATTCATTCTTGACAATGCTAACACTTACGCAGTGTGACAGAACATTGAAATATGAAGAAATTCTTGAAAGGTAACATAATGATGGTCATTTTTTATTAGAGATTTACAATTAAACAATACAACGTTTAGCAGTTAGTGACATTAACCGAAAAATCAAAAACAAGGCGCGAATAAAAGAATATTGCGCCCCGGCCAATGTCACCCTTTTCAACACTAAAACGCCTTATTTTGAATTTTAAAGCACACTAGTTACAATTCCGGATTTAATGATACTTGCTGTTGATCCCACCTTCCCACCAGACATAGCTTTACTAAATTTGCGGCGATATTTTGAAATCGTAGTGGTAATGAATGTTTAGACTTTGGAAAACAGTACTAACATGTTCACATTATGTGTGTGGAAAACAAATAACGTGTTATCAGTACAAGTGGTAGAGAGATTTTGAGCCTGCAATTGTAACAAAGATCTTGAAAGCCGACATGTATACTTAGAATTAGTCTATTCTTTGTTTGGTTGCGAATGAATATCCATCACAAAAGATAATTCATTTCTTCACTCAAAGATCTCTCATATTTCAGAACCGGCTTTTCACATATTGATTAAACATTATTTATAGTGGACAACTCTGAAAGAAATATTACCTTTGGATACGTCGAATACATTAGTAATATTCATCTGGGACAGCAGCTACAGACAAGTGTGGAAGTCTTCAATTCACATTCTCATCCAAAGTGTCTGAGTGTTCTGTTCTTGTCTGAACCGCAAGGCAGAAACAGATTAGCACAAATTTCCTGTCCTAGGAGTTAACTGGCATTCTTCCTTCATTGTTACAAGCTCATATTGAAACAAATGTGTTCATATTCAAAACAAAGACGTGTCCTAGCAACATCTCAAGTATTCATGCATGAGTAAATCTATGGCATGGTAAATAATTATAAATTATCAACTTCATTGTAGCCTAATTGTTCAATTAGTTCATTCTTGATGTTGAAAAGTTTAACCCAGCGGCCTACATTACTGATCATTTTCTTAAATCTTCTAAGTCGATGTTCGACTCCGTGCAAATCAAACTTGATGCCCACATCTAAAAATATTCTTGAAAATGTTTTCCATGGATTATGGTATTCAAGATAGCATCCAAACCTTTGTTACAATATTTCAGTTTTCTTAAACGAATGTCGATAGTCATGAGAATAATGCAGTCATAAATGAAACCGCATGATGGGATGGTGTAGGTAATAAACACATACACACCCACACAAACACGCACGTAAACAAATTCATGTATATATATTCAATTTGAATTACATTTCTTGAGGTACAACTTGTGCATTAACCTTCTACGTTTTCGTGTTCTACGGTAGAATTTCATGTCAATCGGACCTTTTTTTTCGTAAACTGATTTATTTGCCGTGAAACTTAGTGAAAACTATATATTCCAATCTCACTCATTATTCCGACCGCGCAATATTGTACGGTCACAAACGCGGTGAATAATTTCTTGCCATATTATTTCTGAATATTGAAAGAAAGGTTCGAATGCATTTTCAAATGACCGAAGAAATAATTTTCCTACGATAATCCCAGAACACTTTATAGAATTGATAGTATTCTTCACAAATTCATTGATTGGAAGTATCTTGCAGTAAACATGACTCACCTCCATGTTAATGGTTTATTTGGGCAAGGAACTCTCGGTCAAATGTTTTGAGACAAACTAAAATAGTCTCTTAACAAATATATAAGATTTGCAATGTAGTAGAACACAAAAGCAAACTGATTATTATGTAAACTTATCACAAAGAATAAATATGTAGTTGATTAACAAAGCATTGAGCAGTTAGCGGCAATAAACGAAAAATCAAAAACATGGCGTCAATGAAAGATTATTGTGCCCCCGGTTTCGGTCGCCCGTTCCAAAAGCAAAACGATTCATTTTGAATGTCAGAGAATGCAAGTTACCATTCGATATTAAGTGAAACATGGTGTTGATTTCTCCTTTACACCAGAAAAAAATTATCTGAATGCACGTCCATACAATCCAAATCAAAATGTCAAAACATGTGCATAGTCATGTGTAGATATGACTAACATGTATAAATGATGCATACGCACAACCAATCAAGTGTTATCGCTATAAGTTGTAATTAAACATGCAGAAATTTGCGACAAAAGTTATGCTATCGCAGTTCTTGCAATGAAATTCATTCTCGACAATGCTAACACTTACGCAGTGTGACAGAACATTGAAATATGAAGAAATTCTTGAAAAGTAACAAAATGATGGTCATTTTTTATTAGAGATTTACAGTTAAACAATAGAACGTTTAGCAATTAGTGACATTAACCGAAAAATCAAAAACAAGGCGCGAATAAAAGAACATTGCGCCCCGGCCAATGTCACCCTTCTCAACACTAAAACGCCTTATTTTGAATTTTAAAGCACACTAGTTACAATTCCGGATTTAATGATACTTGCTGTTGATCCTACCTTCCCACCAGACATAGCTTTACTAAATTTCCGGCGATATTTTGAAATCGTAGTGGTAATGAATATTTAGACTTTTGAAACAGGACTAACATGTTCACAGGATGTGTGTGGTAAACAAATAAAGTGTTATCAGTACAATTGGGAGAGAGATTTTGAGCCTGCAATTGTAATAAAAATCTTGAAAGCCGACATGTATACTTAGAATTAGTCTATTCTTTGTTTGCTTGCGAATGAATTTCCATCACAAAAGATAATTCATTTCTTCACTCAAAGATCTCTCATATTTCAGAACCGGCTTTTCACATACTGATTAAACATTATTTATAGTGGACAACTCTGAAAGAAATATTACCTTTGGATACGTCGAATACATTAGTAATATTCATCTGGGACAGCAGCTACAGAAGAGTGTGGAAGTCTTCAATTCACATTCTCATCCAAAGTGTCTGAGTGTTCTGTTCTTGTCTGAACCGCAAGGCAGAAACAGATTAGCACAAATTTCCTGTCCTAGGAGTTAACTGGCATTCTTCCTTCATTGTTACAAGCTCATATTGAAACAAATGTGTTCATATTCAAAACAAAGACGTATCCTAGCAACAACTCAAGTATTCATGCATGAGTAAATCTATGGCATGGTAAATAATTATAAATTATCAACTTCATTGTAGCCTAATTGTTCAATTAGTTCATTCTTGATGTTGAAAAGTTTAACCCAGCGGCCTACATTACTGATCATTTTCTTAAATCTTCTAAGTCGATGTTCGACTCCGTGGAAATCAAACTTGATGCCCACATCTAAAAATATTCTTGAAAATGTTTTCCATTTATTATGGTATTCGAGATAGCATCCAAACCTTTGTTACAATATTTCAGTTTTCTTAAACGAATGTCGATAGTCATGAGAATAATCCAGTCATAAATGAAACCGCATGATGGGATGGTGTAGGTAATAAACACATACACACCAACACAAACACGCACGTAAACAAATTCATGTATATATATTCAATTTGAATTACATTTCTTGAGGTACAACTTGTGCATTAACCTTCTACGTTTTCATGTTCTACGATAGAATTTCATGTCAATCGGACCTTTTTTTTCGTAAGCTGATTTATTTGCCGTGAAACTTATTGAAAACTATATCTTCCACTCTCACTCATTATTCCGACCGCGCAATATTGTACGGTCACAAACGCGGTGAATAATATTTTGCGATATTATTTCTGAATATTGAACGAAAGGTTCGCAATGTATTTTCAAATGACCGAAGAAATAATTTTGTTACGAAATTCCCAGAACACCTTATAGAATTGATGGTATTCTTCACAAATTCATTGATTGGAAGAATCTTGCAGTAAACATGACTAACCTCCATGTTAATGGTTTAGTTGGGCATGGAACTCTCGGCGAAATGTTTTGAGACAAACGAACATAGTCTCTTAACAAATACATCCAATTTGAATGTAGTAGAACACACAAGCAAACTGATTATGATGTAAATTTAACACAAAGAATAAATATGTAGTTGATTAACAAAGCATTGAGCAGTTGTCGGCAATAAACGAAAAATCAAAAACATGGCGTCAATGAAAGATTATTGTGCCCCCGGTTTCGGTCGCCCGTTCCAAAAGCAAAACGATTGATTTTGAATGTCAGAGAATGCAGGTTACCATTCGAAATTTAGTGAAACTTGGTGTTGATCTCTCCTTTACACCAGAAAAAATTTATCTGAATGCACGTCTATACAATGCAAATCAAAATATCCGAACATGTGCATAGTTATGTGTAGATATGACTAACATGTATAAATGATGCATACGCACAAAAAAAACAAGTGTTATCGTTATAAGTTGTAATTAAACATGCAGAAATTTGCGACAAAAGTTATGCTATCGCAGTTCTTGCAATGAAATTCATTCTCGACAATGCTAACACTTACGCAGTGTGACAGAACATTGAAATATGAAGAAATTCTTGAAAAGTAACAAAATGATGGTCATTTTTTATTAGAGATTTACAGTTAAACAATAGAACGTTTAGCAGTTAGTGACATTAACCGAAAAATCAAAAACAAGGCGCGAATAAAAAAACATTGCGCCCCGGCCAATGTCACCCTTTTCAACACTAAAACGCCTTATTTTGAATTTTAAAGCACACTAGTTACAATTCCGGATTTAATAATACTTGCTGTTGATCCCACCTTCCCACCAGACATAGCTTTACTAAATTTGCGGCGATATTTTGAAATCGTAGTGGTAATGAATGTTTAGAGTTTTGAAACAGTACTAACATGTTCACAGGATGTGTGTGGAAAACAAATAATGTGTTATCAGTACAAGTGGTAGAGAGATTTTGAGCCTGCAATTGTAATAAAGATCTTGAAAGCCGACATGTATAAGTAGAATTAGTCTATTCTTTGTTTGCTTGCGAATGAATTTCCATCACAAAAGATAATTCATTTCTTCACTCAAAGATCTCTCATATTTCAGAACCGGCTTTTCACATATTGATGAAACATTATTTATAGTGGACAACTCTGAAAGAAATATTACCTTTGGATACGTCGAATACATTAGTAATATTCATTTGGGGCAGCAGCTACAGACAAGTGTGGAAGTCTTCAATTCACATTCTCATCCAAAGTGTCTGAGTGTTCTGTTCTTGTCTGAACCGCAAGGCAGAAACAGATTAGCACAAATTTCCTGTCCTAGGAGTTAACTGGCATTCTTCCTTCATTGTTACAAGCTCATATTGAAACAAATGTGTTCATATTCAAAACAAAGACGTATCCTAGAAACAACTCAAGTATTCATGCATGAGTAAATCTATGGCATGGTAAATAATTATAAATTATCAACTTCATTGTAGCCTAATTGTTCAATTAGTCCATTCTTGATGTTGAAAAGTTTAACCCAGCGGCCTACATTACTGATCATTGTCTAAAATCTTCTAAGTCGATGTTCGACTCCCTGCAAATCAAACTTGATGCCCACATCTAAAAATATTCTTGAAAATGTTTTCCATGGATTATGGTATTCAAGATAGCATCCAAACCTTTGTTACAATATTTCAGTTTTCTTAAACGAATGTCGATAGTCATGAGAATAATGCAGTCATAAATGAAACCGCATGATGGGATTGTGTAGGTAATAAACACATACACACCAACACAAACACGCACGTAAACAAATTCATGTATATATATTCAATTTGAATTACATTTCTTGAGGTACAACTTGTGCATTAACCTTCTACGTTTTCGTGTTTTACGGTAGAATTTCATGTCAATCGGACCTTTTTTTTCGTAAACTGATTTATTTGCCGTGAAACTTAGTGAAAACTATATCTTCCACTCTCACTCATTATTCCGACCGCGCAATATTGTTCGGTCACAAACGCGGTGAATAATTTTTTGACATATTATTTCTGAATATTGAAAGAAAGCTTCGCAATGCATTTTCAAATGTCCAAAAAATAATTTTGCTACGAAATTCCCAGAACACCTTATAGAATTGATGGTATTCTTCACAAATTCATTGATTGGAAGTATCTTGCAGTAAACATGACTCACCTCCATGTTAATGGTTTAGTTGGGCAAGGAACTCTCGGCGAAATGTTTTGAGACAAACGAACATAGTCTCTTAACAAATATATCCAATTTGCATTGTAGTAGAACACACAAGGAAACTGATTATTATGTAAACATATCACAAAGAATAAATATGTAGTTTATTAGCAATGCATTGAGTAGTTAGCGGCAATAAACCAAAAATCAAAAACATGGCGTCTATGAAAGATTATTGTGCCCCCGGTTTCGGTCGCCCGTTCCAAAAGCAAAACGATTCATTTTGAATGTCAGAGAATGCAAGTTACTATTCGAAATTTAGTGAAACTTGGTGTTGATCTCTCCTTTACACCAGAAAAACTTTATCTGAATGCACGTCCATACAATGCAAATCAAAATGTCAAAACATATGCATAGTCATGTGTAGATATAACTAACATGTGTAAATGATGCATACGCACAACCAATCAAGTGTTATCGTTATAAGTGGTAATTAAACATGCAGAAATTTGCGACAAATGTTATGCTATCGTAGTTGTTGCAATGAAATTCATTTCTTGACAATGCTAACACTTACGCAGTGTGACAGAACATTGAAATATGAAGAAATTCTTGAAAAGTAACAAAATGATGGTCATTTTTTATTAGAGATTTACAATTAAACAATAGAACGTTAAGCAGTTAGTGACATTAACCGAAAAATCAAAAACAAAGCGCGAATAAATCAACATTGCGCCCCGGCCAATGTCACCCTTTTCAACACTAAAACGCCTTATTTTGAATTTTAAAGCACACTAGTTACAATTCCGGATTTAATGATACTTGCTGTTGATCCCACCTTCCCACATGACATAGCTTTACTAAATTTGCGGCGATATTTTGAAATCGTAGTGGTAATGAATGTTTAGACTTTTGAAACAGGACTAACATGTTCACAGGATGTGTGTGGAAAACAAATAATGTGTTATCAGTACACGTGGTAGAGATATTTTGAGCCTGCAATTGTAATAAAGATCTTGAAAGCCGACATGTATACTTAGAATTAGTCTATTCTTTGTTTGCTTGCTAATGAATTTCGGCCAAATGTCTTGAGACATACCAAAATAGTCTCTTAACAAATATATCCAATTTGCAATATCGTACGACACACAAGGAAACAGATTATTTTGTAAAATTATCACAAAGAATAAATGCGTAGTTGATTAACAAAGCATTGAGCAGTGAGCGGCAATAAACGAAAAATCAAAAACATGGCGTCAATGAAAGATTATTGTGCCCCCGGTTTCGGTCGCCCGTTCCTGAAGCAAAACGATTCATTTTGAATGTCAGAGAATGCAAGTTACTATTCGAAATTTAGTGAAACTTGCTGTTGATCCCACCTTCCCACCAAACATAGTTTTATTAAATTTGCGGCGATAATTTGGAAATCGTAGTGATAATGAATGTTTAGTCTTTTGAAACCAGGACTAACATGATCACAGGATGTGTGTGCAAAGCAAATAATGTGTTGTCAGTACACGTGGTAGAGATATTTTGAGCCTGCAATTGTAATAAAGATCTTGAAAGCCGACATATACAGGGTGTTTCTAAAGGTCGTTTACAACGCTTGGGAGGTGATTCCTCACACGAAAACAAGCAAAAAGTCTAAGTTCCATTTTTACGACTGAGGCTTCGTTTCCGAGATAGGAGCCTCGAAAAAGGTGACAAAGTGAACGTCACACCTGACTGGGACGAATACTATAACAGATAGAGAGGCGGTTCCAAGGGAATCATAAAGGAATCGTATGTGCTCAGTCCGGAAGTCACTATGAAAAGTTCACTGCACGCATGCGCAATGGAGTCCTCAAAGGAATTGGGGATTTCCAGCAAGAACAATACATGGAAAGGGTATGTAACGCAGCAAGAAGGACCGTGACAATGAGAAATGCGTTCAAGACAACACATCCCGACCTCAAACATCAAAACATGAGCACCGAACACAAAATCCGAAAAGTTGAGCACGGTTGCATACCCCAGTTACACGCGAGGAATGAACGAATCATGTCATGTGGCATACGAGAGACACATTACTCCACCAGGAGGAGGGAAAGAAAAACACAATATCAGATGATTGCGACAACGTGTATTTTTACACGCGACAACTACGTAATATCCCCCCCCACACACACAACAAACAACAAATGCTACAATATCTTACGCACAGACAGTCCCTGTCACTGTACACCAACTGAAGATGTCACTTTCAACACACAATGGGGGTGGGGAGCAATACCAAGAGTGTTCTCACTGAGATTTGCCGAGGGCAATAATCACAGACGGTTTTCAAAATGTCTGCCGTTTACTTCTACGCAGAGATGACAGCGACGAATCAAGGATTGTCGAGTACGAGCAAACAAGCCAGGTGTATCTGCTATAGTGGAACCACAAGCAAAACAACCTGCGCAGACCCGCGACTCCTGTGCACCGTACTCCCGCGAGTAGAGGAGGGGAGAGTGGACCATGCTTCCTTATGGCCCGAGGTGGAGGGAAGAAGGGAAAGCTCCGCGGGGACTTTTCGTCCCAAGGTTTTTTTCCTTGTGGTCGATCTGTACAGTCGCGGCGGCGACGTTGATGCGAGCAACGAGGTCCTCAGCTGATGTGACAGGTGTGTCGTATACGAGGGTTTTCATTTCTCCCCATAAGAAAAAATCGAGAGGGTTGAGATCTGGCAACCTCGGTGGCCAAGGCACTGGCTCATCCCTACCAATGAACCTATTGCGAAACACGTCATGCAGGAAATGTCGTACATTACGATCGAAATGAGCTGGTGCCCCATCTTGTTGGTACCACCTTTCTTGCCGCAGTGCCAAAGGTACGGTCTCAAACAGTTCAGGCAGAACCTGACTAAGAAATGCATGATACGTGCGACCATTCAGGCGAACAGGGAGAATGTATGGTCCAATTAAATGATCACGTACTATCCCGCACCACACATTCACTGAAAACCTGTGCTGGTGATGGGCCACAAAAAGTGCATGTGGGTTTCTACTGTTTCTACTATTGAAGACATCCATCCTGGTGAAAATGGCTTCATCTGTCCACAATACGTTTGCCCCGAAGTGAGGGTTTGTGTCCAGCTGATGCAACAACCATTGGCAAAACTCCATACGAGGGCGAAAGTCACGAGGTAACAGTTCTTGTACTTTCTGCAGTTTAAAAGGGTGCATTCCTTCCTCTGACAACACTCGCCAAACATTCACATGAGACGTGTTTCGTGCCCGAGCAAGCACTCGCATACTGGTGCCAGGATGTTCTGCGACCGATGTTAACACATCTTCTGTAAACTGATGTGTGCGTACACTTCGGGGTCTTCCAACCTCTTGCCGCGGTGGTAACACTGACCCTGTTTTACGCAGTCGACTGTCCACTACCTGAAAGAAGGTGTGAGACGGTAAACGTCTATGTGGAAAGCGTTCTCCATAAAGACGCCTTGCCTTACGGTTATTACCACGTGCCTCCCCATACATGAGATGCATGTCTGCTAGCTGCTGGGTCGTATACGCAGCCATCTGTGTAATAGGGAGCTGGAACTGCAAAGTATCGTTTTTGTTTAACACTGGCACACTGCACAAATTGGTCGTATCACCGTACGAACACCACAGACCAATTGTAGCGATACTTGACTTGCCCACTCCACTACGTTAACTTCTTTCAATACAACATACTAGTACTCTTCAATGCGTATGACAACCTAGAGCGAACTGCTGATCATATCCCAGCACATGTAACACGACTGGAACGACTGCCGGAGAGAACCAACCCTTCGAGCTCCACTCGCGGGAACAGCAGTCATGAAAGTCAAACGTAGACTACGAGAGCCAGACTTGCCTGTGCAGCGCTTCCAAAACTGGTCTCTTTTACGTCACAATGATCGCGTGCGAACACTTTTGGTATTGCTCCCCACCCCCTTTGTGTGGTGAAAGTGACATCTTCAGTTGGTGTACAGTGACACGCACTGTCTGTGCATAAGACATTGTAGCATTTGCTGTTTGTTGTGTGTGTGTGGGGGGGATATTACGTAGTTGTCGCGTGTAAAAATACACGTTGTCGCAATCATCTGATATTGTGTTTTTCTTTCCCTCCTCCTGGTGGAGTAATGTGTCTCTCGTATGCCACATGACATGATTCGTTCATTCCTCGCGTGTAACTGGGGTATGTAACCGTGCTCAACTTTTCGGATTTTGTGTTCGGTGCTCATGTTTTGATGTTTGAGGTCGGGATGTGTTGTCTTGAACGCATTTCTCATTGTCACGGTCCTTCTTGCTGCGTTACATACCCTTTCCATGTATTGTTCTTGCTGGAAATCCCCAATTCCTTTGAGGACTCCATTGCGCATGCGTGCAGTGAACTTTTCATAGTGACTTCCGGACTGAGCACATACGATTCCTTTATGATTCCCTTGGAACCGCCTCTCTATCTGTTATAGTATTAGTCCCAGTCAGGTGTGACGTTCACTTTGTCACCTTTTTCGAGGCTCCTATCTCGGAAACGAAGCCTCAGTCGTAAAAATGGAACTTAGACTTTTTGCTTGTTTTCGTGTGAGGAATCACCTCCCAAGCGTTGTAAACGACCTTTAGAAACACCCTGTATACTTAGAATTAGTCTATTCTTTGTTTGCTTGCGAATGAATTTCCATCTCAAAAGATAATTCATTTCTTCACTCAAAGATCTCTCATATTTCAGAACCGGCTTTTCACATATTGATTAAACATTATTTATAGTAGACAACTCTGAAAGAAATATTACCTTGGGATACGTCGAAGACATTAGTAATATTCATCTGGGACAGCAACTACAGACAAGTGTGGCAGTCTTCAATTCACATTCTCATCCAAAGTGTCTGAGTGTTCTGTTCTAGTCTGAACCGCAAGGCAGAAACAGATTAGCACAAATTTCCTGTCCTAAGAGTTAACTGGCATCCTTCCTTCATTTGTTAGCAACTCATATTGAAACAAATGTGTTTATATTCAAAACAAAGACGTATCGTAACAACAACTCAAGTATTCATGCATGAGTAAATCTATGGCAGTATTATAAATTATCAACTTCATTGTAGCCTAATTGTTCAATTAGTTCATTCTTGATGTTGAAAAGTTTAACCCAACTACCTACATTACTGATCATTTTCTTAAATCTTTTAAGTCGATGTTCGACTCCGTGCAAATCAAACTTGATGCCCACATCTAAAAATATTCTTGAAAATGTTTTCCATGGATTATCTTATTCAAGATAGCATCCAAACCTTTGTTACAATATTTCAGTTTTCTTAAACGAATGTCGATAATCATGAGAATAATGCAGTCATAAAAGAAACCGCATGACGGGATGGTGTAGGTAATAAACACACACACACACACACACAAGTACGTAAACAAATTAATGTATATATATTCAATTTGAATTACATTTCTTGAGGTACAACTTGAACATTAACCTTCTACGTTTTCGTGTTCTACGGTCGAATTCCATGTCAATCGGACCTTTTTTTCGTAAACTGATTTATTTGCCGTGAAACTTAGTGAAAACTATATCTTCCACTTTCACTCATTATTCCGACCGCGCAATATTGTACGGTCACAAACGCGGTGAATAATATTTTGCCTTATTATTTCTGAATATTGAAAGAAAGCTTTGCAATGCATTTCAAATGACCGAAGAAATAATTTTGCTTCGAAATTCCCAGAACACTTTATAGAATTGAAGGTATTCTTGTCAAATTCATTGATTGGAAGTATCTAGCAGTAAATATGACTCACCTCCATGTTAATGGTTCAGTTGGGCAAGGAACTCTCGGTCAAATGTTTTGAGACACCCGAACATAGTCTCTTAACAAATATATCCAATTTGCAATGTAGTAGAACACACAAGGAAACTGATTATTATGTAAAATTATCACAAAGAATAAATATGTAGTTGATTAACAAAGCATTGAGCAGTTAGCGGCAATAAACGAAAAATCAAAAACATGGCGTCAATGAAAGATTATTGTGCCCCCGGTTTCGGTAGCCCGTTCCAAAAGCAAAACAATACATTTTGAAAGTCAGAGATTGCAAGTTACTATTCGTAATTTAGTGAAACTTGCTGTTGATCTCTCCTTTACACCAGAAAAAAATTATCTGAATGCACGTCCATACAAAGCAATCAAAACGTCAAAACACATGCATAGTCATGTGTAGATATGACTAACATGTATAAATGATGCATACGCACAACCACTCAAGTGTTTTCGTTATAAGTTGTAATTAAACATGTAGAAATTTGCGACAAATGTTATGCTATCGTAGTTCTTGCAATGAAATTCATTCTTGACAATGCTAACACTTACGCAGTGTGACAGAACATTGAAATATGAAGAAATTCTTGAAAGGTAACAAAATGATGGTTGCATTGAGCAGTTAGCGGCAATAGACGAAAAATCAAAAACATGGCGTCAATGAAAGATTATTGTGGCCCCGGTTTCGGTCGCCCGTTCCAAAAGCAAAACGATTCGTTTTGAATGTCAGAGAATACAAGTTACCATTCGAAATTTAGTGAAACTTGGTGTTGATCTCTCCTTTACACCAGAAAAAAAATATCTGAATGCACGTCCGTACAATGCAAATCAAAATGTCAAAACGTGTGCATAGTCTTGTGTAGATATGACTAAAATGTATAAATGATGCATACGCACAACCAATCAAGTGTTATCGTTATAAGTTGTAATTAAAGATGCAGAAATTTGCGACAAATGTTATGCTATCGTAGTTCTTGCAATGAAATTCATTCTCGACAATGCTAACACTTACGCAGTGTGACAGAACATTGAAAAATGAAGAAATTCTTGAAAAGTAACAAAATGATGGTCATTTTTGATTAGAGATTCACAATTAAACAATACAACGTTTAGCAGTTAGTGACATTAACCGAAAAATCAAAAACAAGGCGTGAATAAAAGAACATTGCGCCCCGGCCAATGTCACCCTTTTCAACACTAAAACGCCTTATTTTCAATTTTAAAGCACACTAGTTACAATTCCGGATTTAATGATACTTGCTGTTGATCCCACCTTCCGACCAGACATAGCTTTACTAAATTTGCGGCGATATTTTGAAATCGTAGTGGTAATGAATGTTTAGACTTTTGAAACAGGACTAACATGTTCACAGGATGTGTGTGGAAAACAAATAATGTGTTATCAGTACAAGTGGTAGAGAGATTTTGAGCCTGCAATTGTAATAAAGATCTTGAAAGCCGACATGTATACTTAGAATTAGTCTATTCTTTGTTTGCTTGCGAATGAATTTCCATCACAAAAGATAATTCATTTCTTCACTCAAAGATCTCTCATATTTCAGAACCGGCTTTTCACATATTGATTAAACATTATTTATAGTGGACAACTCTGAAAGAAATATTACCTTTGGATACGTCGAATACATTAGTAATATTCATCTGGGACAGCAGCTACAGACAAGTGTGGAAGTCTTCAATTCACATTCTCATCCAAAGTGTCTGAGTGTTCTGTTCTTGTCTGAACCGCAAGGCAGAAACAGATTAGCACAAATTTCCTGTCCTAGGAGTTAACTGGCATTCTTCCTTCATTGTTACAAGCTCATATTGAAACAAATGTGTTCATATTCAAAACAAAGACGTATCCTAGCAACAACTCAAGTATTCATGCATGAGTAAATCTATGGCATGGTAAATAAGTATAAATTATCAACTTTATTGTACCCTAATTGTTCAATTAGTTCATTCTTGATGTTGAAAAGTTTAACCCAGTGGCCTACATTACTGATCATTTTCTTAAATCTTCTAAGTCGATGTTCGACTCCGTGCAAATCAAACTTGATGCCCACATCTAAAAATATTCTTGAAAATGTTTTCCATGGATTATGGTATTCAAAATAGCATCCAAACCTTTGATAGAATATTTCAGTTTTCTTAAACGAATGTCGATATTCATGAGAATAATGCAGTCACAAATGAAACCGCATGATGGGATGGTGTAGGTAATAAACACATACACACACACACACACACGCACGTAAACAAATTCATGTATATATATTCAATTTGAATTACATTTCTTGAGGTACAACTTATGCATTAACCTTCTACGTTTTCGTGTTCTACGGTAGAATTTCATGTCAATCGGACCTTTTTTTTTCGTAAACTGATTTATTTGCCGTGAAACTTAGTGAAAACTATATCTTCCACTCTCACTCATTATTCCGACCGCGCAATATTGTACGGTCACAAACACGGTGAATAATTTTTTGCCATATTATTTCTGAATATTGAAAGAAAGCTTCGCAATGCATTTTCAAATGACCGAAGAAATAATTTTGCTACGAAATTCCCAGAACACCTTATAGAATTGATGGTATTCTTCACAAATTCATTGATTGGAAGTATCTTGCAGTAAACATGACTCACCTCCATGTTAATGGTTTAGTTGGGCAAGGAACTCTCGGCCAAATGTTTTGAGACAAACGAACATAGTCTCTTAACAAATATATCCAATTTGAAAGTAGTAGAACACACAAGGAAACTGATTATTATGTAAACTTATCACAAAGAATAAATATGTAGTTGATTAACAAAGCATTGAGCAGTTAGCGGCAATAGACGAAAAATCAAAAACATGGCGTCAATGAAAGATTATTGTGGCCCCGGTTTCGGTCGCCCGTTCCAAAAGCAAAACGATTCGTTTTGAATGTCAGAGAATACAAGTTACCATTCGAAATTTAGTGAAACTTGGTGTTGATCTCTCCTTTACACCAGAAAAAATTTATCTGAATGCACGTCCATACAATGCAAATCAAAATGTCAAAACATATGCATAGTCATGGTAGATATGACTAACATGTATAAATGATGCATACGCACAACCAATCAAGTGTTATCGTTATAAGTTGTAATTAAAGATGCAGAAATTTGCGACAAATGTTATGCTATCGTAGTTCTTGCAACGAAATTCATTCTCGACAATGCTAACACTTACGCAGTGTGACAGAACATTGAAATATGAAGAAATTCTTGAAAAGTAACAAAATGATGGTCATTTTTCATTAGAGATTTACAATTAAACCATAGAACGTTTAGCAGTTAGTGACATTAACCGAAAAATCAAAAACAAGGCGCGAATAAAAGAACATTGCGCCCCGGCCAATGTCACCCTTCTCAACACTAAAACGCCTTATTTTCAATTTTAAAGCACACTAGTTACAATTCCGGATTTAATGATACTTGCTGTTGATCCCACCTTCCCACCAGACATAGCTTTACTAAATTTGCGGCGATATTTTGAAATCGTAGTGGTAATGAATGTTTAGACTTTTGAAACAGGACTAACATGTTCACAGGATGTGTGTGGAAAACAAATAATGTGTTATCAGTACAAGTGGTAGAGAGATTTTGAGCCTGCAATTGTAATAAAGATCTTGAAAGCCGACATGTATACTTAGAATTAGTCTATTCTTTGTTTGCTTGCGAATGAATTTCCATCACAAAAGATAATTCATTTCTTCACTCAAAGATCTCTCATATTTCAGAACCGGCTTTTCACATATTGATTAAACATTACTTATAGGGGACAACTCTGAAAGAAATATTACCTTTGGATACGTCGAATACATTAGTAATATTCATCTGGGACAGCAGCTACAGACAAGTGTGGAAGTCTTCAATTCACATTCTCATCCAAAGTGTCTGAGTGTTCTGTTCTTGTCTGAACCGCAAGGCAGAAACAGATTAGCACAAATTTCCTGTCCTACGAGTTAACTGGCATTCTTCCTTTATTGTTACAAGCTCATATTGAAACAAATGTGTTCATATTCAAAACAAAGACGTATCCTAGCAACAACTCAAGTATTCATGCATGAGTAAATCTATGGCATGGTAAATAAGTATAAATTATCAACTTTATTGTACCCTAATTGTTCAATTAGTTCATTCTTGATGTTGAAAAGTTTAACCCAGCGGCCTACATTACTGATCATTTTCTTAAATCTTCTAAGTCGATGTTCGACTCCGTGCAAATCAAATTGATGCCCACATCTAAAAATATTCTTGAAAATGTTTTCCATGGATTATGGTATTCAAAATAGCATCCAAACCTTTGATAGAATATTTCAGTTTTCTTAAACGAATGTCGATATTCATGAGAATAATGCAGTCACAAATGAAACCGCATGATGGGATGGTGTAGGTAATAAACACATACACACACACACACACACGCACGTAAACAAATTCATGTATATATATTCAATTTGAATTACATTTCTTGAGGTACAACTTATGCATTAACCTTCTACGTTTTCGTGTTCTAGGGTAGAATTTCATGTCAATCGGACCTTTTTTTTCGTAAACTGATTTATTTGCCGTGAAACTTAGTGAAAACTATATCTTCCACTCTCACTCATTATTCCGACCGCGCAATATTGTACGGTCACAAACACGGTGAATAATTTTTTGCCATATTATTTCTGAATATTGAAAGAAAGCTTCGCAATGCATTTTCAAATGACCGAAGAAATAATTTTGCTACGAAATTCCCAGAACACCTTATAGAATTGATGGTATTCTTCACAAATTCATTGATTGGAAGTATCTTGCAGTAAACATGACTCACCTCCATGTTAATGGTTTAGTTGGGCAAGGAACTCTCGGCCAAATGTTTTGAGACAAACGAACATAGTCTCTTAACAAATATATCCAATTTGAATGTAGTAGAACACACAAGGAAACTGATTATTATGTAAACTTATCACAAAGAATAAATATGTAGTTGATTAACAAAGCATTGAGCAGTTAGCGGCAATAGACGAAAAATCAAAAACATGGCGTCAATGAAAGATTATTGTGGCCCCGGTTTCGGTCGTCCGTTCCAAAAGCAAAACGATTCGTTTTGAATGTCAGAGAATACAAGTTACCATTCGAAATTTAGTGAAACTTGGTGTTGATCTCTCCTTTACACCAGAAAAAAAATATCTGAATGCACGTCCGTACAATGCAAATCAAAATGTCAAAACGTGTGCATAGTCTTGTGTAGATATGACTAAAATGTATAAATGATGCATACGCACAACCAATCAAGTGTTATCGTTATAAGTTGTAATTAAAGATGCAGAAATTTGCGACAAATGTTATGCTATCGTAGTTCTTGCAATGAAATTCATTCTCGACAATGCTAACACTTACGCAGTGTGACAGAACATTGAAAAATGAAGAAATTCTTGAAAAGTAACAAAATGATGGTCATTTTTGATTAGAGATTCACAATTAAACAATACAACGTTTAGCAGTTAGTAACATTAACCGAAAAATCAAAAACAAGGCGTGAATAAAAGAACATTGCGCCCCGGCCAATGTCACCCTTTTCAACACTAAAACGCCTTATTTTCAATTTTAAAGCACACTAGTTACAATTCCGGATTTAATGATACTTGCTGTTGATCCCACCTTCCGACCAGACATAGCTTTACTAAATTTGCGGCGATATTTTGAAATCGTAGTGGTAATGAATGTTTAGACTTTTGAAACAGGACTAACATGTTCACAGGATGTGTGTGGAAAACAAATAATGTGTTATCAGTACAAGTGGTAGAGAGATTTTGAGCCTGCAATTGTAATAAAGATCTTGAAAGCCGACATGTATACTTAGAATTAGTCTATTCTTTGTTTGCTTGCGAATGAATTTCCATCACAAAAGATAATTCATTTCTTCACTCAAAGATCTCTCATATTTCAGAACCGGCTTTTCACATATTGATTAAACATTATTTATAGTGGACAACTCTGAAAGAAATATTACCTTTGGATACGTCGAATACATTAGTAATATTCATCTGGGACAGCAGCTACAGACAAGTGTGGAAGTCTTCAATTCACATTCTCATCCAAAGTGTCTGAGTGTTCTGTTCTTGTCTGAACCGCAAGGCAGAAACAGATTAGCACAAATTTCCTGTCCTAGGAGTTAACTGGCATTCTTCCTTCATTGTTACAAGCTCATATTGAAACAAATGTGTTCATATTCAAAACAAAGACGTATCCTAGCAACAACTCAAGTATTCATGCATGAGTAAATCTATGGCATGGTAAATAAGTATAAATTATCAACTTTATTGTACCCTAATTGTTCAATTAGTTCATTCTTGATGTTGAAAAGTTTAACCCAGCGGCCTACATTACTGATCATTTTCTTAAATCTTCTAAGTCGATGTTCGACTCCGTGCAAATCAAACTTGATGCCCACATCTAAAAATATTCTTGAAAATGTTTTCCATGGATTATGGTATTCAAAATAGCATCCAAACCTTTGATAGAATATTTCAGTTTTCTTAAACGAATGTCGATATTCATGAGAATAATGCAGTCACAAATGAAACCGCATGATGGGATGGTGTAGGTAATAAACACATACACACACACACACACACGCACGTAAACAAATTCATGTATATATATTCAATTTGAATTACATTTCTTGAGGTACAACTTATGCATTAACCTTCTACGTTTTCGTGTTCTACGGTAGAATTTCATGTCAATCGGACCTTTTTTTTTCGTAAACTGATTTATTTGCCGTGAAACTAATGAAAACTATATCTTCCACTCTCACTCATTATTCCGACCGCGCAATATTGTACGGTCACAAACACGGTGAATAATTTTTTGCCATATTATTTCTGAATATTGAAAGAAAGCTTCGCAATGCATTTTCAAATGACCGAAGAAATAATTTTGCTACGAAATTCCCAGAACACCTTATAGAATTGATGGTATTCTTCACAAATTCATTGATTGGAAGTATCTTGCAGTAAACATGACTCACCTCCATGTTAATGGTTTAGTTGGGCAAGGAACTCTCGGCCAAATGTTTTGAGACAAACGAACATAGTCTCTTAACAAATATATCCAATTTGAAAGTAGTAGAACACACAAGGAAACTGATTATTATGTAAACTTATCACAAAGAATAAATATGTAGTTAATTAACAAAGCATTGAGCAGTTAGCGGCAATAGACGAAAAATCAAAAACATGGCGTCAATGAAAGATTATTGTGGCCCCGGTTTCGGTCGCCCGTTCCAAAAGCAAAACGATTCGTTTTGAATGTCAGAGAATACAAGTTACCATTCGAAATTTAGTGAAACTTGGTGTTGATCTCTCCTTTACACCAGAAAAAATTTATCTGAATGCACGTCCGTACAATGCAAATCAAAATGTCAAAACGTGTGCATAGTCTTGTGTAGATATGACTAAAATGTATAAATGATACATACGCACAACCAATCAAGTGTTATCGTTATAAGTTGTAATTAAAGATGCAGAAATTTGCGACAAATGTTATGCTATCGTAGTTCTTGCAATGAAATTCATTCTCGACAATGCTAACACTTACGCAGTGTGACAGAACATTGAAATATGAAGAAATTCTTGAAAAGTAACAAAATGATGGTCATTTTTGATTAGAGATTTACAATTAAACAATACAACGTTTAGCAGTTAGTGACATTAACCGAAAAATCAAAAACTAGGCGCGAATAAAAGAACATTGCGCCCCTGCCAATGTCACCCTTTTCAACACTAAAACGCCTTATTTTCAATTTTAAAGCACACTAGTTACAATTCCGGATTTAATGATACTTGCTGTTGATCCCACCTTCCGACCAGACATAGCTTTACTAAATTTGCGGCGATATTTTGAAATCGTAGTGGTAATGAATGTTTAGACTTTTGAAACAGGACTAACATGTTCACAGGATGTGTGTGGAAAACAAATAATGTGTTATCAGTACAAGTGGTAGAGAGATTTTGAGTCTGCAATTGTAATAAAGATCTTGAAAGCCGACATGTATACTTAGAATTAGTCTATTCTTTGTTTGCTTGCGAATGAATTTCCATCACAAAAGATAATTCATTTCTTCACTCAAAGATCTCTCATATTTCAGAACCGGCTTTTCACATATTGATTAAACATTATTTATAGTGGACAACTCTGAAAGAAATATTACCTTTGGATACGTCGAATACATTAGTAATATTCATCTGGGACAGCAGCTACAGACAAGTGTGGAAGTCTTCAATTCACATTCTCATCCAAAGTGTCTGAGTGTTCTGTTCTTGTCTGAACCGCAAGGCAGAAACAGATTAGCACAAATTTCCTGTCCTAGGAGTTAACTGGCATTCTTCCTTCATTGTTACAAGCTCATATTGAAACAAATGTGTTCATATTCAAAACAAAGACGTATCCTAGCAACAACTCAAGTATTCATGCATGAGTAAATCTATGGCATGGTAAATAAGTATAAATTATCAACTTTATTGTACCCTAATTGTTCAATTAGTTCATTCTTGATGTTGAAAAGTTTAACCCAGCGGCCTACATTACTGATCATTTTCTTAAATCTTCTAAGTCGATGTTCGACTCCGTGCAAATCAAATTGATGCCCACATCTAAAAATATTCTTGAAAATGTTTTCCATGGATTATGGTATTCAAAATAGCATCCAAACCTTTGATAGAATATTTCAGTTTTCTTAAACGAATGTCGATATTCATGAGAATAATGCAGTCACAAATGAAACCGCATGATGGGATGGTGTAGGTAATAAACACATACACACACACACACACACGCACGTAAACAAATTCATGTATATATATTCAATTTGAATTACATTTCTTGAGGTACAACTTATGCATTAACCTTCTACGTTTTCGTGTTCTAGGGTAGAATTTCATGTCAATCGGACCTTTTTTTTCGTAAACTGATTTATTTGCCGTGAAACTTAGTGAAAACTATATCTTCCACTCTCACTCATTATTCCGACCGCGCAATATTGTACGGTCACAAACACGGTGAATAATTTTTTGCCATATTATTTCTGAATATTGAAAGAAAGCTTCGCAATGCATTTTCAAATGACCGAAGAAATAATTTTGCTACGAAATTCCCAGAACACCTTATAGAATTGATGGTATTCTTCACAAATTCATTGATTGGAAGTATCTTGCAGTAAACATGACTCACCTCCATGTTAATGGTTTAGTTGGGCAAGGAACTCTCGGCCAAATGTTTTGAGACAAACGAACATAGTCTCTTAACAAATATATCCAATTTGAATGTAGTAGAACACACAAGGAAACTGATTATTATGTAAACTTATCACAAAGAATAAATATGTAGTTGATTAACAAAGCATTGAGCAGTTAGCGGCAATAGACGAAAAATCAAAAACATGGCGTCAATGAAAGATTATTGTGGCCCCGGTTTCGGTCGTCCGTTCCAAAAGCAAAACGATTCGTTTTGAATGTCAGAGAATACAAGTTACCATTCGAAATTTAGTGAAACTTGGTGTTGATCTCTCCTTTACACCAGAAAAAAAATATCTGAATGCACGTCCGTACAATGCAAATCAAAATGTCAAAACGTGTGCATAGTCTTGTGTAGATATGACTAAAATGTATAAATGATGCATACGCACAACCAATCAAGTGTTATCGTTATAAGTTGTAATTAAAGATGCAGAAATTTGCGACAAATGTTATGCTATCGTAGTTCTTGCAATGAAATTCATTCTCGACAATGCTAACACTTACGCAGTGTGACAGAACATTGAAAAATGAAGAAATTCTTGAAAAGTAACAAAATGATGGTCATTTTTGATTAGAGATTCACAATTAAACAATACAACGTTTAGCAGTTAGTAACATTAACCGAAAAATCAAAAACAAGGCGTGAATAAAAGAACATTGCGCCCCGGCCAATGTCACCCTTTTCAACACTAAAACGCCTTATTTTCAATTTTAAAGCACACTAGTTACAATTCCGGATTTAATGATACTTGCTGTTGATCCCACCTTCCGACCAGACATAGCTTTACTAAATTTGCGGCGATATTTTGAAATCGTAGTGGTAATGAATGTTTAGACTTTTGAAACAGGACTAACATGTTCACAGGATGTGTGTGGAAAACAAATAATGTGTTATCAGTACAAGTGGTAGAGAGATTTTGAGCCTGCAATTGTAATAAAGATCTTGAAAGCCGACATGTATACTTAGAATTAGTCTATTCTTTGTTTGCTTGCGAATGAATTTCCATCACAAAAGATAATTCATTTCTTCACTCAAAGATCTCTCATATTTCAGAACCGGCTTTTCACATATTGATTAAACATTATTTATAGTGGACAACTCTGAAAGAAATATTACCTTTGGATACGTCGAATACATTAGTAATATTCATCTGGGACAGCAGCTACAGACAAGTGTGGAAGTCTTCAATTCACATTCTCATCCAAAGTGTCTGAGTGTTCTGTTCTTGTCTGAACCGCAAGGCAGAAACAGATTAGCACAAATTTCCTGTCCTAGGAGTTAACTGGCATTCTTCCTTCATTGTTACAAGCTCATATTGAAACAAATGTGTTCATATTCAAAACAAAGACGTATCCTAGCAACAACTCAAGTATTCATGCATGAGTAAATCTATGGCATGGTAAATAAGTATAAATTATCAACTTTATTGTACCCTAATTGTTCAATTAGTTCATTCTTGATGTTGAAAAGTTTAACCCAGCGGCCTACATTACTGATCATTTTCTTAAATCTTCTAAGTCGATGTTCGACTCCGTGCAAATCAAACTTGATGCCCACATCTAAAAATATTCTTGAAAATGTTTTCCATGGATTATGGTATTCAAAATAGCATCCAAACCTTTGATAGAATATTTCAGTTTTCTTAAACGAATGTCGATATTCATGAGAATAATGCAGTCACAAATGAAACCGCATGATGGGATGGTGTAGGTAATAAACACATACACACACACACACACACGCACGTAAACAAATTCATGTATATATATTCAATTTGAATTACATTTCTTGAGGTACAACTTATGCATTAACCTTCTACGTTTTCGTGTTCTACGGTAGAATTTCATGTCAATCGGACCTTTTTTTTTCGTAAACTGATTTATTTGCCGTGAAACTAATGAAAACTATATCTTCCACTCTCACTCATTATTCCGACCGCGCAATATTGTACGGTCACAAACACGGTGAATAATTTTTTGCCATATTATTTCTGAATATTGAAAGAAAGCTTCGCAATGCATTTTCAAATGACCGAAGAAATAATTTTGCTACGAAATTCCCAGAACACCTTATAGAATTGATGGTATTCTTCACAAATTCATTGATTGGAAGTATCTTGCAGTAAACATGACTCACCTCCATGTTAATGGTTTAGTTGGGCAAGGAACTCTCGGCCAAATGTTTTGAGACAAACGAACATAGTCTCTTAACAAATATATCCAATTTGAAAGTAGTAGAACACACAAGGAAACTGATTATTATGTAAACTTATCACAAAGAATAAATATGTAGTTAATTAACAAAGCATTGAGCAGTTAGCGGCAATAGACGAAAAATCAAAAACATGGCGTCAATGAAAGATTATTGTGGCCCCGGTTTCGGTCGCCCGTTCCAAAAGCAAAACGATTCGTTTTGAATGTCAGAGAATACAAGTTACCATTCGAAATTTAGTGAAACTTGGTGTTGATCTCTCCTTTACACCAGAAAAAATTTATCTGAATGCACGTCCGTACAATGCAAATCAAAATGTCAAAACGTGTGCATAGTCTTGTGTAGATATGACTAAAATGTATAAATGATACATACGCACAACCAATCAAGTGTTATCGTTATAAGTTGTAATTAAAGATGCAGAAATTTGCGACAAATGTTATGCTATCGTAGTTCTTGCAATGAAATTCATTCTCGACAATGCTAACACTTACGCAGTGTGACAGAACATTGAAATATGAAGAAATTCTTGAAAAGTAACAAAATGATGGTCATTTTTGATTAGAGATTTACAATTAAACAATACAACGTTTAGCAGTTAGTGACATTAACCGAAAAATCAAAAACTAGGCGCGAATAAAAGAACATTGCGCCCCTGCCAATGTCACCCTTTTCAACACTAAAACGCCTTATTTTCAATTTTAAAGCACACTAGTTACAATTCCGGATTTAATGATACTTGCTGTTGATCCCACCTTCCGACCTGACATAGCTTTACTAAATTTGCGGCGATATTTTGAAATCGTAGTGGTAATGAATGTTTAGACTTTTGAAACAGGACTAACATGTTCACAGGATGTGTGTGGAAAACAAATAATGTGTTATCAGTACAAGTGGTAGAGAGATTTTGAGTCTGCAATTGTAATAAAGATCTTGAAAGCCGACATGTATACTTAGAATTAGTCTATTCTTTGTTTGCTTGCGAATGAATTTCCATCACAAAAGATAATTCATTTCTTCACTCAAAGATCTCTCATATTTCAGAACCGGCTTTTCACATATTGATTAAACATTATTTATAGTGGACAACTCTGAAAGAAATATTACCTTTGGATACGTCGAATACATTAGTAATATTCATCTGGGACAGCAGCTACAGACAAGTGTGGAAGTCTTCAATTCACATTCTCATCCAAAGTGTCTGAGTGTTCTGTTCTTGTCTGAACCGCAAGGCAGAAACAGATTAGCACAAATTTCCTGTCCTAGGAGTTAACTGGCATTCTTCCTTCATTGTTACAAGCTCATATTGAAACAAATGTGTTCATATTCAAAACAAAGACGTATCCTAGCAACAACTCAAGTATTCATGCATGAGTAAATCTATGGCATGGTAAATAATTATAAATTATCAACTTCATTGTAGCGTAATTGTTCAATTAGTTCATTCTTGATGTTGAAAAGTTTAACCCAGCGGCCTACATTACTGATCATTTTCTTAAATCTTCTAAGTCGATGTTCGACTCCGTGCAAATCAAACTTGATGCCCACATCTAAAAATATTCTTGAAAATGTTTTCCATGGATTATGGTATTCAAGATAGCATCCAAACCTTTGTTACAATATTTCAGTTTTCTTAAACGAATGTCGATAGTCATGAGAATAATGCAGTCATAAATGAAACCGCATGATGGGATGGTGTAGGTAATAAACACATACACACACACACACACACGCACGTAAACAAATTCATGTATATATATTCAATTTGAATTACATTTCTTGAGGTACAACTTGTGCATTAACCTTCTACGTTTTCGTGTTCTACGGTAGAATTTCATGTCAATCGGACCTTTTTTTTTCGTAAACTGATTTATTTGCCGTGAAACTTAGTGAAAACTATATCTTCCACTCTCACTCATTATTCCGACCGCGCAATATTGTACGGTCACAAACGCGGTGAATAATTTTTTGCCATATTATTTCTGAATATTGAAAGAAAGCTTCGCAATGCATTTTCAAATGACCGAAGAAATAATTTTGCTACGAAATTCCCAGAACACCTTATAGAATTGATGGTATTCTTCACAAATTCATTGATTGGAAGTATCTTGCAGTAAACATGACTCACCTCCATGTTAATGTTTTAGTTGGGCATGGAACTCTCGGCCAAATGTTTTGAGACAAACGAACATAGTCTCTTAAGAAATATATCCAATTTTCATTGTAGTAGAACACACAAGGAAACTGATTATTATGTAAACTTATCACAAAGAATAAATATGTAGTTGATTAACAAAGAATTGAGCAGTTAGCTTCAATAGACGAAAAATCAAAAACATGGCGTCAATGAAAGATTATTGTGCCCCCGGTTTCGTTCGCCCGTTCCAAAAGCAAAAGGATTCGTTTTGAATGTCAGAGAATCCAAGTTACCATTCGAAATTTAGTGAAACTTGGTGTTGATCTCTCCTTTACACCAGACAAAAATTATCTGAATGCACGTCCATACAATGCAAATCAAAATGTCAAAACATGTGCATAGTCATGGTAGATATGACTAACATGTATAAATGATGCATACGCACAACCAATCAAGTGTTATCGTTATAAGTTGTAATTAAACATGCAGAAATTTGCGACAAATGTTATGCTATCGTAGTTCTTGCAATGAAATTCACTCTCGACAATGCATAACACTTACGCAGTGTGACAGAACATTGAAATATGAAGAAATTCTTGAAAAGTAACAAAATGATGGTCATTTTTGATTAGAGATTTACAATTAAACAATACAAAGTTTAGTAGTTAGTGACATTAACCGAAAAATAAAAAACAAGGCGCGAATAAAAGAACATTGCGCCCCGGCCAATGTCACCCTTTTCAACACTAAAACGCCTTATTTTCAATTTTAAAGCACACTAGTTACAATTCCGGATTTAATGATACTTGCTGTTGATCCCACCTTCCCACCAGACATAGCTTTACTAAATTTGCGGCGATATTTTGAAATCGTAGTGGTAATGAATGTTTAGACTTTTGAAACAGGACTAACATGTTCACAGGATGTGTGTGGAAAACAAATAATGTGTTATCAGTACAAGTGGTAGAGAGATTTTGAGCCTGCAATTGTAATAAAGATCTTGAAAGCCGACATGTATACTTAGAATTAGTCTATTCTTTGTTTGCTTGCGAATGAATTTCCATCACAAAAGATAATTCATTTCTTCACTCAAAGATCTCTCATATTTCAGAACCGGCTTTTCACATATTGATTAAACATTATTTATAGTGGACAACTCTGAAAGAAATATTACCTTTGGATACGTCGAATACATTAGAAATATTCATCTGGGACAGCAGCTACAGACAAGTGTGGAAGTCTTCAATTCACATTCTCATCCAAAGTGTCTGAGTGTTCTGTTCTTGTCTGAACCGCAAGGCAGAAACAGATTAGCACAAATTTCCTGTCCTAGGAGTTAACTGGCATTCTTCCTTCATTGTTACAAGCTCATATTGAAACAAATGTGTTCATATTCAAAACAAAGACGTATCCTAGCAACAACTCAAGTATTCATGCATGAGTAAATCTATGGCATGGTAAATAATTATAAATTATCAACTTCATTGTAGCCTAATTGTTCAATTAGTTCATTCTTGATGTTGAAAAGTTTAACCCAGTGGCCTACATTACTGATCATTTTCTTAAATCTTCTAAGTCGATGTTCGACTCCGTGCAAATCAAACTTGATGCCCACATCTAAAAATATTCTTGAAAATGTTTTCCATGGATTATGGTATTCAAAATAGCATCCAAACCTTTGATAGAATATTTCAGTTTTCTTAAACGAATGTCGATATTCATGAGAATAATGCAGTCACAAATGAAACCGCATGATGGGATGGTGTAGGTAATAAACACATACACACACACACACACGCATGTAAACAAATTCATGTATATATATTCAATTTGAATTACATTTCTTGAGGTACAACTTATGCATTAACCTTCTACGTTTTCGTGTTCTAGGGTAGAATTTCATGTCAATCGGACCTTTTTTTTCGTAAACTGATTTATTTGCCGTGAAACTTAGTGAAAACTATATCTTCCACTCTCACTCATTATTCCGACCGCGCAATATTGTACGGTCACAAACACGGTGAATAATTTTTTGCCATATTATTTCTGAATATTGAAAGAAAGCTTCGCAATGCATTTTCAAATGACCGAAGAAATAATTTTGCTACGAAATTCCCAGAACACCTTATAGAATTGATGGTATTCTTCACAAATTCATTGATTGGAAGTATCTTGCAGTAAACATGACTCACCTCCATGTTAATGGTTTAGTTGGGCAAGGAACTCTCGGCCAAATGTTTTGAGACAAAAGAACATAGTCTCTTAACAAATATATCCAATTTGAATGTAGTAGAACACACAAGGAAACTGATTATTATGTAAACTTATCACAAAGAATAAATATGTAGTTGATTAACAAAGCATTGAGCAGTTAGCGGCAATAGACGAAAAATCAAAAACATGGCGTCAATGAAAGATTATTGTGGCCCCGGTTTCGGTCGCCCGTTCCAAAAGCAAAACGATTCGTTTTGAATGTCAGAGAATACAAGTTACCATTCGAAATTTAGTGAAACTTGGTGTTGATCTCTCCTTTACACCAGAAAAAATTTATCTGAATGCACGTCCATACAATGCAAATCAAAATGTCAAAACATATGCATAGTCATAGTAGATATGACTAACATGTATAAATGATGCATACGCACAACCAATCAAGTGTTATCGTTATAAGTTGTAATTAAACATGCAGAAATTTGCGACAAATGTTATGCTATCGTAGTTCTTGCAATGAAATTCATTCTCGACAATGCATAACACTTACGCAGTGTGACAGAACATTGAAATATGAAGAAATTCTTGAAAAGTAACAAAATGATGGTCATTTTTGATTAGAGATTTACAATTAAACAATACAACGTTTAGTAGTTAGTGACATTAACCGAAAAATAAAAAACAAGGCGCGAATAAAAGAACATTGCGCCCCGGCCAATGTCACCCTTTTCAACACTAAAACGCCTTATTTTGAATTTTAAAGCACACTAGTTACAATTCCGGATTTAATGATACTTGCTGTTGATCCCACCTTCCCACCAGACATAGCTTTACTAAATTTGCGGCGATATTTTGAAATCGTAGTGGTAATGAATGTTTAGACTTTTGAAACAGGACTAACATGTTCACAGGATGTGTGTGGAAAACAAATAATGTGTTATCAGTATAAGTGGTAGAGAGATTTTGAGCCTGCAATTGTAATAAAGATCTTGAAAGCCGACATGTATACTTAGAATTAGTCTATTCTTTGTTTGCTTGCGAATAAATTTCCATCACAAAAGATAATTCATTTCTTCACTCAAAGATCTCTCATATTTCAGAACCGGCTTTTCACATATTGATTAAACATTATTTATAGTGGACAACTCTGAAAGAAATATTACCTTTGGATACGTCGAATACATTAGTAATATTCATCTGGGACAGCAGCTACAGACAAGTGTGGAAGTCTTCAATTCACATTCTCATCCAAAGTGTCTGAGTGTTCTGTTCTTGTCTGAACCGCAAGGCAGAAACAGATTAGCACAAATTTCCTGTCCTAGGAGTTAACTGGCATTCTTCCTTCATTGTTACAAGCTCATATTGAAACAAATGTGTTCATATTCAAAACAAAGACGTATCCTAGCAACAACTCAAGTATTCATGCATGAGTAAATCTATGGCATGGTAAATAATTATAAATTATCAACTTCATTGTAGCCTAATTGTTCAATTAGTTCGTTCTTGATGTTGAAAAGTTTAACCCAGTGGCCTACATTACTGATCATTTTCTTAAATCTTCTAAGTCGATGTTCGACTCCGTGCAAATCAAACTTGATGCCCACTTCTAAAAATATTCTTGAAAATGTTTTCCATGGATTATGGTATTCAAAATAGCATCCAAACCTTTGATAGAATATTTCAGTTTTCTTAAACGAATGTCGATATTCATGAGAATAATGCAGTCACAAATGAAACCGCATGATGGGATGGTGTAGGTAATAAACACATACACACACACACACACACGCACGTAAACAAATTCATGTATATATATTCAATTTGAATTACATTTCTTGAGGTACAACTTATGCATTAACCTTCTACGTTTTCGTGTTCTACGGTAGAATTTCATGTCAAACGGACCTTTTTTTTCGTAAACTGATTGATTTGCCGTGAAACTTAGTGAAAACTATATCTTCCACTCTCACTCATTATTCCGACCGCGCAATATTGTACGGTCACAAACACGGTGAATAATTTTTTGCCATATTATTTCTGAATATTGAAAGAAAGCTTCGCAATGTATTTTCAAATGACCGAAGAAATAATTTTGCTACGAAATTCCCAGAACACCTTATAGAATTGATGGTATTCTTCACAAATTCATTGATTGGAAGTATCTTGCAGTAAACATGACTCACCTCCATGTTAATGGTTTAGTTGGGCAAGGAACTCTCGGCCAAATGTTTTGAGACAAACGAACATAGTCTCTTAACAAATATATCCAATTTGAATGTAGTAGAACACACAAGGAAACTGATTATTATGTAAACTTATCACAAAGAATAAATATGTAGTTGATTAACAAAGCATTGAGCAGTTAGCGGCAATAGACGAAAAATCAAAAACATGGCGTCAATGAAAGATTATTGTGGCCCCGGTTTCGGTCGCCCGTTCCAAAAGCAAAACGATTCGTTTTGAATGTCAGAGAATACAAGTTACCATTCGAAATTTAGTGAAACTTGGTGTTGATCTCTCCTTTACACCAGAAAAAAAATATCTGAATGCACGTCCGTACAATGCAAATCAAAATGTCAAAACGTGTGCATAGTCTTGTGTAGATATGACTAAAATGTATAAATGATGCATACGCACAACCAATCAAGTGTTATCGTTATAAGTTGTAATTAAAGATGCAGAAATTTGCGACAAATGTTATGCTATCGTAGTTCTTGCAATGAAATTCATTCTCGACAATGCTAACACTTACGCAGTGTGACAGAACATTGAAAAATGAAGAAATTCTTGAAAGGTAACAAAATGATGGTCATTTTTGATTAGAGATTTACAATTAAACAATACAACGTTTAGCAGTTAGTGACATTAACCGAAAAATCAAAAACAAGGCGCGAATAAAAGAACATTGCGCCCCGGCCAATGTCACCTTTTTCAACACTAAAACGCCTTATTTTCAATTTTAAAGCACACTAGTTACAATTCCGGATTTAATGATACTTGCTGTTGATCCCACATTCCCACCAGACATAGCTTTACTAAATTTGCGGCGATATTTTGAAATCGTAGTGGTAATGAATGTTTAGACTTTTGAAACAGGACTAACATGTTCACAGGATGTGTGTGGAAAACAAATAATGTGTTATCAGTACAAGTGGTAGAGAGATTTTGATCCTGCAATTGTAATAAAGATCTTGAAAGCCGACATGTATACTTAGAATTAGTCTATTCTTTGTTTGCTTGCGAATGAATTTCCATCACAAAAGATAATTCATTTCTTCACTCAAAGATCTCTCATATTTCAGAACCGGCTTTTCACATATTGATTAAACATTATTTATAGTGGACAACTCTGAAAGAAATATTACCTTTGGATACGTCGAATACATTAGTAATATTCATCTGGGACAGCAGCTACAGACAAGTGTGGAAGTCTTCAATTCACATTCTCATCCAAAGTGTCTGAGTGTTCTGTTCTTGTCTGAACCGCAAGGCAGAAACAGATTAGCACAAATTTCCTGTCCTAGGAGTTAACTGGCATTCTTCCTTCATTGTTACAAGCTCATATTGAAACAAATGTGTTCATATTCAAAACAAAGACGTATCCTATCAACAACTCAAGTATTCATGCATGAGTAAATCTATGGCATGGTAAATAAGTATAAATTATCAACTTTATTGTACCCTAATTGTTCAATTAGTTCATTCTTGATGTTGAAAAGTTTAACCCAGCGGCCTACATTACTGATCATTTTCTTAAATCTTCTAAGTCGATGTTCGACTCCGTGCAAATCAAACTTGATGCCCACATCTAAAAATATTCTTGAAAATGTTTTCCATGGATTATGGTATTCAAAATAGCATCCAAACTTTTGATAGAATATTTCAGTTTTCTTAAACGAATGTCGATATTCATGAGAATAATGCAGCCACAAATGAAACCGCATGATGGGATGGTGTAGGTAATAAACACATACACACACACACACACACGCACGTAAACAAATTCATGTATATATATTCAATTTGAATTACATTTCTTGAGGTACAACTTATGCATTAACCTTCTACGTTTTCGTGTTCTACGGTAGAATTTCATGTCAATCGGACCTTTTTTTTCGTAAACTGATTTATTTGCCGTGAAACTTAGTGAAAACTATATCTTCCACTCTCACTCATTATTCCGACCGCGCAATATTGTACGGTCACAAACACGGTGAATAATTTTTTGCCATATTATTTCTGAATATTGAAAGAAAGCTTCGCAATGCATTTTCAAATGACCGAAGAAATAATTTTGCTACGAAATTCCCAGAACACCTTATAGAATTGATGGTATTCTTCACAAATTCATTGATTGGAAGTATCTTGCAGTAAACATGACTCACCTCCATGTTAATGGTTTAGTTGGGCAAGGAACTCTCGGCCAAATGTTTTGAGACAAACGAACATAGTCTCTTAACAAATATATCCAATTTGAAAGTAGTAGAACACACAAGGAAACTGATTATTATGTAAACTTATCACAAAGAATAAATATGTAGTTGATTAACAAAGCATTGAGCAGTTAGCTTCAATAGACGAAAAATCAAAAACATGGCGTCAATGAAAGATTATTGTGGCCCCGGTTTCGGTCGCCCGTTCCAAAAGCAAAAGGATTCGTTTTGAATGTCAGAGAATCCAAGTTACCATTCGAAATTTAGTGAAACTTGGTGTTGATCTCTCCTTTACACCAGAAAAAAATTATCTGAATGCACGTCCATACAATGCAAATCAAAATGTCAAAACATGTGCATAGTCATGGTAGATATGACTAACATGTATAAATGATGCATACGCACAACCAATCAAGTGTTATCGTTATAAGTTGTAATTAAAGATGCAGAAATTTGCGACAAATGTTATGCTATCGTAGTTCTTGCAATGAAATTCATTCTCGACAATGCATAACACTTACGCAGTGTGACAGAACATTGAAATATGAAGAAATTCATGAAAAGTAACAAAATGATGGTCATTTTTGATTAGAGATTTACAATTAAACAATACAACGTTTAGTAGTTAGTGACATTAACCGAAAAATCAAAAACAAGGCGCGAATAAAAGAACATTGCGCCCCTGCCAATGTCACCCTTTTCAACACTAAAACGCCTTATTTTGAATTTTAAAGCACACTAGTTACAATTCCGGATTTAATGATACTTGCTGTTGATCCCACCTTCCGACCAGACATAGCTTTACTAAATTTGCGGCGATATTTTGAAATCGTAGTGGTAATGAATGTTTAGACTTTTGAAACAGGACTAACATGTTCACAGGATGTGTGTGGAAAACAAATAATGTGTTATCAGTACAAGTGGTAGAGAGATTTTGAGCCTACAATTGTAATAAAGATCTTGAAAGCCGACATGTATACTTAGAATTAGTCTATTCTTTGTTTGCTTGCGAATGAATTTCCATCACAAAAGATAATTCATTTCTTCACTCAAAGATCTCTCATATTTCAGAACCGGCTTTTCACATATTGATTAAACATTATTTATAGTGGACAACTCTGAAAGAAATATTACCTTTGGATACGTCGAATACATTAGTAATATTCATCTGGGACAGCAGCTACAGACAAGTGTGGAAGTCTTCAATTCACATTCTCATCCAAAGTGTCTGAGTGTTCTGTTCTTGTCTGAACCGCAAGGCAGAAACAGATTAGCACAAATTTCCTGTCCTAGGAGTTAACTGGCATTCTTCCTTCATTGTTACAAGCTCTTATTGAAACAAATGTGTTCATATTCAAAACAAAGACGTATCCTAGCAACAACTCAAGTATTCATGCATGAGTAAATCTATGGCATGGTAAATAATTATAAATTATCAACTTCATTGTAGCCTAATTGTTCAATTAGTTCATTCTTGATGTTGAAAAGTTTAACCCAGTGGCCTACATTACTGATCATTTTCTTAAGTCTTCTAAGTCGATGTTCGACTCCGTGCAAATCAAACTTGATGCCCACATCTAAAAATATTCTTGAAAATGTTTTCCATGGATTATGGTATTCAAAATAGCATCCAAACCTTTGATAGAATATTTCAGTTTTCTTAAACGAATGTCGATATTCATGAGAATAATGCAGTCACAAATGAAACCGCATGATGGGATGGTGTAGGTAATAAACACACACACACACACACACACGCATGTAAACAAATTCATGTATATATATTCAATTTGAATTACATTTCTTGAGGTACAACTTATGCATTAACCTTCTACGTTTTCGTGTTCTAGGGTAGAATTTCATGTCAATCGGACCTTTTTTTTCGTAAACTGATTTATTTGCCGTGAAACTTAGTGAAAACTATATCTTCCACTCTCACTCATTATTCCGACCGCGCAATATTGTACGGTCACAAACACGGTGAATAATTTTTTGCCATATTATTTCTGAATATTGAAAGAAAGCTTCGCAATGCATTTTCAAATGACCGAAGAAATAATTTTGCTACGAAATTCCCAGAACACCTTATAGAATTGATGGTATTCTTCACAAATTCATTGATTGGAAGTATCTTGCAGTAAACATGACTCACCTCCATGTTAATGGTTTAGTTGGGCAAGGAACTCTCGGCCAAATGTTTTGAGACAAACGAACATAGTCTCTTAACAAATATATCCAATTTGAATGTAGTAGAACACACAAGGAAACTGATTATTATGTAAACTTATCACAAAGAATAAATATGTAGTTGATTAACAAAGCATTGAACAGTTAGCGGCAATAGACGAAAAATCAAAAACATGACGTCAATGAAAGATTATTGTGGCCCCGGTTTCGGTCGCCCGTTCCAAAAGCAAAACGATTCGTTTTGAATGTCAGAGAATACAAGTTACCATTCGAAATTTAGTGAAACTTGGTGTTGATCTCTCCTTTACACCAGAAAAAATTTATCTGAATGCACGTCCATACAATGCAAATCAAAATGTCAAAACATATGCATAGTCATGGTAGATATGACTAACATGTATAAATGATGCATACGCACAACCAATCAAGTGTTATCGTTATAAGTTGTAATTAAAGATGCAGAAATTTGCGACAAATGTTATGCTATCGTAGTTCTTGCAACGAAATTCATTCTCGACAATGCTAACACTTACGCAGTGTGACAGAACATTGAAATATGAAGAAATTCTTGAAAAGTAACAAAATGATGGTCATTTTTCATTAGAGATTTACAATTAAACAATAGAACGTTTAGCAGTTAGTGACATTAACCGAAAAATCAAAAACAAGGCGCGAATAAAAGAACATTGCGCCCCGGCCAATGTCACCCTTTTCAACACTAAAACGCCTTATTTTCAATTTTAAAGCACACTAGTTACAATTCCGGATTTAATGATACTTGCTGTTGATCCCACATTATTAGCAAAATACTTGCGGAATATGAAGATCTGAAGACTAAGCTAGAGGTTACCCTCGCAGTTAACGATGAAATTAAGAAAGATAAGCAGTATCTTCAAGAGATACTGAGATCAAGAGAAACATTAAATACACAAAATGAAAACAACGAGAATCCAACTTATGCTGGAAAATTAAAGATGAATATTATACCAGAAGTACCTAAACCCTCAAAAGTTGTTAAACCAACTTTATTCATCAAAGCGAAAGAAAAAACACCGAAAGACATTCTAAGGGTAATTACGTCGAACATCAAGCCTGCAGAAGATAAGATACGCATCACCAACATGCGTCCAACAAAATAACTTTTAATAGTTGAACTGGAATCTGACCAGGAACTCAAGCGTATGAAAGATAACCCTAAACTTCTTGAATGCGGACTACAGATGGAACCCACAAGGAAGAAAAATCCTATGGTAATTCTGTACGATATATCCAAGTCGTACAAGGATGAGGAACTAATGGATGAGCTGTATCATATGAACTTTAGCGAAATAATGACTGATGAGGAAATGTACAACAACCTGAGGTTTAGGTTTCGGACTGGTAGGCGGAATCAGGCCTCATCTCATGTAGTTTTAGAAGCATCACCAAACATGAGAAACCTAATCCTAAGTAAAGGTAGACTGTTCTTAAACTTTTCAGTGGCTATTGTTAGGGATTTTATTTCGGTGCCAAGATGCTTTAAATGTAAAGATCTAGGTCACATTAGTAAGTTTTGCAACAAAGAGACAGTGTGTGGGAAATGTGGAGAATCCCATGCAGAGGAAAACTGTCCGTCAGCAAACATATGGGTTTGTATACCCTGTAAAATACGAGAAAGAAACTGCGCTAAAGAAGAATGTCCAACCTACAGAGAGATAAGAGATAGAATCATTTCTAAAATTAATTATGGATAACCCTTCTCTAGATGTACATAGCAAAACTCTTGATGAAATTAAAGTGATTCAAATCAATGCGCAGGGTTCTAAGATAGCAACCCAAGAAGTGATAAATCATATTATTACTTATAATATAGACATTGCTCTCATCCAGGAGCCTTACCACCTGAAAGGAAAACCAGCTGGCATTCCGAGTCGAATGCAAGTCTACTCAATATCTGATAAACCAATGACATTTACTATAATCGCCAATAGTGACTTACAAATTTTCTGGTTACACAATTACTCAACATCTCACTGTATAGTAACGAAAATCTGCTTAGGAGATGATAGCTGGGTTTTAGTAAATATGTATTGCCAGTTTAAAGATCCTATACAACCTTACTTGGATCAACTGGAAAGAATTGTTACTGACCTATCCATGAATAACATCTTAATTGGAATGGACTCGAATGCTAAATCAAAGCATTGGTTTAGCAAGGTCACAGATAACCGTGGCTTGGAACTGGAAGACCTACTGGCCAGTAAAAACTTACATGTTTTAAATAGAAGATCTGATATTCCAACATACTCTAATAGAGCAGGAGCAACATCGAATATTGACTTGACAATTTCAAACATGAATGGGCGGTTATCGATAGATAACTGGTGGGTTGCTGAGAAGCTGACAGTTAGTGACCACAACTTGATTAGCTACTGTATCAAACTTAAAAGACGACACACACCAGTCAACAAGAGATTAACCAAAAGAAAATGGAATATGCGTGACCAAGAAATGCTACGCACTCTTGTGGCAAATGAATTAAGGCACAATCCGATAACCTTGGATAACACGATCTCTGGAAATGTAGCTACAGTTGCGCACATATTGGGGACTGCGCCAGGCCATATTCCTAAGATGAAGGAGCAGAAACCTAAACAAGCCTGGCCAGAGTATATCATGAGAAGACGGAACATTACGCGGAGACTCAGAAAGCTCTATCAAAAATCCAAGACGGATAGAGACAGAACATTCTATCTAGAGAAGTACCGAAACTCCAAATGGAAATACGGTAAGCTTATTGAACAGTACAAGATCAAATCCTGGGCCTGTCTAGTACAACGGGAGATCCTTAAAAATCCTTGGAGCATGCCATACAAAATAGCTGCCCAAAAAAATTCACAGAAATTCGTCCCTGTACCATTTAAGAAGAGTGACAATACATACACAAGCTCATGGCAGGAGGCAGTAAGCTTCATAATAGATGGACTACTACCATTGGACGATTCTGAAGAGGACACACCAATCCAGAACAACATAAGATCTACAGTTGATGTAACCTATGAAAATCCTACACTGGTGATACCGTTTGCACAGGAAGAAATCGCCGCGGTGATCGACAGATTGAAAAATGGCAAAGCCCCGGGTCCTGATGGAACTCTAAACGAGTTAATCAAAATTACTAAAAACCAACTTCTCGGAGGTTTACAGACAATCTATAACCAATGTCTAGCAGAAGGGATTTTTCCTGAAGACTGGAAATTAGCAACGTTAGTGCTTTTCTTAAAGGATACCAAAAGAGATCCATCCAATGTAAAATCCTACAGGCCAATTTGCCTCTTGGATGTCTTAGGCAAAGTTTTTGAGAGGCTGATTACAAAGAGACTAAACTAAAGATGCAGAAATTTGCGAAAAATGTTATGCTATCGTAGTTCTTGCAATGAAATTCATTCTCGACAATGCTAACACTTACGCAGTGTGACAGAACATTGATATATGAAGAAATTCTTGAAAAGTAACAAAATGATGGTCATTTTTCATTAGAGATCTACAATTAAACAATAGAACGTTTAGCAGTTAGTGACATTAACCGAAAAATCAAAAACAAGGCGCGAATAAAAGAACATTGCGCCCCGGCCAATGTCACCCTTTTCAACACTAAAACGCCTTATTTTGAATTTTAAAGCACACTAGTTACAATTCCGGATTTAATGATACTTGCAGTTGATCCCACCTTCCGACCAGACATAGCTTTACTAAATTTGCGGCGATATTTTGAAATCGTAGTGGTAATGAATGTTTAGACTTTTGAAACAGGACTAACATATTCACAGGATGTGTGTGGAAAACAAATAATGTGTTATCAGTACAAGTGGTAGAGAGATTTTGAGCCTGCAATTGTAATAAAGATCTTGAAAGCCGACATGTATACTTAGAATTAGTCTATTCTTTGTTTGCTTGCGAATGAATTTCCATCACAAAAGATAATTCATTTCTTCACTCAAAGATCTCATATTTCAGAACCGGCTTTTCACATATTGATTAAACATTATCTATAGTGGACAACTCTGAAAGAAATATTACCTTTGGATACGTCGAATACATTAGTAATATTCATCTGGGACAGCAGCTACAGACAAGTGTGGAAGTCTTCAATTCACATTCTCATCCAAAGTGTCTGAGTGTTCTGTTCTTGTCTGAACCGCAAGGCAGAAACAGATTAGCACAAATTTCCTGTCCTAGGAGTTAACTGGCATTCTTCCTTCATTGTTACAAGCTCATATTGAAACAAATGTGTTCATATTCAAAACAAAGACGTATCCTAACAACAACTCAAGTATTCATGCATGAGTAAATCTATGGCATGGTAAATAATTATAAATTATCAACTTCATTGTAGCCTAATTGTTCAATTAGTTCATTCTTGATGTTGAAAAGTTTAACCCAGCGGCCTACATTACTGATCATTTTCTTAAATCTTCTAAGTCGATGTTCGACTCCGTGCAAATCAAACTTGATGCCCACAACTAAAAATATTCTTGAAAATGTTTTCCATGGATTATGGTATTCAAGATAGCATCCAAACCTTTGTTACAATATTTCAGTTTTCTTAAACGAATGTCGATAGTCATGAGAATAATGCAGTCATAAATGAAACCGCATGATGGGATGGTGTAGGTAATAAACACATACACACACACACACGTATGTAAACAAATTAATGTATATATATTCAATTTGAATTACATTTCTTGAGGTACAACTTGTGCATTAACCTTCTACGTTTTCTTGTTCTAGGGTAGAATTTCATGTCAATCGGACCTTTTTTTTCGTAAACTGATTTATTTGTCGTGAAACTTAGTGAAAACTATATCTTCCACTCTCACTCATTAATCCGACCGCGTAATATTATACGGTCACAAACGCGGTGAATAATTTTTTGCCATATTATTTCTGAATATTGAAAGAAAGCTTCGCAATGCATTTTCAAATGTCCGAAGAAATAATTTTGCTACGAAATTTCCAGAACACTTTATAGAATTGATGGTATTCTTCACAAATTCATTGATTGGAAGTATCTTGCAGTAAACATGACTCACCTCCATGTTAATGGTTTAGTTGGGCAAGGAACTCTCGGCCAAATGTTTTGAGACAAACGAACATAGTCTCTTAACAAATATATCCAATTTGCATTGTAGTAGAACACACAAGGAAACTGATTATTATGTAAACTTATCACAAAGAATAAATATGTAGTTTATTAGCAATGCATTGAGTAGTTAGCGGCAATAAACCAAAAATCAAAAACATGGCGTCTATGAAAGATTATTGTGCCCCGGGTTTCGGTCGCCCGTTCCAAAAGCAAAACGATTCATTTTGAATGTCAGAGAATGCAAGTTACCATTCGAAATTTAGTGAAACTTGGTGTTGATCTCTCCTTTACACCAGAAAAAAATTATCTGAATGCACGTCTATACAATGCAAATCAAAATGTCAAAACATATGCATAGTCATGGTAGATATGACTAACATGTATAAATGATGCATACGCACAACCAATCAAGTGTTATCGTTATAAGTGGTAATTAAACATGCAGAAATTTGCGACAAATGTTATGCTATCGTAGTTCTTGCAATGAAATTCATCCTCGACAATGTTAACACTTACATAGTGTGACAGAACATTGAAATATGAAAAAATCTTGAAAACTAAAAAACGATGGTCATTTTTCATTAGAGATTTACAATTAAACAATAGAACGTTTAGCAGTTAGTGACATTAACCGAAAAATCAAAAACAAGGCGCGAATAAAAGAACATTGCGCCCCGGCCAATGTCACCCTTTTCAACACTAGAACGCCTTATTTTGAATTTTAAAGCACACTAGTTACAATTCCGGATTTAATGATACTTGCTGTTGATCCAACCTTCCCACCAGACATAGCTTTACTAATTTTGCGGCGATATTTTGAAATCGTAGTGGTAATGAATGTTTAGACTTTTGAAACAGGACTAACATGTTCACAGGATGTGTGTGGAAAACAAATAATGTGTTATCAGTACAAGTGGTAGAGAGATTTTGAGCCTGCAATTGTAATAAAGATCTTGAAAGCCGACATGTATACTTAGAATTAGTCTATTCTTTGTTTGCTTGCGAATGAATTTCCATCACAAAAGATAATTCATTTCTTCACTCAAAGATCTCTCATATTTCAGAACCGGCTTTTCACATATTGATTAAACATTATTTATAGTGGACAACTCTGAAAGAAATATTACCTTTGGATACGTCGAATACATTAGTAATATTCATCTGGGACAGCAGCTACAGACAAGTGTGGAAGTCTTCAATTCACATTCTCATCCAAAGTGTCTGAGTGTTCTGTTCTTGTCTGAACCGCAAGGCAGAAACAGATTAGCACAAATTTCCTGTCCTAGGAGTTAACTGGCATTCTTCCTTCATTGTTACAAGCTCATATTGAAACAAATGTGTTCATATTCAAAACAAAGACGTATCCTAGCAACAACTCAAGTATTCATGCATGAGTAAATCTATGGCATGGCAAATAATTATAAATTATCAACTTCATTGTAGCCTAATTGTTCAATTAGTTCATTCTTGATGTTGAAAAGTTTAACCCAGCGGCCTACATTACTGATCATTTTCTTAAATCTTCTAAGTCGATGTTGGACTCCGTGCAAATCAAACTTGATGCCCACATCTAAAAATATTCTTGAAAATGTTTTCCATGGATTATGGTATTCAAGATAGCATCCAAACCTTTGTTACAATATTTCAGTTTTCTTAAACGAATGTCGATAGTCATAAGAATAATGCAGTCATAAATGAAACCGCATGATGGGATGGTGTAGGTAATAAACACATACACACACACACACACGCATGTAAACAAATTAATGTATATATATTCAATTTGAATTACATTTCTTGAGGTACAACTTGTGCATTAACCTTCTACGTTTTCTTGTTCTAGGGTAGAATTTCATGTCAATCGGACCTTTTTTTTTTTTTTTTTTTTTTCGTAAACTGATTTATTTGCCGTGAAACTTAGTGAAAACTATATCTTCCACTCTCACTCAATATTCCGACCGCGCAATATTGTACGGTCACAAACGCGGTGAATAATTTTTTGCCATATTATTTCTGAATATTGAAAGAAAGCTTCGCAATGCATTTTCAAATGTCCGAAGAAATAATTTTGCTACGAAATTCCCAGAACACCTTATAGAATTGATGGTATTCTTCACAAATTCATTGATTGGAAGTATCTTGCAGTAAACATGACTCACCTCCATGTTAATGGTTTAGTTGGGCAAGGAACTCTCGGCCAAATGTTTTGAGACAAACGAACATAGTCTCTTAACAAATATATCCAATTTGCATTGTAGTAGAACACACAAGGAAACTGATTATTATGTAAACTTATCACAAAGAATAAATATGTAGTTTATTAGCAATGCATTGAGTAGTTAGCGGCAATAAACCAAAAATCAAAAACATGGCGTCTATGAAAGATTATTGTGCCCCCGGTTTCGGTCGCCCGTTCCAAAAGCAAAACGATTCATTTTGAATGTCAGAGAATGCAAGTTACCATTCGAAATTTAGTGAAACTTGGTGTTGATGTCTACTTTACACCAGAAAAAAATTATCTGAATGCACGTCCATACAATGCAAATCAAAATGTCAAAACATGTGCATAGTCATGTGTAGACATGACTAAAATGTATAAATGATGCATACGCACAACCAATCAAGTGTTATCGTTATAAGTTGTAATTAAAGATGCAGAAATTTGCGACAAATGTTATGCTATCGTAGTTCTTGCAATGAAATTCATTCTCGACAATGCTAACACTTACGCAGTGTGACAGGACATTGAAATATGAAGAAATTCTTGAAAAGTAAAAAACGATGGTCATTTTTCATTAGAGATTTACAATTAAACAATAGAACGTTTAGCAGTTAGTGACATTAATCGAAAAATCAATAACAAGGCGCGAATAAAAGAACATTGCGCCCCGGCCAATGTCACCCTTTTCAACACTAAAACGCCTTATTTTCAATTTTAAAGCACACTAGTTACAATTCCGGATTTAATGATACTTGCTGTTGATCCCACCTTCCCACCAGACATAGCTTTACTAAATTTGCGGCGATATTTTGAAATCGTAGTGGTAATGAATGTTTAGACTTTTGAAACAGGACTAACATGTTCACAGGATGTGTGTGGAAAACAAATAATGTGTTATCAGTACAAGTGGTAGAGAGATTTTGAGCCTGCAATTGTAATAAAGATCTTGAAAGCCGACATGTATACTTAGAATTAGTCTATTCTTTGTTTGCTTGCGAATGAATTTCCATCACAAAAGATAATTCATTTCTTCACTCAAAGATCTCTCATATTTCAGAACCGGCTTTTCACATATTGATTAAACATTATTTATAGTGGACAACTCTGAAAGAAATATTACCTTTGGATACGTCGAATACATTAGTAATATTCATCTGGGACAGCAGCTACAGACAAGTGTGGAAGTCTTCAATTCACATTCTCATCCAAAGTGTCTGAGTGTTCTGTTCTTGTCTGAACCGCAAGGCAGAAACAGATTAGCACAAATTTCCTGTCCTAGGAGTTAACTGGCATTCTTCCTTCATTGTTACAAGCTCATATTGAAACAAATGTGTTCATTTTCAAAACAAAGACGTATCCTAGCAACAACTCAAGTATACATGCATGAGTAAATCTATGGCATGGTAAATAATTATAAATTATCAACTTCATTGTAGCCTAATTGTTCAATTAGTTCATTCTTGATGTTGAAAAGATTAACCCAGCGGCCTACATTACTGATCATTTTCTTAAATCTTCTAAGTCGATGTTGGACTCCGTGCAAATCAAACTTGATGCCCACATCTAAAAATATTCTTGAAAATGTTTTCCATGGATTATGGTATTCAAGATAGCATCCAAACCTTTGTTACAATATTTCAGTTTTCTTAAACGAATGTCGATAGTCATGAGAATAATGCAGTCATAAATGAAACCGCCTGATGGGATGGTGTATTTAATAAACACATACACACACACACACACACGCATGTAAACAAATTAATGTATATATATTCAATTTGAATTACATTTCTTGAGGTACAACTTGTGCATTAACCTTGTACGTTTTCATGTTCTAGGGTAGAATTTCATGTCAATCGGACCTTTTTTTTCGTAAACTAATTTCTTTGCCGTGAAACTTAGTGAAAACTATATCTTCCACTCTCACTCATTATTCCGACCGCGCAATATTGTACGGTCACAAACGCGGTGAATAATTTTTTGCCATATTATTTCTGAATATTGAAAGAAAGCTTCGCAATGCATTTTCAAATGACCGAAGAAATAATTTTGCTACGAAATTCCCAGAACACCTTATAGAATTGATGGTATTCTTCACAAATTCATTGATTGGAAGAATCTTGCAGTAAACATGACTCACCTCAATGTTAATGGTTTAGTTGGGCATGGAACTCTCGGCGAAATGTTTTGAGACAAACGAACATAGTCTCTTAACAAATATATCCAATTTGCATTGTAGTAGAACACACAAGGAAACTGATTATTATGTAAACTTATCACAAAGAATAAATATGTAGTTTATTAGCAATGCATTGAGTAGTTAGCGGCAATAAACCAAAAATCAAAAACATGGCGTCTATGAAAGATTATTGTGCCCCCGGTTTCGGTCGCCCGTTCCAAAAGCAAAACGATTCATTTTGAATGTCAGAGAATGCAAGTTACCATTCGAAATTTAGTGAAACTTGGTGTTGATCTCTCCTTTACACCAGAAAAAAATTATCTGAATGCACGTCCATACAATGCAAATCAAAATGTCAAAACATGTGCATAGTCATGTGTAGACATGACTAAAATGTATAAATGATGCATACGCACAACCAATCAAGTGTTATCGTTATAAGTTGTAATTAAACATGCAGAAATTTGCGACAAATGTTATGCTATCGTAGTTCTTGCAATGAAATTCATTCTCGACAATGCTAACACTTACGCAGTGTGACAGGACATTGAAATATGAAGAAATTCTTGAAAAGTAAAAAACGATGGTCATTTTTCATTAGAGATTTACAATTAAACAATAGAACGTTTAGCAGTTAGTGACATTAACCGAAAAATCAAAAACAAGGCGCGAATAAAAGAACATTGCGCCCCGGCCAATGTCACCCTTTTCAACACTGGAACGCCTTATTTTGAATTTTAAAGCACACTAGTTACAATTCCGGATTTAATGATACTTGCTGTTGATCCAACCTTCCCACCAGACATAGCTTTACTAAATTTGCGGCGATATTTTGAAATCGTAGTGGTAATGAATGTTTAGACTTTTGAAACAGGACTAACATGTTCACAGGATGTGTGTGGAAAACAAATAATGTGTTATCAGTACAAGTGGTAGAGAGATTTTGAGCCTGCAATTGTAATAAAGATCTTGAAAGCCGACATGTATACTTAGAATTAGTCTATTCTTTGTTTGCTTGCGAATGAATTTCCATCACAAAAGATAATTCATTTCTTCACTCAAAGATCTCTCATATTTCAGAACCGGCTTTTCACATATTGATTAAACATTATTTATAGTGGACAACTCTGAAATAAATATTAACTTTGGATACGTCGAATACATTAGTAATATTCATCTGGGACAGCAGCTACAGACAAGTGTGAAAGTCTTCTATTCACATTCTCATCCAAAGTGTCTGAGTGTTCTGTTCTTGTCTGAACCGCAAGGCAGAAATAGATTAGCACAAATTTCCTGTCCTAGGAGTTAACTGGCATTCTTCCTTCATTGTTACAAGCTCATATTGAAACAAATGTGTTCATATTCAAAACAAAGACGTATCCTAGCAACAACTCAAGTATTCATGCATGAGTAAATCTATGGCATGGTAAATAATTATAAATTATCAACTTCATTGTAGCCTAATTGTTCAATTAGTTCATTCTTGATGTTGAAAAGTTTAACCCAGCAGCCTACATTACTGATCATTTTCTTAAATCTTCTAAGTCGATGTTCGACTCCGTGCAAATCAAACTTGATGCCCACATCTAAAAATATTCTTGAAAATGTTTTCCATGGATTATGGTATTCAAGATAGCATCCAAACCTTTGTTACAATATTTCAGTTTTCTTAAACGAATGTCGATAGTCATGAGAATAATGCAGTCATAAATGAAACCGCATGATGGGATGGTGTAGGTAATAAACACATACACACACACACACACACGCATGTAAACAAATTAATGTATATATATTCAATTTGAATTACATTTCTTGAGGTACAACTTGTGCATTAACCTTGTACGTTTTCATGTTCTAGTCTAGAATTTCATGTCAATCGGACCTTTTTTTTTTTTTTCGTAAACTGATTTATTTGCCGTGAAACTTAGTGAAAACTATATCTTCCACTCTCACTCATTAATCCGACCGCGCAATATTGTACGGTCACAAACGCGGTGAATAATTTTTTGCCATATTATTTCTGAATATTGAAAGAAAGCTTCGCAATGCATTTTCAAATGTCCGAAGAAATAATTTTGCTACGAAATTTCCAGAACACTTTATAGAATTGATGGTATTCTTCACAAATTCATTGATTGGAAGTATCTTGCAGTAAACATGACTCACCTCCATGTTAATGGTTTAGTTGGGCAAGGAACTCTCGGCCAAATGTTTTGAGACAAACGAACTTAGTCTCTTAACAAATATATCCAATTTGCATTGTAGTAGAACACACAAGGAAACTGATTATTATGTAAACTTATCACAAAGAATAAATATGTAGTTTATTAGCAATGCATTGAGTAGTTAGCGGCAATAAACCAAAAATCAAAAACTTGGCGTCTATGAAAGATTATTGTGCCCCGGGTTTCGGTCGCCCGTTCCAAAAGCAAAACGATTCATTTTGAATGTCAGAGAATGCAAGTTACCATTCGAAATTTAGTGAAACTTGGTGTTGATCTCTCCTTTACACCAGAAAAAAATTATCTGAATGCACGTCCATACAATGCAAATCAAAATGTCAAAACATATGCATAGTCATGGTAGATATGACTAACATGTATAAATGATGCATACGCACAACCAATCAAGTGTTATCGTTATAAGTGGTAATTAAACATGCAGAAATTTGCGACAAATGTTATGCTATCGTAGTTCTTGCAATGAAATTCATTCTCGACAATGTTAACACTTACATAGTGTGACAGAACATTGAAATATGAAAAAATCTTGAAAACTAAAAAACGATGGTCATTTTTCATTAGAGATTTACAATTAAACAATAGAACGTTTAGCAGTTAGTGACATTAACCGAAAAATCAAAAACAAGGCGCGAATAAAAGAACATTGCGCCCCGGCCAATGTCACCCTTTTCAACACTAGAACGCCTTATTTTGAATTTTAAAGCACACTAGTTACAATTCCGGATTTAATGATACTTGCTGTTGATCCAACCTTCCCACCAGAGATAGCTTTACTAAATTTGCGGCGATATTTTGAAATCGTAGTGGTAATGAATGTTTAGACTTTTGAAACAGGACTAACATGTTCACAGGATGTGTGTGGAAAACAAATAATGTGTTATCAGTACAAGTGGTAGAGAGATTTTGAGCCTGCAATTGTAATAAAGATCTTGAAAGCCGACATGTATACTTAGAATTAGTCTATTCTTTGTTTGCTTGCGAATGAATTTCCATCACAAAAGATAATTCATTTCTTCACTCAAAGATCTCTCATATTTCAGAACCGGCTTTTCACATATTGATTAAACATTACTTATAGTGGACAACTCTGAAAGAAATATTACCATTGGATACGTCGAATACATTAGAAATATTCATCTGGGACAGCAGCTACAGACAAGTGTGGAAGTCTTCAATTCACATTCTCATCCAAAGTGTCTGAGTGTTCTGTTCTTGTCTGAACCGCAAGGCAGAAACAGATTAGCACAAATTTCCTGTCCTAGGAGTTAACTGGCATTCTTCCTTCATTGTTACAAGCTCATATTGAAACAAATGTGTTCATATTCAAAACAAAGACGTATCCTAGCAACAACTCAAGTATTCATGCATGAGTAAATCTATGGCATGGCAAATAATTATAAATTATCAACTTCATTGTAGCCTAATTGTTCAATTAGTTCATTCTTGATGTTGAAAAGTTTAACCCAGCGGCCTACATTACTGATCATTTTCTTAAATCTTCTAAGTCGATGTTGGACTCCGTGCAAATCAAACTTGATGCCCACATCTAAAAATATACTTGAAAATGTTTTCCATGGATTATGGTATTCAAGATAGCATCCAAACCTTTGTTACAATATTTCAGTTTTCTTAAACGAATGTCGATAGTCATGAGAATAATGCAGTCATAAATAAAACCGCATGATGGGATGGTGTAGGTAATAAACACATACACACACACACACACGCATGTAAACAAATTAATGTATATATATTCAATTTGAATTACATTTCTTGAGGTACAACTTGTGCATTAACCTTGTACGTTTTCATGTTCTAGGGTAGAATTTCATGTCAATCGGACCTTTTTTTTCGTAAACTAATTTCTTTGCTTAAATTTCCTTACATATACAGAGTTGAAACTGTCATGGCATAGGGATGAAATAACATCTAGACACTCAATAGATGTGAAGAATTAATTATTCCCTAACTGTTAGTCCCTATCTCAGAGCTGTGCTCTGTACAAATCCCACACAGACACAGGAACTGTTATGAAGAAATAAAATATTAATATCCCTATCTACACAGACACAGAGCTTTGCTAAGCATGAAACTGTTAAGGGAATTTTTAGATGTGAAGAATAAATTTCACAGAGCTGTTATGGATATGGAGGTGAAGAATTGAATGAAATAATATTTATACCCATCTACTCTGTCTCCAACAAAGCTATGTTGCTGTACAAATCCCACACAGACACAGAGCTGAGCATGGAACTGTTATGGAATTGTTAGATGAGATTTGTTTGTGAAGAATGAAATTTAGATCTATACTTAATATTCCTATATTTAACAGAGCTGTGCTTGCCTCACACAGACACAGAGCTGAACATGGAACTGTTATGGAATTGTTAGATGAGATTTGTTTGTGAAAAATAAAATAATTTTTAAATTTATACTTAATATCCCTATCTCTAACAGTTTTGCTCTACATAGACACAGAGCTGAGCATGGAACTGTTATGGAATTGTGAAGAATTGAATATTCTGTCTCTGACAAGAGCTGTGTTGTTTTGATGTTATTAGGTACAAATCCCCACACAGACACAGAGCTAAGCATGGAATTGTTAGATGAGATTTGTTTGTGAAGAATAAAATAATTTCTAGATGTTTCAATACTCAATATCCCTATCTCTAACAGAGCTGTGCTTGCCTCACACAGACACAGAGCTGTTGTGAAGAAATAAATAAAATAATATTTATACCTATTTCTCTGTCTCTAACAGAGCAGCTGTGCTGTACTGATGTTATTAGGTACAAATCCTTGCACAGACACAGAGCTGAGCATGGAATTGTTAGATGAGATTTGTTTGTGAAGAATAATTTCTAGATGTTTCAATAATAATATAATTAAATCATCCCTATCTCTAACAGAGCTGCTGTGCTGTACTGATGTTATTAGGTACAAATCCTCCTCGCACAGACAGAGCTGAGCATGGAATTGTTAGATGAGATTTGTTTGTGAAGAATAAGCCTTGTTGATATTTCCTCAAGACAGGAAATTTGTGACAATGTTTGTATCACCGACAGGAATAATTATTACAAGATTACAGATCACAGAACATGTGGCAAATATTATTATAGTGATGGCCCATATGTTGCAGAGTATGTATACAGGGAAGTGTTTGTAACAGCAGAGCTTGAAAAATACAGAAACACATCCAAATTATATTTTATTAGGGCTTTTGCTGAGATTCAGATCCCACCCAGTAAGGTTTCAAAACAATATGCATATCTCAAGCCGGGAGGCACAGATCCTATGTAATTGCCAGATTTGTACCTACCTATACCGGGAACAGGCCTCAAACACAGACACAGGGCCATGCTGAGATTTTTTGCTATGCTCAATTATACAATTGGAAAGAATGAAATTTATTAACAGAGCTGTGCTTGCCTCACACAGACACAGAGCTGAGTATGGAACTGTTATGGAATTGTTAAATAAGATTTGTTTGTGAAGAATGAAATAATTTTTAAATTTATACTTAATATCCCTATCTGCTAGCTGAGCATGGAACTGTTATGGAATTGTGAAGAATTGAACTAGTTAGAATTGAACAATATTTTTATCACCGACAGGAATAATTATTACAAGATTACTTATAATCACAGAACATGTGGCAAATATTATTATAGTGATAGCCCAGTATGTATACAGGGAAGTGTTTGTAACAGCAGAGCTTGAAAGTTATCATATCTTATAGGGGAGTTTGTTCTGAATACAATTATATCCTATCAATTATGATCCCTGACACAGCCCCGCTGTGATTAGGGCTTTTGCTGAGATTCAGATCCCACCTCAAAACAATATGCATAGTCCCTTTCTTCTCAAGCCGGGAGGCACAGATCCTATTTCAAATCTACCTATACCGGGAACAGGCCTCAAATCTCACACAGACACAGGGCCATGCTGAGATTTTTTTTGGCAAAAAACACAATTTCATGCCACACATTGGGAGATGTGAAGAATTGGACAAGCTTTAAATCCCACACAAATACAGAGTTGAAACTGTCATGGCATAGGGATGAAATAACATCTAGACACTCAATAGATAGGAGGAATTGTTATAGTTGTTAGATGTGAAGAATTAATTATACCCTAACTGTTAGTCCCTATCTCAGAGCTGTGCTCTGTACAAATCCCACACAGGAACTGTTATGAAACTACACAGACACAGAGCCTTGCTGAGCATGAAACTGTTATGGGAATTGTTAGATGTGAAGATCTATTATAAACACAGAGCTGTTATGGATATGGGGGTGAAGAATTGAATAAAATAATATTTATACCCATCTACTCTGTCTCTAATGTTGCTGTACAAATCCCACACAGATACAAGCTGAGCATGGAACTGCTATGGAATTGTTAGAAGAGATTTGTTTGTGAAGAATAAAATAATTTTTAAATTTATACTTAATATCCCTATCTGCTCTACATAGACACAGAGCTGAGCATGGAACTGTTATGGAATTACACAGAGATGTTATGGACATGGATGTGAAGAATTGAACTAACAGAGCTGTGTTGTTTTTGATGTTATTAGGCACAAATCCCCACACAGACAGAGCTGAGCATGGAACTGTTAGATTTATGAAGAATGAAATAATTTTTAATCCCTATCTCTAACAGAGCTGTGCTTGCCTCACACAGACACAGAGCTGAGCATGGAACTGTTATGGAACTGTTAGATGAGATTTGTTTGTGAGTTGATCATGGAACTGTTATGGAATTACACAGAGATGTTATAGATATGGAGGTGAAGAATTGAATAAAATAATATTTATACCTAATAACAAAAATATTGAGTATCTTCATGGTAATCACCTATCCAAAATTTGAATCCTGTTCTCAATAATTATATCACTGCTATCTTCACTCTAAGCTCAGCATTGTGCGAGGTTTTGAAGCTTGTTCCCAATAATTATATCACCGCACACTTTTGTTCATGGCATAGTTCTAAGTTTAGCAAGGCTCTGTATATTTGAATCCTGTTCCAATAACAGCATCACTGCACAGCTCTGTCAGGTATAGGGATATTGAGTATAGATTTATGGAAAACACAGCTCTGTTAAAATTGTTTCCCAATAACAGCATCACTGCACAGCTCTGTCAGGTATAGGGATATTATTTCATGGCAATCACCTATCCATAATAGTTCTAAGCCCAGCAAAAATCTGTTTCTGTGTAGGATTTGAATCTTGTTCCCAATAACAGCATCACCGCACAGCTGTCAGGTATAGGGATATTGAGTATAGATTTATAGAAACCACAGTTCTGTATGCATCTAGATATTATATCTGTGTCTGTGTAATTGAATTTTGTACCTAATAACAGCAGAAATATTGAGTATCTTCCATGACAATCCCCTATTAAGCTCAGCAAGAATCTGTATCTGTGTAGTATTTGAATCCTGTTCCCAATAACAGCATTATTGCACAGGGATCTAGATATAATTTCATGGCAAAAATTAATTCTTCCATAAATCTGTGTAGGATTTGAATCCTGTTCCCAATAACAACATCACTGCACAGCTCTGTTAGGTTTAGGGACTAGATATTCATCATCACAACATGCAGCAGAGCTGTTCATAATTGATAAGATATAATTGTACTCAGAACAAACCTCTATACCAACAAATATTATAAACACATCACCTCTTGCTCAAATATATCATGCAAAAGCTGAGATAGACCCGCTTGTAGAATGGCTTCACTTTTATGAACTTCCAGACAGTTTGGATTCTGTTTCAAATTTAAGAAACCTGAAATACATAAGCTTTGGGAGTTTTGTTTGCAACCCGTACAATATTATTTTTCCTACATTTGTAGATAATATATTGCACAGTCCCAAACTGCTGAAGCTCCAATTGCAGTATGTATGATATGGAATCGTGGAATCCATGCCATCGCTTGGAATTATGATTTTATGCGGTGCGTGCCTTGTAATAGTACTTGTGATATTAATTGTATTAGAATAGGTGTGACAGAATCCATGGACTTAACTTATAATCTGGTGGAGTTTCCATCTACAAAAAAAATATTTTGTGTAAAAACTCTAATTATTTAAGTCCATCTTGTATTGAATGAGCCAGAATTGATATTGTTTTTAAGCAGGTACATAATCAACTCATTAAAATATAAACCAGAATTTACATCCAATTTTCCTGCCTCATCAAGTATGGAAATTGTTGTGTCCCATGATATGTCATCAACAGGCCACCTGCTGTTTGTATAAATTCTATGATCATGGAAAAATTTGTAAAACCTAAATTTTTCTAAACTTGAAGTACTTTTTGTAAAAAAAGCAACATATTTTCCCCAATAACAACACAACAGGTATGCATCAATTCTATGCCAGTATGTATTGGATTCAAAATCATCATATTCAGAACCCAATTCTATGCTCACATACCCAAACCCAACATCACTGTCAAGTACCCATCTTGCTTCTGTTTCATTTTGCACTTTAAAAAAATCATACTCTGATAAATTTTCAAATTTTTTCCTAAAACAATCCAACAGGTGATCTGATTTTATATATCTTGCAATGTTTCTTCTTTCAAAATATGTTTGCATGTTCAGGTATCTATATTATATAAAATTTCTTGGGGTTCAAATCAAAATTCTATGCTTAATAAAAAATACCAGTTGGGTTCAGCAGTGTGATTTGTATATTTTTTTGTGTGTGTATGTATGTATGTGTGTATACACTTAATATTTTTGGCTTTGGTATTTATATAAAATTTCCTGGGTTTTAAATCTAATCTCTATGCTTATTATGACAGGTTGTAAAGCCAATAGCTTACAAGTGGAAAATATTCATTCACACTGACCCTCCGCAAATACCTGCACGAACATGCAGAACATGGGACAAATATAAGCTTGACTCTAAATATGAGTGGATTACAACAAATATCAGATTTTATATTGTTCAATATGAATATTTAAACCAGTAAGTATGAGAAGCACTGTATCAACACATCTGTTCTCCTCAGTCACTCTCACAATACTGGCTGATGCAATGCTCGGGAATTTCTGTAAGTACTGGCGCTGAGGAGAAACATGCAAAGCAAAAATCAATACTACCGTCTCGGAAATTGTACACACTGACACAGAGGAGAAACATGCAAACATATAATATAAGAAATAAGAGTGTCACGGAGCAAGCAAATTGAACCTGGTATCCAATTAAACTTAAACCAGAAGTAAATATGTATGTGTATGTGCTTAATTTCAGGTGTGGCCAAAAATATATCAATTTTTGGCAAATTTATGGACAAAAATTTGGCTGATGCAACTTTTGTAAGTATGTGCAAATCAATCTGAGGAAGCTCTTCCTTTCTGAAAAATTCCCGAGGGCATTTTTACAAAAATCTTGGATTAGACGGTGTACCACACTAGAGCAAAAAGCTCATATGGCCATGTTGAGCTTGTTTTAAGTATAGCAAATCTGCTTGAGGGGGAGCTCTTCCTTTCTCGGGTTTATAGTACAGCCAATACCACTACTAATTTCATGTCAATCGGACCTTTTTTTTTTTTCGTAAACTGATTTATTTGCCGTGAAACTTAGTGAAAACTATATCTTCCACTCTCACTCAATATTCCGACCGCGCAATATTGTACGGTCACAAACGCGGTGAATAATTTTTTGCCATATTATTTCTGAATATTGAAAGAAAGCTTCGCAATGCATTTTCAAATGTCCGAAGAAATAATTTTGCTACGAAATTCCCAGAACACTTTATAGAATTGATGGTATTCTTCACACATTCATTGATTGGAAGTATCTTGCAGTAAACATGACTCACCTCCATGTTAATGGTTTAGTTGGGCAAGGAACTCTCGGCCAAATGTTTTGAGACAAACGAACATAGTCTCTTAACAAATATATCCAATTTGCATTGTAGTAGAACACACAAGGAAACTGATTATTATGTAAACTTATCACAAAGAATAAATATGTAGTTTATTAGCAATGCATTGAGTAGTTAGCGGCAATAAACCAAAAATCAAAAACATGGCGTCTATGAAAGATTATTGTGCCCCCGGTTTCGGTCGCCCGTTCCAAAAGCAAAACGATTCATTTTGAATGTCAGAGAATGCAAGTTACCATTCGAAATTTAGTGAAACTTTGTGTTGATCTCTCCTTTACACCAGAAAAAATTTATCTGAATGCACGTCCATACAATGCAAATCAAAATGTCAAAACATGTGCATAGTCATGTGTAGACATGACTAAAATGTATAAATGATGCATACGCACAACCAATCAAGTGTTATCGTTATAAGTTGTAATTAAAGATGCAGAAATTTGCGACAAATGTTATGCTATCGTAGTTCTTGCAATGAAATTCATTCTCGACAATGCTAACACTTACGCAGTGTGACAGGACATTGAAATATGAAGAAATTCTTGAAAAGTAAAAAACGATGGTCATTTTTCATTAGAGATTTACAATTAAACAATAGAACGTTTAGCAGTTAGTGACATTAACCGAAAAATCAAAAACAAAGCGCGAATAAAAGAACATTGCGCCCCGGCCAATGTCACCCTTTTCAACACTAGAACGCCTTATTTTGAATTTTAAAGCACACTAGTTACAATTCCGGATTTAATGATACTTGCTGTTGATCCAACCTTCCCACCAGACATAGCTTTACTAAATTTGCGGCGATATTTTGAAATCGTAGTGGTAATGAATGTTTAGACTTTTGAAACAGGACTAACATGTTCACAGGATGTGTGTGGAAAACAAATAATGTGTTATCAGTACAAGTGGTAGAGAGATTTTGAGCCTGCAATTGTAATAAAGATCTTGAAAGCCGACATGTATACTTAGAATTAGTCTATTCTTTGTTTGCTTGCGAATGAATTTCCATCACAAAAGATAATTAATTTCTTCACTCAAAGATCTCTCATATTTCAGAACCGGCTTTTCACATATTGATTAAACATTATTTATAGTGGACAACTCTGAAATAAATATTAACTTTGGATACGTCGAATACATTAGTAATATTCATCTGGGACAGCAGCTACAGACAAGTGTGGAAGTCTTCTATTCACATTCTCATCCAAAGTGTCTGAGTGTTCTGTTCTTGTCTGAACCGCAAGGCAGAAATAGATTAGCACAAATTTCCTGTCCTAGGAGTTAACTGGCATTCTTCCTTCATTGTTACAAGCTCATATTGAAACAAATGTGTTCATTTTCAAAACAAAGGCGTATCCTAGCAACAACTCAAGTATTCATGCATGAGTAAATCTATGGCATGGTAAATAATTATAAATTATCAACTTCATTGTAGCCTAATTGTTCAATTAGTTCATTCTTGATGTTGAAAAGATTAACCCAGCGGCCTACATTACTGATCATTTTCTTAAATCTTCTAAGTCGATGTTCGACTCCGTGCAAATCAAACTTGATGCCCACATCTAAAAATATTCTTGAAAATGTTTTCCATGGATTATGGTATTCAAGATAGCATCCAAACCTTTGTTACAATATTTCAGTTTTCTTAAACGAATGTCGATAGTCATGAGAATAATGCAGTCATAAATGAAACCGCATGATGGGATGGTGTAGGTAATAAACACATACACACACACACACACACACGCATGTAAACAAATTAATGTATATATATTCAATTTGAATTACATTTCTTGAGGTACAACTTGTGCATTAACCTTGTACGTTTTCATGTTCTAGGGTAGAATTTCATGTCAATCGGACCTTTTTTTTCGTAAACTAATTTCTTTGCTTAAATTTCCTTACATATACAGAGTTGAAACTGTCATGGCATAGGGATGAAATAACATCTAGACACTCAATAGATGTGAAGAATTAATTATTCCCTAACTGTTAGTCCCTATCTCAGAGCTGTGCTCTGTACAAATCCCACACAGACACAGGAACTGTTATGAAGAAATAAAATATTAATATCCCTATCTACACAGACACAGAGCTTTGCTAAGCATGAAACTGTTAAGGGAATTTTTAGATGTGAAGAATAAATTTCACAGAGCTGTTATGGATATGGAGGTGAAGAATTGAATGAAATAATATTTATACCCATCTACTCTGTCTCCAACAAAGCTATGTTGCTGTACAAATCCCACACAGACACAGAGCTGAGCATGGAACTGTTATGGAATTGTTAGATGAGATTTGTTTGTGAAGAATGAAATTTAGATCTATACTTAATATTCCTATATTTAACAGAGCTGTGCTTGCCTCACACAGACACAGAGCTGAACATGGAACTGTTATGGAATTGTTAGATGAGATTTGTTTGTGAAAAATAAAATAATTTTTAAATTTATACTTAATATCCCTATCTCTAACAGTTTTGTTCTACATAGACACAGAGCTGAGCATGGAACTGTTATGGAATTGTGAAGAATTGAATATTCTGTCTCTGACAAGAGCTGTGTTGTTTTGATGTTATTAGGTACAAATCCCCACACAGACACAGAGCTAAGCATGGAATTGTTAGATGAGATTTGTTTGTGAAGAATAAAATAATTTCTAGATGTTTCAATACTCAATATCCCTATCTCTAACAGAGCTGTGCTTGCCTCACACAGACACAGAGCTGTTGTGAAGAAATAAATAAAATAATATTTATACCTATTTGCTCTGTCTCTAACAGAGCAGCTGTGCTGTACTGATGTTATTAGGTACAAATCCTTGCACAGACACAGAGCTGAGCATGGAATTGTTAGATGAGATTTGTTTGTGAAGAATAATTTCCAGATGTTTCAATAATAATATAATTAAATCATCCCTATCTCTAACAGAGCTGCTGTGCTGTACTGATGTTATTAGGTACAAATCCTCCTCGCACAGACACAGAGCTGAGCATGGAATTGTTAGATGAGATTTGTTTGTGAAGAATAAGCCTTGTTGATATTTCCTCAAGACAGGAAATTTGTGACAATGTTTGTATCACCGACAGGAATAATTATTACAAGATTACAGATCACAGAACATGTGGCAAATATTATTATAGTGATGGCCCATATGTTGCAGAGTATGTATACAGGGAAGTGTTTGTAACAGCAGAGCTTGAAAAATACAGAAACACATCCAAATTATATTTTATTAGGGCTTTTGCTGAGATTCAGATCCCACCCAGTAAGGTTTCAAAACAATATGCATATCTCAAGCCGGGAGGCACAGATCCTATGTAATTGCCAGATTTGTACCTACCTATACCGGGAACAGGCCTCAAACACAGACACAGGGCCATGCTGAGATTTTTTGCTATGCTCAATTATACAATTGGAAAGAATGAAATTTATTAACAGAGCTGTGCTTGCCTCACACAGACACAGAGCTGAGTATGGAACTGTTATGGAATTGTTAAATAAGATTTGTTTGTGAAGAATGAAATAATTTTTAAATTTATACTTAATATCCCTATCTGCTAGCTGAGCATGGAACTGTTATGGAATTGTGAAGAATTGAACTAGTTAGAATTGAACAATATTTTTATCACCGACAGGAATAATTATTACAAGATTACTTATAATCACAGAACATGTGGCAAATATTATTATAGTGATAGCCCAGTATGTATACAGGGAAGTGTTTGTAACAGCAGAGCTTGAAAGTTATCATATCTTATAGGGGAGTTTGTTCTGAATACAATTATATCCTATCAATTATGATCCCTGACACAGCCCCGCTGTGATTAGGGCTTTTGCTGAGATTCAGATCCCACCTCAAAACAATATGCATAGTCCCTTTCTTCTCAAGCCGGGAGGCACAGATCCTATTTCAAATCTACCTATACCGGGAACAGGCCTCAAATCTCACACAGACACAGGGCCATGCTGAGATTTTTTTTGGCAAAAAACACAATTTCATGCCACACATTGGGAGATGTGAAGAATTGGACAAGCTTTAAATCCCACACAAATACAGAGTTGAAACTGTCATGGCATAGGGATGAAATAACATCTAGACACTCAATAGATAGGAGGAATTGTTATAGTTGTTAGATGTGAAGAATTAATTATACCCTAACTGTTAGTCCCTATCTCAGAGCTGTGCTCTGTACAAATCCCACACAGGAACTGTTATGAAACTACACAGACACAGAGCCTTGCTGAGCATGAAACTGTTATGGGAATTGTTAGATGTGAAGATCTATTATAAACACAGAGCTGTTATGGATATGGGGGTGAAGAATTGAATAAAATAATATTTATACCCATCTACTCTGTCTCTAATGTTGCTGTACAAATCCCACACAGATACAAGCTGAGCATGGAACTGCTATGGAATTGTTAGAAGAGATTTGTTTGTGAAGAATAAAATAATTTTTAAATTTATACTTAATATCCCTATCTGCTCTACATAGACACAGAGCTGAGCATGGAACTGTTATGGAATTGTGAAGAATTGAATATTCTGTCTCTGACAAGAGCTGTGTTGTTTTGATGTTATTAGGTACAAATCCCCACACAGACACAGAGCTAAGCATGGAATTGTTAGATGAGATTTGTTTGTGAAGAATAAAATAATTTCTAGATGTTTCAATACTCAATATCCCTATCTCTAACAGAGCTGTGCTTGCCTCACACAGACACAGAGCTGTTGTGAAGAAATAAATAAAATAATATTTATACCTATTTGCTCTGTCTCTAACAGAGCAGCTGTGCTGTACTGATGTTATTAGGTACAAATCCTTGCACAGACACAGAGCTGAGCATGGAATTGTTAGATGAGATTTGTTTGTGAAGAATAATTTCTAGATGTTTCAATAATAATATAATTAAATCATCCCTATCTCTAACAGAGCTGCTGTGCTGTACTGATGTTATTAGGTACAAATCCTCCTCGCACAGACACAGAGCTGAGCATGGAATTGTTAGATGAGATTTGTTTGTGAAGAATAAGCCTTGTTGATATTTCCTCAAGACAGGAAATTTGTGACAATGTTTGTATCACCGACAGGAATAATTATTACAAGATTACAGATCACAGAACATGTGGCAAATATTATTATAGTGATGGCCCATATGTTGCAGAGTATGTATACAGGGAAGTGTTTGTAACAGCAGAGCTTGAAAAATACAGAAACACATCCAAATTATATTTTATTAGGGCTTTTGCTGAGATTCAGATCCCACCCAGTAAGGTTTCAAAACAATATGCATATCTCAAGCCGGGAGGCACAGATCCTATGTAATTGCCAGATTTGTACCTACCTATACCGGGAACAGGCCTCAAACACAGACACAGGGCCATGCTGAGATTTTTTGCTATGCTCAATTATACAATTGGAAAGAATGAAATTTATTAACAGAGCTGTGCTTGCCTCACACAGACACAGAGCTGAGTATGGAACTGTTATGGAATTGTTAAATAAGATTTGTTTGTGAAGAATGAAATAATTTTTAAATTTATACTTAATATCCCTATCTGCTAGCTGAGCATGGAACTGTTATGGAATTGTGAAGAATTGAACTAGTTAGAATTGAACAATATTTTTATCACCGACAGGAATAATTATTACAAGATTACTTATAATCACAGAACATGTGGCAAATATTATTATAGTGATAGCCCAGTATGTATACAGGGAAGTGTTTGTAACAGCAGAGCTTGAAAGTTATCATATCTTATAGGGGAGTTTGTTCTGAATACAATTATATCCTATCAATTATGATCCCTGACACAGCCCCGCTGTGATTAGGGCTTTTGCTGAGATTCAGATCCCACCTCAAAACAATATGCATAGTCCCTTTCTTCTCAAGCCGGGAGGCACAGATCCTATTTCAAATCTACCTATACCGGGAACAGGCCTCAAATCTCACACAGACACAGGGCCATGCTGAGATTTTTTTTGGCAAAAAACACAATTTCATGCCACACATTGGGAGATGTGAAGAATTGGACAAGCTTTAAATCCCACACAAATACAGAGTTGAAACTGTCATGGCATAGGGATGAAATAACATCTAGACACTCAATAGATAGGAGGAATTGTTATAGTTGTTAGATGTGAAGAATTAATTATACCCTAACTGTTAGTCCCTATCTCAGAGCTGTGCTCTGTACAAATCCCACACAGGAACTGTTATGAAACTACACAGACACAGAGCCTTGCTGAGCATGAAACTGTTATGGGAATTGTTAGATGTGAAGATCTATTATAAACACAGAGCTGTTATGGATATGGGGGTGAAGAATTGAATAAAATAATATTTATACCCATCTACTCTGTCTCTAATGTTGCTGTACAAATCCCACACAGATACAAGCTGAGCATGGAACTGCTATGGAATTGTTAGAAGAGATTTGTTTGTGCAGAATAAAATAATTTTTAAATTTATACTTAATATCCCTATCTGCTCTACATAGACACAGAGCTGAGCATGGAACTGTTATGGAATTACACAGAGATGTTATGGACATGGATGTGAAGAATTGAACTAACAGAGCTGTGTTGTTTTTGATGTTATTAGGCACAAATCCCCACACAGACAGAGCTGAGCATGGAACTGTTAGATTTATGAAGAATGAAATAATTTTTAATCCCTATCTCTAACAGAGCTGTGCTTGCCTCACACAGACACAGAGCTGAGCATGGAACTGTTATGGAACTGTTAGATGAGATTTGTTTGTGAGTTGATCATGGAACTGTTATGGAATTACACAGAGATGTTATAGATATGGAGGTGAAGAATTGAATAAAATAATATTTATACCTAATAACAAAAATATTGAGTATCTTCATGGTAATCACCTATCCAAAATTTGAATCCTGTTCTCAATAATTATATCACTGCTATCTTCACTCTAAGCTCAGCATTGTGCGAGGTTTTGAAGCTTGTTCCCAATAATTATATCACCGCACACTTTTGTTCATGGCATAGTTCTAAGTTTAGCAAGGCTCTGTATATTTGAATCCTGTTCCAATAACAGCATCACTGCACAGCTCTGTCAGGTATAGGGATATTGAGTATAGATTTATGGAAAACACAGCTCTGTTAAAATTGTTTCCCAATAACAGCATCACTGCACAGCTCTGTCAGGTATAGGGATATTATTTCATGGCAATCACCTATCCATAATAGTTCTAAGCCCAGCAAAAATCTGTTTCTGTGTAGGATTTGAATCTTGTTCCCAATAACAGCATCACCGCACAGCTGTCAGGTATAGGGATATTGAGTATAGATTTATAGAAACCACAGTTCTGTATGCATCTAGATATTATATCTGTGTCTGTGTAATTGAATTTTGTACTTAATAACTGCAGAAATATTGAGTATCTTCCATGACAATCCCCTATTAAGCTCAGCAAGAATCTGTATCTGTGTAGTATTTGAATCCTGTTCCCAATAACAGCATTATTGCACAGGGATCTAGATATAATTTCATGGCAAAAATTAATTCTTCCATAAATCTGTGTAGGATTTGAATCCTGTTCCCAATAACAACATCACTGCACAGCTCTGTTAGGTTTAGGGACTAGATATTCATCATCACAACATGCAGCAGAGCTGTTCATAATTGATAAGATATAATTGTACTCAGAACAAACCTCTATACCAACAAATATTATAAACACATCACCTCTTGCTCAAATATATCATGCAAAAGCTGAGATAGACCCGCTTGTAGAATGGCTTCACTTTTATGAACTTCCAGACAGTTTGGATTCTGTTTCAAATTTAAGAAACCTGAAATACATAAGCTTTGGGAGTTTTGTTTGCAACCCGTACAATATTATTTTTCCTACATTTGTAGATAATATATTGCACAGTCCCAAACTGCTGAAGCTCCAATTGCAGTATGTATGATATGGAATCGTGGAATCCATGCCATCGCTTGGAATTATGATTTTATGCGGTGCGTGCCTTGTAATAGTACTTGTGATATTAATTGTATTAGAATAGGTGTGACAGAATCCATGGACTTAACTTATAATCTGGTGGAGTTTCCATCTACAAAAAAAATATTTTGTGTAAAAACTCTAATTATTTAAGTCCATCTTGTATTGAATGAGCCAGAATTGATATTGTTTTTAAGCAGGTACATAATCAACTCATTAAAATATAAACCAGAATTTACATCCAATTTTCCTGCCTCATCAAGTATGGAAATTGTTGTGTCCCATGATATGTCATCAACAGGCCACCTGCTGTTTGTATAAATTCTATGATCATGGAAAAATTTGTAAAACCTAAATTTTTCTAAACTTGAAGTACTTTTTGTAAAAAAAGCAACATATTTTCCCCAATAACAACACAACAGGTATGCATCAATTCTATGCCAGTATGTATTGGATTCAAAATCATCATATTCAGAACCCAATTCTATGCTCACATACCCAAACCCAACATCACTGTCAAGTACCCATCTTGCTTCTGTTTCATTTTGCACTTTAAAAAAATCATACTCTGATAAATTTTCAAATTTTTTCCTAAAACAATCCAACAGGTGATCTGATTTTATATATCTTGCAATGTTTCTTCTTTCAAAATATGTTTGCATGTTCAGGTATCTATATTATATAAAATTTCTTGGGGTTCAAATCAAAATTCTATGCTTAATAAAAAATACCAGTTGGGTTCAGCAGTGTGATTTGTATATTTTTTTGTGTGTGTATGTATGTATGTGTGTATACACTTAATATTTTTGGCTTTGGTATTTATATAAAATTTCCTGGGTTTTAAATCTAATCTCTATGCTTATTATGACAGGTTGTAAAGCCAATAGCTTACAAGTGGAAAATATTCATTCACACTGACCCTCCGCAAATACCTGCACGAACATGCAGAACATGGGACAAATATAAGCTTGACTCTAAATATGAGTGGATTACAACAAATATCAGATTTTATATTGTTCAATATGAATATTTAAACCAGTAAGTATGAGAAGCACTGTATCAACACATCTGTTCTCCTCAGTCACTCTCACAATACTGGCTGATGCAATACTCGGGAATTTCTGTAAGTACTGGCGCTGAGGAGAAACATGCAAAGCAAAAATCAATACTACCGTCTCGGAAATTGTACACACTGACACAGAGGAGAAACATGCAAACATATAATATAAGAAATAAGAGTGTCACGGAGCAAGCAAATTGAACCTGGTATCCAATTAAACTTAAACCAGAAGTAAATATGTATGTGTATGTGCTTAATTTCAGGTGTGGCCAAAAATATATCAATTTTTGGCAAATTTATGGACAAAAATTTGGCTGATGCAACTTTTGTAAGTATGTGCAAATCAATCTGAGGGAGCTCTTCCTTTCTGAAAAATTCCCGAGGGCATTTATACAAAAATCTTGGATTAGACGGTGTACCACACTAGAGCAAAAAGCTCATATGGCCATGTTGAGCTTGTTTTAAGTATAGCAAATCTGCTTGAGGGGGAGCTCTTCCTTTCTCGGGTTTATAGTACAGCCAATACCACTACTAATTTCATGTCAATCGGACCTTTTTTTTTTTTCGTAAACTGATTTATTTGCCGTGAAACTTAGTGAAAACTATATCTTCCACTCTCACTCAATATTCCGACCGCGCAATATTGTACGGTCACAAACGCGGTGAATAATTTTTTGCCATATTATTTCTGAATATTGAAAGAAAGCTTCGCAATGCATTTTCAAATGTCCGAAGAAATAATTTTGCTACGAAATTCCCAGAACACTTGATAGAATTGATGGTATTCTTCACAAATTCATTGATTGGAAGTATCTTGCAGTAAACATGACTCACCTCCATGTTAATGGTTTAGTTGGGCAAGGAACTCTCGGCCAAATGTTTTGAGACAAACGAACATAGTCTCTTAACAAATATATCCAATTTGCATTGTAGTAGAACACACAAGGAAACTGATTATTATGTAAACTTATCACAAAGAATAAATATGTAGTTTATTAGCAATGCATTGAGTAGTTAGCGGCAATAAACCAAAAATCAAAAACATGGCGTCTATGAAAGATTATTGTGCCCCCGGTTTCGGTCGCCCGTTCCAAAAGCAAAACGATTCATTTTGAATGTCAGGGAATGCAAGTTACCATTCGAAATTTAGTGAAACTTGGTGTTGATCTCTCCTTTACACCAGAAAAAAATTATCTGAATGCACGTCCATACAATGCAAATCAAAATGTCAAAACATATGCATAGTCATGGTAGATATGACTAACATGTATAAATGATGCATACGCACAACCAATCAAGTGTTATCGTTATAAGTTGTAATTAAACATGCAGAAATTTGCGACAAATGTTATGCTATCGTAGTTCTTGCAATGAAATTCATTCTCGACAATGCTAACACTTACGCAGTGTGACAGGACATTGAAATATGAAGAAATTCTTGAAAAGTAAAAAACGATGGTCATTTTTCATTAGAGATTTACAATTAAACAATAGAACGTTTAGCAGTTAGTGACATTAACCGAAAAATCAAAAACAAAGCGCGAATAAAAGAACATTGCGCCCCGGCCAATGTCACCCTTTTCAACACTAGAACGCCTTATTTTGAATTTTAAAGCACACTAGTTACAATTCCGGATTTAATGATACTTGCTGTTGATCCAACCTTCCCACCAGACATAGCTTTACTAAATTTGCGGCGATATTTTGAAATCGTAGTGGTAATGAATGTTTAGACTTTTGAAACAGGACTAACATGTTCACAGGATGTGTGTGGAAAACAAATAATGTGTTATCAGTACAAGTGGTAGAGAGATTTTGAGCCTGCAATTGTAATAAAGATCTTGAAAGCCGACATGTATACTTAGAATTAGTCTATTCTTTGTTTGCTTGCGAATGAATTTCCATCACAAAAGATAATTAATTTCTTCACTCAAAGATCTCTCATATTTCAGAACCGGCTTTTCACATATTGATTAAACATTATTTATAGTGGACAACTCTGAAATAAATATTAACTTTGGATACGTCGAATACATTAGTAATATTCATCTGGGACAGCAGCTACAGACAAGTGTGGAAGTCTTCTATTCACATTCTCATCCAAAGTGTCTGAGTGTTCTGTTCTTGTCTGAACCGCAAGGCAGAAATAGATTAGCACAAATTTCCTGTCCTAGGAGTTAACTGGCATTCTTCCTTCATTGTTACAAGCTCATATTGAAACAAATGTGTTCATTTTCAAAACAAAGGCGTATCCTAGCAACAACTCAAGTATTCATGCATGAGTAAATCTATGGCATGGTAAATAATTATAAATTATCAACTTCATTGTAGCCTAATTGTTCAATTAGTTCATTCTTGATGTTGAAAAGATTAACCCAGCGGCCTACATTACTGATCATTTTCTTAAATCTTCTAAGTCGATGTTCGACTCCGTGCAAATCAAACTTGATGCCCACATCTAAAAATATTCTTGAAAATGTTTTCCATGGATTATGGTATTCAAGATAGCATCCAAACTTTTGTTACAATATTTCAGTTTTCTTAAACGAATGTCGATAGTCATGAGAATAATGCAGTCATAAATGAAACCGCATGATGGGATGGTGTAGGTAATAAACACATACACACACACACACACACGCATGTAAACAAATTAATGTATATATATTCAATTTGAATTACATTTCTTGAGGTACACCTTGTGCATTAACCTTGTACGTTTTCATGTTCTAGGGTAGAATTTCATGTCAATCGGACCTTTTTTTTCGTAAACTAATTTCTTTGCCGTGAAACTTAGTGAAAACTATATCTTCCACTCTCACTCATTATTCCGACCGCGCAATATTGTACGGTCACAAACGCGGTGAATAATTTTTTGCCATATTATTTCTGAATATTGAAAGAAAGCTTCGCAATGCATTTTCAAATGACCGAAGAAATAATTTTGCTACGAAATTCCCAGAACACCTTATAGAATTGATGGTATTCTTCACAAATTCATTGATTGGAAGTATCTTGCAGTAAACATGACTCACCTCAATGTTAATGGTTTAGTTGGGCATGGAACTCTCGGCGAAATGTTTTGAGACAAACGAACATAGTCTCTTAACAAATATATCCAATTTGCATTGTAGTAGAACACACAAGGAAACTGATTATTATGTAAACTTATCACAAAGAATAAATATGTAGTTTATTAGCAATGCATTGAGTAGTTAGCGGCAATAAACCAAAAATCAAAAACATGGCGTCTATGAAAGATTATTGTGCCCCCGGTTTCGGTCGCCCGTTCCAAAAGCAAAACGATTCATTTTGAATGTCAGAGAATGCAAGTTACCATTCGAAATTTAGTGAAACTTGGTGTTGATCTCTCCTTTACACCAGAAAAAAATTATCTGAATGCACGTCCCTACAATGCAAATCAAAATGTCAAAACATGTGCATAGTCATGTGTAGACATGACTAAAATGTATAAATGATGCATACGCACAACCAATCAAGTGTTATCGTTATAAGTTGTAATTAAACATGCAGAAATTTGCGACAAATGTTATGCTATCGTAGTTCTTGCAATGAAATTCATTCTCGACAATGCTAACACTTACGCAGTGTGACAGGACATTGAAATATGAAGAAATTCTTGAAAAGTAAAAAACGATGGTCATTTTTCATTAGAGATTTACAATTAAACAATAGAACGTATAGCAGTTAGTGACATTAACCGAAAAATCAAAAACAAGGCGCGAATAAAAGAACATTGCGCCCCGGCCAATGTCACCCTTTTCAACACTAAAACGCCTTATTTTCAATTTTAAAGCACACTAGTTACAATTCCGGATTTAATGATACTTGCTGTTGATCCCACCTTCCCACCAGACATAGCTTTACTAAATTTGCGGCGATATTTTGAAATCGTAGTGGTAATGAATGTTTAGACTTTTGAAACAGGACTAACATGTTCACAGGATGTGTGTGGAAAACAAATAATGTGTTATCAGTACAAGTGGTAGAGAGATTTTGAGCCTGCAATTGTAATAAAGATCTTGAAAGCCGACAAGTATACTTAGAATTAGTCTATTCTTTGTTTGCTTGCGAATGAATTTCCATCACAAAAGATAATTCATTTCTTCACTCAAAGATCTCTCATATTTCAGAACCGGCTTTTCACATATTGATTAAACATTATTTATAGTGGACAACTCTGAAATAAATATTAACTTTGGATACGTCGAATACATTAGTAATATTCATCTGGGACAGCAGCTACAGACAAGTGTGGAAGTCTTCAATTCACATTCTCATCCAAAGTGTCTGAGTGTTCTGTTCTTGTCTGAACCGAAAGGCAGAAACAGATTAGCACAAATTTCCTGTCCTAGGAGTCAACTGGCATTCTTCCTTCATTGTTACAAGCTCATATTGAAACAAATGTGTTCATATTCAAAACAAAGACGTATCCTAGCAACAACTCAAGTATTCATGCATGAGTAAATCTATGGCATGGTAAATAATTATAAATTATCAACTTCATTGTAGCCTAATTGTTCAATTAGTTCATTCTTGATGTTGAAAAGTTTAACCCAGCAGCCTACATTACTGATCATTTTCTTAAATCTTCTAAGTCGATGTTCGACTCCGTGCAAATCAAACTTGATGCCCACATCTAAAAATATTCTTGAAAATGTTTTCCATGGATTATGGTATTCAAGATAGCATCCAAACCTTTGATACAATATTTCAATTTTCTTAAACGAATGTCGATAGTCATGAGAATAATGCAGTCATAAATGAAACCGCATGATGGGATGGTGTAGGTAATAAACACATACACACACACACACACACGCATGTAAACAAATTAATGTATATATATTCAATTTGAATTACATTTCTTGAGGTACAACTTGTGCATTAACCTTGTACGTTTTCATGTTCTAGGGTAGAATTTCATGTCAATCGGACCTTTTTTTTCGTAAACTAATTTCTTTGCCGTGAAACTTAGTGAAAACTATATCTTCCACTCTCACTCATTATTCCGACCGCGCAATATTGTACGGTTTCAAACGCGGTGAATAATTTTTTGCCATATTATTTCTGAATATTGAAAGAAAGCTTCGCAATGCATTTTCAAATGACCGAAGAAATAATTTTGCTACGAAATTCCCAGAACACCTTATAGAATTGATGGTATTCTTCACAAATTCATTGATTGGAAGTATCTTGCAGTAAACATGACTCACCTCCATGTTAATGGTTTAGTTGGGCATGGAACTCTCGGCGAAATGTTTTGAGACAAACGAACATAGTCTCTTAACAAATATATCCAATTTGCATTGTAGTAGAACTCACAAGGAAACTGATTATTATGTAAACTTATCACAAAGAATAAATATGTAGTTGATTAACAAAGCATTGAGCAGTTAGCGGCAATAGACGAAAAATCAAAGACATGGCGTCAATGAAAGATTATTGTGGCCCCGGTTTCGGTCGCCCGTTCCAAAAGCAAAACGATTCGTTTTGAATGTCAGAGAATACAAGTTACCATTCGAAATTTAGTGAAACTTGGTGTTGATCTCTCCTTTACACCAGAAAAAATTTATCTGAATGCACGTCCATACAATGCAAATCAAAATGTCAAAACATATGCATAGTCATGGTAGATATGACTAACATGTATAAATGATGCATACGCACAACCAATCAAGTGTTATCGTTATAAGTTGTAATTAAAGATGCAGAAATTTGTGACAAATGTTATGCTATCGTAGTTCTTGCAATGAAATTCATTCTCGACAATGCTAAAACTTACGCAGTGTGACAGGACATTGAAATATGAAGAAATTCTTGAAAAGTAAAAAACGATGGTCATTTTTCATTAGAGATTTACAATTAAACAATAGAACGTTTAGCAGTTAGTGACATTAACCGAAAAATCAAAAACAAGGCGCGAATAAAAGAACATTGCGCCCCGGCCAATGTCACCCTTTTCAACACTAGAACGCCTTATTTTGAATTTTAAAGCACACTAGTTACAATTCCGGATTTAATGATACTTGCTGTTGATCCAACCTTCCCACCAGACATAGCTTTACTAAATTTGCGGCGATATTTTGAAATCGTAGTGGTAATGAATGTTTAGACTTTTGAAACAGGACTAACATGTTCACAGGATGTGTGTGGAAAACAAATAATGTGTTATCAGTACAAGTGGTAGAGAGATTTTGAGCCTGCAATTGTAATAAAGATCTTGAAAGCCGACATGTATACTTAGAATTAGTCTATTCTTTGTTTGCTTGCGAATGAATTTCCATCACAAAAGATAATTCATTTCTTCACTCAAAGATCTCTCATATTTCAGAACCGGCTTTTCACATATTGATTAAACATTATTTATAGCGGACAACTCTGAAAGAAATATTACCTTTGGATACGTCGAATACATTAGTAATATTCATCTGGGACAGCAGCTACAGACAAGTGTGGAAGTCTTCAATTCACATTCTCATCCAAAGTGTCTGAGTGCTCTGTTCTTGTCTGAACCGCAAGGCAGAAACAGATTAGCACAAATTTCCTGTCCTAGGAGTTAACTGGCATTTTTCCTTCATTGTTACAAGCTCATATTGAAACAAATGTGTTCATATTCAAAACAAAGACGTATCCTAGCAACAACTCAAGTATTCATGCATGAGTAAATCTATGGCATGGTAAATAATTATAAATTATCAACTTCATTGTAGCCTAATTGTTCAATTAGTTCATTCTTGATGTTGAAAAGTTTAACCCAGCGGCCTACATTACTGATCATTTTCTTAAATCTTCTAAGTCGATGTTCGACTCCGTGCAAATCAAACTTGATGCCCACATCTAAAAATATTCTTGAAAATGTTTTCCATGGATTATGGTATTCAAGATAGCATCCAAACCTTTGTTACAATATTTCAGTTTTCTTAAACGAATGTCGATAGTCATGAGAATAATGCAGTCATAAATGAAACCGCATGATGGGATGGTGTAGGTAATAAACACATACACACACACACACACACGCATGTAAACAAATTAATGTATATATATTCAATTTGAATTACATTTCTTGAGGTACAACTTGTGCATTAACCTTGTACGTTTTCATGTTCTAGGGTAGAATTTCATGTCAATCGGACCTTTTTTTTTCGTAAACTAATTTCTTTGCCGTGAAACTTAGTGAAAACTATATCTTCCACTCTCACTCATTATTCCGACCGCGCAATATTGTACGGTCACAAACGCGGTGAATAATTTTTTGCCATATTATTTCTGAATATTGAAAGAAAGCTTCGCAATGCATTTTCAAATGACCGAAGAAATAATTTTGCTACGAAATTCCCAGAACACCTTATAGAATTGATGGTATTCTTCACAAATTCATTGATTGGAAGTATCTTGCAGTAAACATGACTCACCTCCATGTTAATGGTTTAGTTGGGCATGGAACTCTCGGCGAAATGTTTTGAGACAAACGAACATAGTCTCTTAACAAATATATCCAATTTGCATTGTAGTAGAACTCACAAGGAAACTGATTATTATGTAAACTTATCACAAAGAATAAATATGTAGTTGATTAACAAAGCATTGAGCAGTTAGCGGCAATAGACGAAAATCAAAGACATGGCGTCAATGAAAGATTATTGTGGCCCCGGTTTCGGTCGCCCGTTCCAAAAGCAAAACGATTCGTTTTGAATGTCAGAGAATACAAGTTACCATTCCAAATTTAGTGAAAATTGGTGTTTATCTCTCCTTTACACCTGAAAAAATTTATCTGAATGCACGTCCATACAATGCAAATCAAAATGTCAAAACATATGCATAGTCATGGTAGATATGACTAACATGTATAAATGATGCATACGCTCAACCCATCAAGTGTTATCGTTATAAGTTGTAAATAAAGATGCAGAAATTTGCGACAAATGTTATGCTATCGTAGTTCTTGCAATGAAATTCATTCTCGACAATGCTAACACTTACGCAGTGTGACAGAACATTGAAATATGAAGAAATTCTTGAAAAGTAACAAAATGATGGTCATTTTTGATTAGAGATTTACAATTAAACAATAGAACGTTTAGCAGTTAGTGACATTAACCGAAAAATCAAAAACAAGGCGCGAATAAAAGAACATTGCGCCCCGGCCAATGTCACAATTTTCAACACTAAAACGCCTTATTTTGAATTTTAAAGCACACTAGTTACAATTCCGTATTTAATGATACTTGCTGTTGATCCCACCTTCCGACCATACATAGCTTTTCTAAATTTGCGGCGATATTTTGAAATCGTAGTGGTAATGAATGTTTAGACTTTTGAAACAGGACTAACATGTTCACAGGATGTGTGTGGAAAACAAATAATGTGTTATCAGTACAAGTGGTAGAGAGATTTTGAGCCTGCAATTGTAATAAAGATCTTGAAAGCCGACATGTATACTTAGAATTAGTCTATTCTTTGTTTGCTTGCGAATGAATTTCCATCACAAAAGATAATTCATTTCTTCACTCAAAGATCTCTCATATTTCAGAACCGGCTTTTCACATATTGATTAAACATTATTTATAGTGGACAACTCTGAAAGAAATATTACCTTTGGATACGTCGAATACATTAGTAATATTCATCTGGGACAGCAGCTACAGACAAGTGTGGAAGTCTTCTATTCACATTCTCATCCAAAGTGTCTGAGTGTTCTGTTCTTGTCTGAACCGCAAGGCAGAAACAGATTAGCACAAATTTCCTGTCCTAGGAGTTAACTGGCATTCTTCCTTCATTGTTACAAGCTCATATTGAAACAAATGTGTTCATATTCAAAACAAAGACGTATCCTAGCAACAACTCAAGTATTCATGCATGAGTAAATCTATGGCATGGTAAATAATTATAAATTATCAACTTCATTGTAGCCTAATTGTTCAATTAGTTCATTCTTGATGTTGAAAAGTTTAACCCAGCAGCCTACATTACTGATCATTTTCTTAAATCTTCTAAGTCGATGTTCGACTCCGTGCAAATCAAACTTGATGCCCACATCTAAAAATATTCTTGAAAATGTTTTCCATGGATTATGGTATTCAAGATAGCATCCAAACCTTTGTTACAATATTTCAGTTTTCTTAAACGAATGTCGATAGTCATGAGAATAATGCAGTCGTAAATGAAACCGCATGATGGGATGGTGTAGGTAATAAACACATACACACACACACACACACGCATGTAAACAAATTAATGTATATATATTCAATTTGAATTACATTTCTTGAGGTACAACTTGTGCATTAACCTTCTACGTTTTCTTGTTCTAGGATAGAATTTCATGTCAATCGGACCTTTTTTTTTTTTTTCGTAAACTGATTTATTTGCCGTGAAACTTAGTGAACACTATATCTTCCACTCTCACTCATTATTCCGACCGCGCAATATTGTACGGTCACAAACGCGGTGAATAATTTTTTGCCATATTATTTCTGAATATTGAAAGAAAGCTTCGCAATGCATTTTCAAATGTCCGAAGAAATAATTTTGCTACGAAATTTCCAGAACACTTTATAGAATTGATGGTATTCTTCACAAATTCATTGATTGGAAGTATCTTGCAGTAAACATGACTCACCTCCATGTTAATGGTTTAGTTGGGCAAGGAACTCTCGGCCAAATGTTTTGAGACAAACGAACATAGTCTCTTAACAAATATATCCAATTTGCATTGTAGTAGAACACACAAGGAAACTGATTATTATGTAAACTTATCACAAAGAATAAATATGTAGTTTATTAGCAATGCATTGAGTAGTTAGCGGCAATAAACCAAAAATCAAAAACATGGCGTCTATGAAAGATTATTGTGCCCCCGGTTTCGGTCGCCCGTTCCAAAAGCAAAACGATTCATTTTGAATGTCAGGGAATGCAAGTTACCATTCGAAATTTAGTGAAACTTGGTGTTGATCTCTCCTTTACACCAGAAAAAAATTATCTGAATGCACGTCCATACAATGCAAATCAAAATGTCAAAACATATGCATAGTCATGGTAGATATGACTAACATGTATAAATGATGCATACGCACAACCAATCAAGTGTTATCGTTATAAGTGGTAATTAAACATGCAGAAATTTGCGACAAATGTTATGCTATCGTAGTTCTTGCAATGAAATTCCTTCTCGACAATGTTAACACTTACATAGTGTGACAGAACATTGAAATATGAAAAAATCTTGAAAACTAAAAAACGATGGTCATTTTTCATTAGAGATTTACAATTAAACAATAGAACGTTTAGCAGTTAGTGACATTAACCGAAAAATCAAAAACAAGGCGCGAATAAAAGAACATTGCGCCCCGGCCAATGTCACCCTTTTCAACACTAGAACGTCTTATTTTGAATTTTAAAGCACACTAGTTACAATTCCGGATTTAATGATACTTGCTGTTGATCCAACCTTCCCACCAGACATAGCTTTACTATATTTGCGGCGATATTTTGAAATCGTAGTGGTAATGAATGTTTAGACTTTTGAAACAGGACTAACATGTTCACAGGATGTGTGTGGAAAACAAATAATGTGTTATCAGTACAAGTGGTAGAGAGATTTTGAGCCTGCAATTGTAATAAAGATCTTGAAAGCCGACATGTATACTTAGAATTAGTCTACTCTTTGTTTGCTTGCGAATGAATTTCCATCACAAAAGATAATTCATTTCTTCACTCAAAGATCTCTCATATTTCAGAACCGGCTTTTCACATATTGATTAAACATTATTTATAGTGGACAACTCTGAAAGAAATATTAGCTTTGGATACGTCGAATACATTAGTAATATTCATCTGGGACAGCAGCTACAGACAAGTGTGGAAGTCTTCTATTCACATTCTCATCCAAAGTGTCTGAGTGTTCTGTTCTTGTCTGAACCGCAAGGCAGAAACAGATTAGCACAAATTTCCTGTCCTAGGAGTTAACTGGCATTCTTCCTTCATTGTTACAAGCTCATATTGAAACAAATGTGTTCATATTCAAAACAAAGACGTATCCTAGCAACAACTCAAGTATTCATGCATGAGTAAATCTATGGCATGGTAAATAATTATAAGTTATCAACTTCATTGTAGCCTAATTGTTCAATTAGTTCATTCTTGATGTTGAAAAGTTTAACCCAGCGGCCTACATTACTGATCATTTTCTTAAATCTTCTAAGTCGATGTTCGACTCCGTGCAAATCAAACTTGATGCCCACATCTAAAAATATTCTTGAAAATGTTTTCCATGGATTATGGTATTCAAGATAGCATCCAAACCTTTGTTACAATATTTCAGTTTTCTTAAACGAATGTCGATAGTCATGAGAATAATGCATTCATAAATGAAACCGCATGATGGGATGGTGTAGGTAATAAACACATACACACACACACACACACGCATGTAAACAAATTAATGTATATATATTCAATTTGAATTACATTTCTTGAGGTACAACTTGTGCATTAACCTTGTACGTTTTCATGTTCTAGGGTAGAATTTCATGTCAATCGGACCTTTTTTTTCGTAAACTGATTTATTTGCCGTGAAACTTAGTGAAAACTATATCTTCCACTCTCACTCATTAATCCGACCGCGCAATATTGTACGGTCACAAACGCGGTGAATAATTTTTTGCCATATTATTTCTGAATATTGAAAGAAAGCTTCGCAATGCATTTTCAAATGTCCGAAGAAATAATTTTGCTACGAAATTTCCAGAACACTTTATAGAATTGATGGTATTCTTCACAAATTCATTGATTGGAAGTATCTTGCAGTAAACATGACTCACCTCCATGTTAATGGTTTAGTTGGGCAAGGAACTCTCGGCCAAATGTTTTGAGACAAACGAACATAGTCTCTTAACAAATATATCCAATTTGCATTGTAGTAGAACACACAAGGAAACTGATTATTATGTAAACTTATCACAAAGAATAAATATGTAGTTTATTAGCAATGCATTGAGTAGTTAGCGGCAATAAACCAAAAATCAAAAACATGGCGTCTATGAAAGATTATTGTGCCCCGGGTTTCGGTCGCCCGTTCCAAAAGCAAAACGATTCATTTTGAATGTCAGAGAATGCAAGTTACCATTCGAAATTTAGTGAAACTTGGTGTTGATCTCTCCTTTACACCAGAAAAAATTTATCTGAATGCACGTCCATACAATGCAAATCAAATTGTCAAAACATATGCATAGTCATGGTAGATATGACTAACATGTATAAATGATGCATACGCACAACCAATCAAGTGTTATCGTTATAAGTGGTAATTAAACATGCAGAAATTTGCGACAAATGTTATGCTATAGTAGTTCTTGCAATGAAATTCATTCTCGACAATGTTAACACTTACATAGTGTGACAGAACATTGAAATATGAAAAAATCTTGAAAACTAAAAAACGATGGTCATTTTTCATTAGAGATTTACAATTAAACAATAGAACGTTTAGCAGTTAGTGACATTAACCGAAAAATCAAAAACAAGGCGCGAATAAAAGAACATTGCGCCCCGGCCAATGTCACCCTTTTCAACACTAGAACGCCTTATTTTGAATTTTAAAGCACACTAGTTACAATTCCGAATTTAATGATACTTGCTGTTGATCCAACCTTCCCACCAGACATAGCTTTACTAAATTTGCGGCGATATTTTGAAATCGTAGTGGTAATGAATGTTTAGACTTTTGAAACAGGACTAACATGTTCACAGGATGTGTGTGGAAAACAAATAATGTGTTATCAGTACAAGTGGTAGAGAGATTTTGAGCCTGCAATTGTAATAAAGATCTTGAAAGCCGACATGTATACTTAGAATTAGTCTATTCTTTGTTTGGTTGCGAATGAATTTCCATCACAAAAGATAATTCATTTCTTCACTCAAAGATCTCTCATATTTCAGAACCGGCTTTTCACATATTGATTAAACATTATTTATAGTGGACAACTCTGAAAGAAATATTACCTTTGGATACGTCGAATACATTAGTAATATTCATCTGGGACAGCAGCTACAGACAAGTGTGGAAGTCTTCAATTCACATTCTCATCCAAAGTGTCTGAGTGTTCTGTTCTTGTCTGAACCGCAAGGCAGAAACAGATTAGCACAAATTTCCTGTCCTAGGAGTTAACTGGCATTCTTCCTTCATTGTTACAAGCTCATATTGAAACAAATGTGTTCATATTCAAAACAAAGACGTATCCTAGCAACAACTCAAGTATTCATGCATGAGTAAATCTATGGCATGGTAAATAATTATAAATTATCAACTTCATTGTAGCCTAATTGTTCAATTAGTTCATTCTTGATGTTGAAAAGTTTAACCCAGCGGCCTACATTACTGATCATTTTCTTAAATCTTCTAAGTCGATGTTCGACACCGTGCAAATCAAACTTGATGCCCACATCTAAAAATATTCTTGAAAATGTTTTCCATGGATTATGGTATTCAAGATAGCATCCAAACCTTTGTTACAATATTTCAGTTTTCTTAAACGAATGTCGATAGTCATGAGAATAATGCAGTCATAAATGAAACCGCATGATGGGATGGTGTAGGTAATAAACACATACACACACACACACACGCATGTAAACAAATTAATGTATATATATTCAATTTGAATTACATTTCTTGAGGTACAACTTGTGCATTAACCTTCTACGTTTTCTTGTTCTAGGGTAGAATTTCATGTCAATCGGACCTTTTTTTTTTTTTTTTTCGTAAACGGTTTTATTTGCCGTGAAACTTAGTGAAAACTATATCTTCCACTCTCACTCAATATTCCGACCGCGCAATATTGTACGGTCACAAACGCGGTGAATAATTTTTTGCCATATTATTTCTGAATATTGAAAGAAAGCTTCGCAATGCATTTTCAAATGTCCGAAGAAATAATTTTGCTACGAAATTCCCAGAACACTTTATAGAATTGATGGTATTCTTCACAAATTCATTGATTGGAAGTATCTTGCAGTAAACATGACTCACCTCCATGTTAATGGTTTAGTTGGGCAAGGAACTCTCGGCCAAATGTTTTAAGACAAACGAACATAGTCTCTTAACAAATATATCCAATTTGCATTGTAGTAGAACACACAAGGAAACTGATTATTATGTAAACTTATCACAAAGAATAAATATGTAGTTTATTAGCAATGCATTGAGTAGTTAGCGGCAATAAACCAAAAATCAAAAACATGGCGTCTATGAAAGTTTATTGTGCCCCCGGTTTCGGTCGCCCGTTCCAAAAGCAAAACGATTCATTTTGAATGTCAGAGAATGCAAGTTACCATTCGAAATTTAGTGAAACTTGGTGTTGATCTCTCCTTTACACCAGAAAAAATTTATCTGAATGCACGTCCATACAATGCAAATCAAAATGTCAAAACATGTGCATAGTCATGTGTAGACATGACTAAAATGTATAAATGATGCATACGCACAACCAATCAAGTGTTATCGTTATAAGTTGTAATTAAACATGCAGAAATTTGCGACAAATGTTATGCTATCGTAGTTCTTGCAATGAAATTCATTCTCGACAATGCTAACACTTACGCAGTGTGACAGGACATTGAAATATGAAGAAATTCTTGAAAAGTAAAAAACGATGGTCATTTTTCATTAGAGATTTACAATTAAACAATAGAACGTTTAGCAGTTAGTGACATTAACCGAAAAATCAAAAACAAGGCGCGAATAAAAGAACATTGCGCCCCGGCCAATGTCACCCTTTTCAACACTAGAACGTCTTATTTTGAATTTTAAAGCACACTAGTTACAATTCCGGATTTAATGATACTTGCTGTTGATCCAACCTTCCCACCAGACATAGCTTTACTAAATTTGCGGCGATATTTTGAAATCGTAGTGGTAATGAATGTTTAGACTTTTGAAACAGGACTAACATGTTCACAGGATGTGTGTGGAAAACAAATAATGTGTTATCAGTACAAGTGGTAGAGAGATTTTGAGCCTGCAATTGTAATAAAGATCTTGAAAGCCGACATGTATACTTAGAATTAGTCTATTCTTTGTTTGCTTGCGAATGAATTTCCATCACAAAAGATAATTCATTTCTTCACTCAAAGATCTCTCATATTTCAGAACCGGCTTTTCACATATTGATTAAACATTATTTATAGTGGACAACTCTGAAAGAAATATTACCTTTGGATACGTCGAATACATTAGTAATATTCATCTGGGACAGCAGTTACAGACAAGTGTGGAAGTCTTCAATTCACATTCTCATCCAAAGTGTCTGAGTGTTCTGTTCTTGTCTGAACCGCAAGGCAGAAACAGATTAGCACAAATTTCCTGTCCTAGGAGTTAACTGGCATTCTTCCTTCATTGTTACAAACTCATATTGAAACAAATGTGTTCATTTTCAAAACAAAGACGTATCCTAGCAACAACTCAAGTATTCATGCATGAGTAAATCTATGGCATGGTAAATAATTATAAATTATCAACTTCATTGTAGCCTAATTGTTCAATTAGTTCATTCTTGATGTTGAAAAGATTAACCCAGCGGCCTACATTACTGATCATTTTCTTAAATCTTCTAAGTCGATGTTCGACTCCGTGCAAATCAAACTTGATGCCCACATCTAAAAATATTCTTGAAAATGTTTTCCATGGATTATGGTATTCAAGATAGCATCCAAACCTTTGTTACAATATTTCAGTTTTCTTAAACGAATGTCGATAGTCATGAGAATAATGCAGTCATAAATGAAACCGCATGATGGGATGGTGTAGGTAATAAACACATACACACACACACACACACGCATGTAAACAAATTAATGTGTATATATTCAATTTGAATTACATTTCTTGAGGTACAACTTGTGCATTAACCTTGTACATTTTCATGTTCTAGGGTAGAATTTCATGTCAATCGGACCTTTTTTTTCGTAAACTAATTTCTTTGCCGTGAAACTTAGTGAAAACTATATCTTCCACTCTCACTCATTATTCCGACCGCGCAATATTGTACGGTCACAAACGCGGTGAATAATTTTTTGCCATATTATTTCTGAATATTGAAAGAAAGCTTCGCAATGCATTTTCAAATGACCGAAGAAATAATTTTGCTACGAAATTCCCAGAACACCTTATAGAATTGATGGTATTCTTCACAAATTCATTGATTGGAAGTATCTTGCAGTAAACATGACTCACCTCAATGTTAATGGTTTAGTTGGGCATGGAACTCTCGGCGAAATGTTTTGAGACAAACGAACATAGTCTCTTAACAAATATATCCAATTTGCATTGTAGTAGAACACACAAGGAAACTGATTATTATGTAAACTTATCACAAAGAATAAATATGTAGTTTATTAGCAATGCATTGAGTAGTTAGCGGCAATAAACCAAAAATCAAAAACATGGCGTCTATGAAAGATTATTGTGCCCCCGGTTTCGGTCGCCCGTTCCAAAAGCAAAACGATTCATTTTGAATGTCAGAGAATGCAAGTTACCATTCGAAATTTAGTGAAACTTGGTGTTGATCTCTCCTTTACACCAGAAAAAAATTATCTGAATGCACGTCCCTACAATGCAAATCAAAATGTCAAAACATGTGCATAGTCATGTGTAGACATGACTAAAATGTATAAATGATGCATACGCACAACCAATCAAGTGTTATCGTTATAAGTTGTAATTAAACATGCAGAAATTTGCGACAAATGTTATGCTATCGTAGTTCTTGCAATGAAATTCATTCTCGACAATTCTAACACTTACGCAGTGTGACAGGACATTGAAATATGAAGAAATTCTTGAAAAGTAAAAAACGATGGTCATTTTTCATTAGAGATTTACAATTAAACAATAGAACGTTTAGCAGTTAGTGACATTAACCGAAAAATCAAAAACAAGGCGCGAATAAAAGAACATTGCGCCCCGGCCAATGTCACCCTTTTCAACACTAGAACGCCTTATTTTGAATTTTAAAGCACACTAGTTACAATTCCGGATTTAATGATACTTGCTGTTGATCCAACCTTCCCACCAGACATAGCTTTACTAAATTTGCGGCGATATTTTGAAATCGTAGTGGTAATGAATGTTTAGACTTTTGAAACAGGACTAACATGTTCACAGGATGTGTGTGGAAAACAAATAATGTGTTATCAGTACAAGTGGTAGAGAGATTTTGAGCCTGCAATTGTAATAAAGTTCTTGAAAGCCGACATGTATACTTAGAATTAGTCTATTCTTTGTTTGCTTGCGAATGAATTTCCATCACAAAAGATAATTCATTTCTTCACTCAAAGATCTCTCATTTTTCAGAACCGGCTTTTCACATATTGATTAAACATTATTTATAGTGGACAACTCTGAAATAAATATTAACTTTGGATACGTCGAATACATTAGTAATATTCATCTGGGACAGCAGCTACAGACAAGTGTGGAAGTCTTCTATTCACATTCTCATCCAAAGTGTCTGAGTGTTCTGTTCTTGTCTGAACCGCAAGGCAGAAACAGATTAGCACAAATTTCCTGTCCTAGGAGTTAACTGGCATTCTTCCTTCATTGTTACAAGCTCATATTGAAACAAATGTGTTCATATTCAAAACAAAGACGTATCCTAGCAACAACTCAAGTATTCATGCATGAGTAAATCTATGGCATGGTAAATAATTATAAATTATCAACTTCATTGTAGCCTAATTGTTCAATTAGTTCATTCTTGATGTTGAAAAGTTTAACCCAGCAGCCTACATTACTGATCATTTTCTTAAATCTTCTAAGTCGATGTTCGACTCCGTGCAAATCAAACTTGATGCCCACATCTAAAAATATTCTTGAAAATGTTTTCCATGGATTATGGTATTCAAGATAGCATCCAAACCTTTGATACAATATTTCAGTTTTCTTAAACGAATGTCGATAGTCATGAGAATAATGCAGTCATAAATGAAACCGCATGATGGGATGGTGTAGGTAATAAACACATACACACACACACACACACGCATGTAAACAAATTAATGTATATATATTCAATTTGAATTACATTTCTTGAGGTACAACTTGTGCATTAACCTTCTACGTTTTAATGTTCTAGGGTAGAATTTCATGTCAATCGGACCTTTTTTTTCGTAAACTGATTTATTTGCCGTGAAACTTAGTGAAAACTATATCTTCCACTCTCACTCATTATTCCGACCGCGCAATATTGTACGGTCACAAACGCGGTGAATAATTTTTTGCCATATTATTTCTGAATATTGAAAGAAAGCTTCGCAATGCATTTTCAAATGACCGAAGAAATAATTTTGCTACGAAATTCCCAGAACACTTTATAGAATTGATGGTATTCTTCACAAATTCATTGATTGGAAGTATCTTGCAGTAAACATGACTCACCTCAATGTTAATGGTTTAGTTGGGCATGGAACTCTCGGCGAAATGTTTTGAGACAAACGAACATAGTCTCTTAACACATATATCCAATTTGCATTGTAGTAGAACACACAAGGAAACTGATTATTATGTAAACTTATCACAAAGAATAAATATGTAGTTTATTAGCAATGCATTGAGTAGTTAGCGGCAATAAACCAAAAATCAAAAACATGGCGTCTATGAAAGATTATTGTGCCCCCGGTTTCGGTCGCCCGTTCCAAAAGCAAAACGATTCATTTTGAATGTCAGAGAATGCAAGTTACCATTCGAAATTTAGTGAAACTTGGTGTTGATCTCTCCTTTACACCAGAAAAAAATTATCTGAATGCACGTCCCTACAATGCAAATCAAAATGTCAAAACATGTGCATAGTCATGTGTAGACATGACTAAAATGTATAAATGATGCATACGCACAACCAATCAAGTGTTATCGTTATAAGTTGTAATTAAACATGCAGAAATTTGCGACAAATGTTATGCTATCGTAGTTCTTGCAATGAAATTCATTCTCGACAATGCTAACACTTACGCAGTGTGACAGGACATTGAAATATGAAGAAATTCTTGAAAAGTAAAAAACGATGGTCATTTTTCATTAGAGATTTACAATTAAACAATAGAACGTTTAGCAGTTAGTGACATTAACCGAAAAATCAAAAACAAGGCGCGAATAAAAGAACATTGCGCCCCGGCCAATGTCACCCTTTTCAACACTAGAACGCCTTATTTTGAATTTTAAAGCACACTAGTTACAATTCCGGATTTAATGATACTTGCTGTTGATCCAACCTTCCCACCAGACATAGCTTTACTAAATTTGCGGCGATATTTTGAAATCGTAGTGGTAATGAATGTTTAGACTTTTGAAACAGGACTAACATGTTCACAGGATGTGTGTGGAAAACAAATAATGTGTTATCAGTACAAGTGGTAGAGAGATTTTGAGCCTGCAATTGTAATAAAGATCTTGAAAGCCGACATGTATACTTAGAATTAGTCTATTCTTTGTTTGCTTGCGAATGAATTTCCATCACAAAAGATAATTCATTTCTTCACTCAAAGATCTCTCATATTTCAGAACCGGCTTTTCACATATTGATTAAACATTATTTATAGTGGACAACTCTGAAATAAATATTAACTTTGGATACGTCGAATACATTAGTAATATTCATCTGGGACAGCAGCTACAGACAAGTGTGGAAGTCTTCTATTCACATTCTCATCCAAAGTGTCTGAGTGTTCTGTTCTTGTCTGAACCGCAAGGCAGAAACAGATTAGCACAAATTTCCTGTCCTAGGAGTTAACTGGCATTCTTCCTTCATTGTTACAAGCTCATATTGAAACAAATGTGTTAATATTCAAAACAAAGACGTATCCTAGCAACAACTCAAGTATTCATGCATGAGTAAATCTATGGCATGGTAAATAATTATAAATTATCAACTTCATTGTAGCCTAATTGTTCAATTAGTTCATTCTTGATGTTGAAAAGTTTAACCCAGCAGCCTACATTACTGATCATTTTCTTAAATCTTCTAAGTCGATGTTCGACTCCGTGCAAATCAAACTTGATGCCCACATCTAAAAATATTCTTGAAAATGTTTTCCATGGATTATGGTATTCAAGATAGCATCCAAACCTTTGTTACAATATTTCAGTTTTCTTAAACGAATGTCGATAGTCATGAGAATAATGCAGTCATAAATGAAACCGCATGATGGGATGGTGTAGGTAATAAACACATACACACACACACACACACACGCATGTAAACAAATTAATGTATATATATTCAATTTGAATTACATTTCTTGAGGTACAACTTGTGCATTAACCTTGTACGTTTTCATGTTCTAGGGTAGAATTTCATGTCAATCGGACCTTTTTTTTCGTAAACTAATTTCTTTGCCGTGAAACTTAGTGAAAACTATATCTTCCACTCTCACTCATTATTCCGACAGCGCAATATTTTACGGTCACAAACGCGGTGAATAATTTTTTGCCATATTATTTCTGAATATTGAAAGAAAGCTTCGCAATGCATTTTCAAATGACCGAAGAAATAATTTTGCTACGAAATTCCCAGAACACCTTATAGAATTGATGGTATTCTTCACAAATTCATTGATTGGAAGTATCTTGCAGTAAACATGACTCACCTCCATGTTAATGGTTTAGTTGGGCATGGAACTCTCGGCGAAATGTTTTGAGACAAACGAACATAGTCTCTTAACAAATATATCCAATTTGCATTGTAGTAGAACTCACAAGGAAACTGATTATTATGTAAACTTATCACAAAGAATAAATATGTAGTTGATTAACAAAGCATTGAGCAGTTAGCGGCAATAGACGAAAAATCAAAGACATGGCGTCAATGAAAGATTATTGTGGCCCCGGTTTCGGTCGCCTGTTCCAAAAGCAAAACGATTCGTTTTGAATGTCAGAGAATACAAGTTACCATTGAAATTTAGTGAAACTTGGTGTTGATCTCTCCTTTACACCAGAAAAAATTTATCTGAATGCACGTCCATACAATGCAAATCAAAATGTCAAAACATATGCATAGTCATGGTAGATATGACTAACATGTATAAATGATGCATACGCACAACCAATCAAGTGTTATCGTTATAAGTTGTAATTAAAGATGCAGAAATTTGCGACAAATGTTATGCTATCGTAGTTCTTGCAATGAAATTCATTCTCGACAATGCTAACACTTACGCAGTGTGACAGGACATTGAAATATGAAGAAATTCTTGAAAAGTAAAAAACGATGGTCATTTTTCATTAGAGATTTACAATTAAACAATAGAACGTTTAGCAGTTAGTGACATTAACCGAAAAATCAAAAACAAGGCGCGAATAAAAGAACATTGCGCCCCGGCCAATGTCACCCTTTTCAACACTAGAACGCCTTATTTTGAATTTTAAAGCACACTAGTTACAATTCCGGATTTAATGATACTTGCTGTTGATCCAACCTTCCCACCAGACATAGCTTTACTAAATTTGCGGCGATATTTTGAAATCGTAGTGGTAATGAATGTTTAGACTTTTGAAACAGGACTAACATGTTCACAGGATGTGTGTGGAAAACAAATAATGTGTTATCAGTACAAGTGGTAGAGAGATTTTGAGCCTGCAATTGTAATAAAGATCTTGAAAGCCGACATGTATACTTAGAATTAGTCTATTCTTTGTTTGCTTGCGAATGAATTTCCATCACAAAAGATAATTCATTTCTTCACTCAAAGATCTCTCATATTTCAGAACCGGCTTTTCACATATTGATTAAACATTATTTATAGTGGACAACTCTGAAAGAAATATTACCTTTGGATACGTCGAATACATTAGTAATATTCATCTGGGACAGCAGCTACAGACAAGTGTGGAAGTCTTCAATTCACATTCTCATCCAAAGTGTCTGAGTGCTCTGTTCTTGTCTGAACCGCAAGGCAGAAACAGATTAGCACAAATTTCCTGTCCTAGGAGTTAACTGGCATTCTTCCTTCATTGTTACAAGCTCATATTGAAACAAATGTGTTCATATTCAAAACAAAGACGTATCCTAGCAACAACTCAAGTATTCATGCATGAGTAAATCTATGGCATGGTAAATAATTATAAATTATCAACTTCATTGTAGCCTAATTGTTCAATTAGTTCATTCTTGATGTTGAAAAGTTTAACCCAGCGGCCTACATTACTGATCATTTTCTTAAATCTTCTAAGTCGATGTTCGACTCCGTGCAAATCAAACTTGATGCCCACATCTAAAAATATTCTTGAAAATGTTTTCCATGGATTATGGTATTCAAGATAGCATCCAAACCTTTGTTACAATATTTCAGTTTTCTTAAACGAATGTCGATAGTCATGAGAATAATGCAGTCATAAATGAAACCGCATGATGGGATGGTGTAGGTAATAAACACATACACACACACACACACGCATGTAAACAAATTAATGTATATACATTCAATTTGAATTACATTTCTTGAGGTACAACTTGTGCATTAACCTTCTACGTTTTCATGTTCTAGGGTAGAATTTCATGTCAATCGGACCTTTTTTTTCGTAAACTGATTTATTTGCCGTGAAACTTAGTGAAAACTATATCTTCCACTCTCACTCATTATTCCGACCGCGCAATATTGTACGGTCACAAACGCGGTGAATAATTTTTTGCCATATTATTTCTGAATATTGAAAGAAAGCTTCGCAATGCATTTTCAAATGACCGAAGAAATAATTTTGCTACGAAATTCCCAGAACACCTTATAGAATTGATGGTATTCTTCACAAATGCATTGATTGGAAGTATCTTGCAGTACACATGACTCACCTCCATGTTAATGGTTTAGTTGGGCAAGGAACTCTCGGCGAAATGTTTTGAGACAAACGAACATAGTCTCTTAACAAATATATCCAATTTGCATAGTAGTAGAACACACAAGGAAACTGATTATTATGTAAACTTATCACAAAGAATAAATATGTAGTTTATTATCAATGTATTGAGGAGTTAGCGGCAATAAACCAAAAATCAAAAACATGGCGTCTATGAAAGATTATTGTGCCCCCGGTTTCGGTCGCCCGTTCCAAAAGCAAAACGATTCATTTTGAACGTCAGGGAATGCAAGTTACCATTCGAAATTTAGTGAAACTTGGTGTTGATCTCTCCTTTACACCAGAAAAAATCTATCTGAATGCACGTCCATACAATGCAAATCAAAATGTCAAAACATATGCATAGTCATGGTAGATATGACTAACATGTATAAATGATGCATACGCACAACCAATCAAGTGTTATCGTTATAAGTGGTAATTAAACATGCAGAAATTTGCGACAAATGTTATGCTATCGTAGTTCTTGCAATGAAATTCATTCTCGACAATGTTAACACTTACATAGTGTGACAGAACATTGAAATATGAAAAAATCTTGAAAACTAAAAAACGATGGTCATTTTTCATTAGAGATTTACAATTAAACAATAGAACGTTTAGCAGTTAGTGACATTAACCGAAAAATCAAAAACAAGGCTCGAATAAAAGAACATTGCGCCCCGGCCAATGTCACCCTTTTCAACACTAAAACGTCTTATTTTGAATTTTAAAGCACACTAGTTACAATTCCGGATTTAATGATACTTGCTGTTGATCCAACCTTCCGACCAGACATAGCTTTACTAAATTTGCGGCGATATTTTGAAATCGTAGTGGTAATGAATGTTTAGACTTTTGAAACAGGACTAACATGTTCACAGGATGTGTGTGGAAAACAAATAATGTGTTATCAGTACAAGTGGTAGAGAGATTTTGAGCCTGCAATTGTAATAAAGATCTTGAAAGCCGACATGTATACTTAGAATTAGTCTACTCTTTGTTTGCTTGCGAATGAATTTCCATCACAAAAGATAATTCATTTCTTCACTCAAAGATCTCTCATATTTCAGAACCGGCTTTTCACATATTGATTAAACATTATTTATAGTGGACAACTCTGAAAGAAATATTAGCTTTGGATACGTCGAATACATTAGTAATATTCATCTGGGACAGCAGCTACAGACAAGTGTGGAAGTCTTCTATTCACATTCTCATCCAAAGTGTCTGAGTGTTCTGTTCTTGTCTGAACCGCAAGGCAGAAACAGATTAGCACAAATTTCCTGTCCTAGGAGTTAACTGGCATTCTTCCTTCATTGTTACAAGCTCATATTGAAACAAATGTGTTCATATTCAAAACAAAGACGTATCCTAGCAACAACTCAAGTATTCATGCATGAGTAAATCTATGGCATGGTAAATAATTATAAGTTATCAACTTCATTGTAGCCTAATTGTTCAATTAGTTCATTCTTGATGTTGAAAAGTTTAACCCAGCGGCCTACATTACTGATCATTTTCTTAAATCTTCTAAGTCGATGTTCGACTCCGTGCAAATCAAACTTGATGCCCACATCTAAAAATATTCTTGAAAATGTTTTCCATGGATTATGGTATTCAAGATAGCATCCAAACCTTTGTTACAATATTTCAGTTTTCTTAAACGAATGTCGATAGTCATGAGAATAATGCATTCATAAATGAAACCGCATGATGGGATGGTGTAGGTAATAAACACATACACACACACACACACACGCATGTAAACAAATTAATGTATATATATTCAATTTGAATTACATTTCTTGAGGTACAACTTGTGCATTAACCTTGTACGTTTTCATGTTCTAGGGTAGAATTTCATGTCAATCGGACCTTTTTTTTCGTAAACTGATTTATTTGCCGTGAAACTTAGTGAAAACTATATCTTCCACTCTCACTCATTAATCCGACCGCGCAATATTGTACGGTCACAAACGCGGTGAATAATTTTTTGCCATATTATTTCTGAATATTGAAAGAAAGCTTCGCAATGCATTTTCAAATGTCCGAAGAAATAATTTTGCTACGAAATTTCCAGAACACTTTATAGAATTGATGGTATTCTTCACAAATTCATTGATTGGAAGTATCTTGCAGTAAACATGACTCACCTCCATGTTAATGGTTTAGTTGGGCAAGGAACTCTCGGCCAAATGTTTTGAGACAAACGAACATAGTCTCTTAACAAATATATCCAATTTGCATTGTAGTAGAACACACAAGGAAACTGATTATTATGTAAACTTATCACAAAGAATAAATATGTAGTTTATTAGCAATGCATTGAGTAGTTAGCGGCAATAAACCAAAAATCAAAAACATGGCGTCTATGAAAGATTATTGTGCCCCGGGTTTCGGTCGCCCGTTCCAAAAGCAAAACGATTCATTTTGAATGTCAGAGAATGCAAGTTACCATTCGAAATTTAGTGAAACTTGGTGTTGATCTCTCCTTTACACCAGAAAAAATTTATCTGAATGCACGTCCATACAATGCAAATCAAATTGTCAAAACATATGCATAGTCATGGTAGATATGACTAACATGTATAAATGATGCATACGCACAACCAATCAAGTGTTATCGTTATAAGTGGTAATTAAACATGCAGAAATTTGCGACAAATGTTATGCTATAGTAGTTCTTGCAATGAAATTCATTCTCGACAATGTTAACACTTACATAGTGTGACAGAACATTGAAATATGAAAAAATCTTGAAAACTAAAAAACGATGGTCATTTTTCATTAGAGATTTACAATTAAACAATAGAACGTTTAGCAGTTAGTGACATTAACCGAAAAATCAAAAACAAGGCGCGAATAAAAGAACATTGCGCCCCGGCCAATGTCACCCTTTTCAACACTAGAACGCCTTATTTTGAATTTTAAAGCACACTAGTTACAATTCCGAATTTAATGATACTTGCTGTTGATCCAACCTTCCCACCAGACATAGCTTTACTAAATTTGCGGCGATATTTTGAAATCGTAGTGGTAATGAATGTTTAGACTTTTGAAACAGGACTAACATGTTCACAGGATGTGTGTGGAAAACAAATAATGTGTTATCAGTACAAGTGGTAGAGAGATTTTGAGCCTGCAATTGTAATAAAGATCTTGAAAGCCGACATGTATACTTAGAATTAGTCTATTCTTTGTTTGCTTGTGAATGAATTTCCATCACAAAAGATAATTCATTTCTTCACTCAAAGATCTCTCATATTTCAGAACCGGCTTTTCACATATTGATTAAACATTATTTATAGTGGACAACTCTGAAAGAAATATTACCTTTGGATACGTCGAATACATTAGTAATATTCATCTGGGACAGCAGCTACAGACAAGTGTGGAAGTCTTCAATTCACATTCTCATCCAAAGTGTCTGAGTGTTCTGTTCTTGTCTGAACCGCAAGGCAGAAACAGATTAGCACAAATTTCCTGTCCTAGGAGTTAACTGGCATTCTTCCTTCATTGTTACAAGCTCATATTGAAACAAATGTGTTCATATTCAAAACAAAGACGTATCCTAGCAACAACTCAAGTATTCATGCATGAGTAAATCTATGGCATGGTAAATAATTATAAATTATCAACTTCATTGTAGCCTAATTGTTCAATTAGTTCATTCTTGATGTTGAAAAGTTTAACCCAGCGGCCTACATTACTGATCATTTTCTTAAATCTTCTAAGTCGATGTTCGACACCGTGCAAATCAAACTTGATGCCCACATCTAAAAATATTCTTGAAAATGTTTTCCATGGATTATGGTATTCAAGATAGAATCCAAACCTTTGTTACAATATTTCAGTTTTCTTAAACGAATGTCGATAGTCATGAGAATAATGCAGTCATAAATGAAACCGCATGATGGGATGGTGTAGGTAATAAACACATACACACACACACACACGCATGTAAACAAATTAATGTATATATATTCAATTTGAATTACATTTCTTGAGGTACAACTTGTGCATTAACCTTCTACGTTTTCTTGTTCTAGGGTAGAATTTCATGTCAATCGGACCTTTTTTTTTTTTTTTTTTTTTCGTAAACTGATTTATTTGCCGTGAAACTTAGTGAAAACTATATCTTCCACTCTCACTCAATATTCCGACCGCGCAATATTGTACGGTCACAAACGCGGTGAATAATTTTTTGCCATATTATTTCTGAATATTGAAAGAAAGCTTCGCAATGCATTTTCAAATGTCCGAAGAAATAATTTTGCTACGAAATTCCCAGAACACTTTGTAGAATTGATGGTATTCTTCACAAATTCATTGATTGGAAGTATCTTGCAGTAAACATGACTCACCTCCATGTTAATGGTTTAGTTGGGCAAGGAACTCTCGGCCAAATGTTTTGAGACAAACGAACATAGTCTCTTAACAAATATATCCAATTTGCATAGTAGTAGAACACACAAGGAAACTGATTATTATGTAAACTTATCACAAAGAATAAATATGTAGTTTATTATCAATGTATTGAGGAGTTAGCGGCAATAAACCAAAAATCAAAAACATGGCGTCTATGAAAGATTATTGTGCCCCGGTTTCGGTCGCTGTTCCAAAAGCAAAACGATTCATTTTGAACGTCAGGGAATGCAAGTTACCATTCGAAATTTAGTGAAACTTGGTGTTGATCTCTCCTTTACACCAGAAAAAATCTATCAGAATGCACGTCCATACAATGCAAATCAAAATGTCAAAACATATGCATAGTCATGGTAGATATGACTAACATGTATAAATGATGCATACGCACAACCAATCAAGTGTTATCGTTATAAGTGGTAATTAAACATGCAGAAATTTGCGACAAATGTTATGCTATCGTAGTTCTTGCAATGAAATTCATTCTCGACAATGTTAACACTTACATAGTGTGACAGAACATTGAAATATGAAAAAATCTTGAAAACTAAAAAACGATGGTCATTTTTCATTAGAGATTTACAATTAAACAATAGAACGTTTAGCAGTTAGTGACATTAACCGAAAAATCAAAAACAAGGCGCGAATAAAAGAACATTGCGCCCCGGCCAATGTCACCCTTTTCAACACTAAAACGTCTTATTTTGAATTTTAAAGCACACTAGTTACAATTCCGGATTTAATGATACTTGCTGTTGATCCAACCTTCCGACCAGACATAGCTTTACTAAATTTGCGGCGATATTTTGAAATCGTAGTGGTAATGAATGTTTAGACTTTTGAAACAGGACTAACATGTTCACAGGATGTGTGTGGAAAACAAATAATGTGTTATCAGTACAAGTGGTAGAGAGATTTTGAGCCTGCAATTGTAATAAAGATCTTGAAAGCCGACATGTATACTTAGAATTAGTCTACTCTTTGTTTGCTTGCGAATGAATTTCCATCACAAAAGATAATTCATTTCTTCACTCAAAGATCTCTCATATTTCAGAACCGGCTTTTCACATATTGATTAAACATTATTTATAGTGGACAACTCTGAAAGAAATATTAGCTTTGGATACGTCGAATACATTAGTAATATTCATCTGGGACAGCAGCTACAGACAAGTGTGGAAGTCTTCTATTCACATTCTCATCCAAAGTGTCTGAGTGTTCTGTTCTTGTCTGAACCGCAAGGCAGAAACAGATTAGCACAAATTTCCTGTCCTAGGAGTTAACTGGCATTCTTCCTTCATTGTTACAAGCTCATATTGAAACAAATGTGTTCATATTCAAAACAAAGACGTATCCTAGCAACAACTCAAGTATTCATGCATGAGTAAATCTATGGCATGGTAAATAATTATAAGTTATCAACTTCATTGTAGCCTAATTGTTCAATTAGTTCATTCTTGATGTTGAAAAGTTTAACCCAGCGGCCTACATTACTGATCATTTTCTTAAATCTTCTAAGTCGATGTTCGACTCCGTGCAAATCAAACTTGATGCCCACATCTAAAAATATTCTTGAAAATGTTTTCCATGGATTATGGTATTCAAGATAGCATCCAAACCTTTGTTACAATATTTCAGTTTTCTTAAACGAATGTCGATAGTCATGAGAATAATGCATTCATAAATGAAACCGCATGAAGGGATGGTGTAGGTAATAAACACATACACACACACACACACACGCATGTAAACAAATTAATGTATATATATTCAATTTGAATTACATTTCTTGAGGTACAACTTGTGCATTAACCTTGTACGTTTTCATGTTCTAGGGTAGAATTTCATGTCAATCGGACCTTTTTTTTCGTAAACTGATTTATTTGCCGTGAAACTTAGTGAAAACTATATCTTCCACTCTCACTCATTAATCCGACCGCGCAATATTGTACGGTCACAAACGCGGTGAATAATTTTTTGCCATATTATTTCTGAATATTGAAAGAAAGCTTCGCAATGCATTTTCAAATGTCCGAAGAAATAATTTTGCTACGAAATTTCCAGAACACTTTATAGAATTGATGGTATTCTTCACAAATTCATTGATTGGAAGTATCTTGCAGTAAACATGACTCACCTCCATGTTAATGGTTTAGTTGGGCAAGGAACTCTCGGCCAAATGTTTTGAGACAAACGAACATAGTCTCTTAACAAATATATCCAATTTGCATTGTAGTAGAACACACAAGGAAACTGATTATTATGTAAACTTATCACAAAGAATAAATATGTAGTTTATTAGCAATGCATTGAGTAGTTAGCGGCAATAAACCAAAAATCAAAAACATGGCGTCTATGAAAGATTATTGTGCCCCGGGTTTCGGTCGCCCGTTCCAAAAGCAAAACGATTCATTTTGAATGTCAGAGAATGCAAGTTACCATTCGAAATTTAGTGAAACTTGGTGTTGATCTCTCCTTTACACCAGAAAAAATTTATCTGAATGCACGTCCATACAATGCAAATCAAATTGTCAAAACATATGCATAGTCATGGTAGATATGACTAACATGTATAAATGATGCATACGCACAACCAATCAAGTGTTATCGTTATAAGTGGTAATTAAACATGCAGAAATTTGCGACAAATGTTATGCTATAGTAGTTCTTGCAATGAAATTCATTCTCGACAATGTTAACACTTACATAGTGTGACAGAACATTGAAATATGAAAAAATCTTGAAAACTAAAAAACGATGGTCATTTTTCATTAGAGATTTACAATTAAACAATAGAACGTTTAGCAGTTAGTGACATTAACCGAAAAATCAAAAACAAGGCGCGAATAAAAGAACATTGCGCCCCGGCCAATGTCACCCTTTTCAACACTAGAACGCCTTATTTTGAATTTTAAAGCACACTAGTTACAATTCCGAATTTAATGATACTTGCTGTTGATCCAACCTTCCCACCAGACATAGCTTTACTAAATTTGCGGCGATATTTTGAAATCGTAGTGGTAATGAATGTTTAGACTTTTGAAACAGGACTAACATGTTCACAGGATGTGTGTGGAAAACAAATAATGTGTTATCAGTACAAGTGGTAGAGAGATTTTGAGCCTGCAATTGTAATAAAGATCTTGAAAGCCGACATGTATACTTAGAATTAGTCTATTCTTTGTTTGCTTGTGAATGAATTTCCATCACAAAAGATAATTCATTTCTTCACTCAAAGATCTCTCATATTTCAGAACCGGCTTTTCACATATTGATTAAACATTATTTATAGTGGACAACTCTGAAAGAAATATTACCTTTGGATACGTCGAATACATTAGTAATATTCATCTGGGACAGCAGCTACAGACAAGTGTGGAAGTCTTCAATTCACATTCTCATCCAAAGTGTCTGAGTGTTCTGTTCTTGTCTGAACCGCAAGGCAGAAACAGATTAGCACAAATTTCCTGTCCTAGGAGTTAACTGGCATTCTTCCTTCATTGTTACAAGCTCATATTGAAACAAATGTGTTCATATTCAAAACAAAGACGTATCCTAGCAACAACTCAAGTATTCATGCATGAGTAAATCTATGGCATGGTAAATAATTATAAATTATCAACTTCATTGTAGCCTAATTGTTCAATTAGTTCATTCTTGATGTTGAAAAGTTTAACCCAGCGGCCTACATTACTGATCATTTTCTTAAATCTTCTAAGTCGATGTTCGACACCGTGCAAATCAAACTTGATGCCCACATCTAAAAATATTCTTGAAAATGTTTTCCATGGATTATGGTATTCAAGATAGAATCCAAACCTTTGTTACAATATTTCAGTTTTCTTAAACGAATGTCGATAGTCATGAGAATAATGCAGTCATAAATGAAACCGCATGATGGGATGGTGTAGGTAATAAACACATACACACACACACACACGCATGTAAACAAATTAATGTATATATATTCAATTTGAATTACATTTCTTGAGGTACAACTTGTGCATTAACCTTCTACGTTTTCTTGTTCTAGGGTAGAATTTCATGTCAATCGGACCTTTTTTTTTTTTTTTTTTTTTCGTAAACTGATTTATTTGCCGTGAAACTTAGTGAAAACTATATCTTCCACTCTCACTCAATATTCCGACCGCGCAATATTGTACGGTCACAAACGCGGTGAATAATTTTTTGCCATATTATTTCTGAATATTGAAAGAAAGCTTCGCAATGCATTTTCAAATGTCCGAAGAAATAATTTTGCTACGAAATTCCCAGAACACTTTGTAGAATTGATGGTATTCTTCACAAATTCATTGATTGGAAGTATCTTGCAGTAAACATGACTCACCTCCATGTTAATGGTTTAGTTGGGCAAGGAACTCTCGGCCAAATGTTTTGAGACAAACGAACATAGTCTCTTAACAAATATATCCAATTTGCATAGTAGTAGAACACACAAGGAAACTGATTATTATGTAAACTTATCACAAAGAATAAATATGTAGTTTATTATCAATGTATTGAGGAGTTAGCGGCAATAAACCAAAAATCAAAAACATGGCGTCTATGAAAGATTATTGTGCCCCGGTTTCGGTCGCTGTTCCAAAAGCAAAACGATTCATTTTGAACGTCAGGGAATGCAAGTTACCATTCGAAATTTAGTGAAACTTGGTGTTGATCTCTCCTTTACACCAGAAAAAATCTATCAGAATGCACGTCCATACAATGCAAATCAAAATGTCAAAACATATGCATAGTCATGGTAGATATGACTAACATGTATAAATGATGCATACGCACAACCAATCAAGTGTTATCGTTATAAGTGGTAATTAAACATGCAGAAATTTGCGACAAATGTTATGCTATCGTAGTTCTTGCAATGAAATTCATTCTCGACAATGTTAACACTTACATAGTGTGACAGAACATTGAAATATGAAAAAATCTTGAAAACTAAAAAACGATGGTCATTTTTCATTAGAGATTTACAATTAAACAATAGAACGTTTAGCAGTTAGTGACATTAACCGAAAAATCAAAAACAAGGCGCGAATAAAAGAACATTGCGCCCCGGCCAATGTCACCCTTTTCAACACTAAAACGTCTTATTTTGAATTTTAAAGCACACTAGTTACAATTCCGGATTTAATGATACTTGCTGTTGATCCAACCTTCCGACCAGACATAGCTTTACTAAATTTGCGGCGATATTTTGAAATCGTAGTGGTAATGAATGTTTAGACTTTTGAAACAGGACTAACATGTTCACAGGATGTGTGTGGAAAACAAATAATGTGTTATCAGTACAAGTGGTAGAGAGATTTTGAGCCTGCAATTGTAATAAAGATCTTGAAAGCCGACATGTATACTTAGAATTAGTCTACTCTTTGTTTGCTTGCGAATGAATTTCCATCACAAAAGATAATTCATTTCTTCACTCAAAGATCTCTCATATTTCAGAACCGGCTTTTCACATATTGATTAAACATTATTTATAGTGGACAACTCTGAAAGAAATATTAGCTTTGGATACGTCGAATACATTAGTAATATTCATCTGGGACAGCAGCTACAGACAAGTGTGGAAGTCTTCTATTCACATTCTCATCCAAAGTGTCTGAGTGTTCTGTTCTTGTCTGAACCGCAAGGCAGAAACAGATTAGCACAAATTTCCTGTCCTAGGAGTTAACTGGCATTCTTCCTTCATTGTTACAAGCTCATATTGAAACAAATGTGTTCATATTCAAAACAAAGACGTATCCTAGCAACAACTCAAGTATTCATGCATGAGTAAATCTATGGCATGGTAAATAATTATAAGTTATCAACTTCATTGTAGCCTAATTGTTCAATTAGTTCATTCTTGATGTTGAAAAGTTTAACCCAGCGGCCTACATTACTGATCATTTTCTTAAATCTTCTAAGTCGATGTTCGACTCCGTGCAAATCAAACTTGATGCCCACATCTAAAAATATTCTTGAAAATGTTTTCCATGGATTATGGTATTCAAGATAGCATCCAAACCTTTGTTACAATATTTCAGTTTTCTTAAACGAATGTCGATAGTCATGAGAATAATGCATTCATAAATGAAACCGCATGAAGGGATGGTGTAGGTAATAAACACATACACACACACACACACACGCATGTAAACAAATTAATGTATATATATTCAATTTGAATTACATTTCTTGAGGTACAACTTGTGCATTAACCTTGTACGTTTTCATGTTCTAGGGTAGAATTTCATGTCAATCGGACCTTTTTTTTCGTAAACTGATTTATTTGCCGTGAAACTTAGTGAAAACTATATCTTCCACTCTCACTCATTAATCCGACCGCGCAATATTGTACGGTCACAAACGCGGTGAATAATTTTTTGCCATATTATTTCTGAATATTGAAAGAAAGCTTCGCAATGCATTTTCAAATGTCCGAAGAAATAATTTTGCTACGAAATTTCCAGAACACTTTATAGAATTGATGGTATTCTTCACAAATTCATTGATTGGAAGTATCTTGCAGTAAACATGACTCACCTCCATGTTAATGGTTTAGTTGGGCAAGGAACTCTCGGCCAAATGTTTTGAGACAAACGAACATAGTCTCTTAACAAATATATCCAATTTGCATTGTAGTAGAACACACAAGGAAACTGATTATTATGTAAACTTATCACAAAGAATAAATATGTAGTTTATTAGCAATGCATTGAGTAGTTAGCGGCAATAAACCAAAAATCAAAAACATGGCGTCTATGAAAGATTATTGTGCCCCGGGTTTCGGTCGCCCGTTCCAAAAGCAAAACGATTCATTTTGAATGTCAGAGAATGCAAGTTACCATTCGAAATTTAGTGAAACTTGGTGTTGATCTCTCCTTTACACCAGAAAAAATTTATCTGAATGCACGTCCATACAATGCAAATGAAATTGTCAAAACATATGCATAGTCATGGTAGATATGACTAACATGTATAAATGATGCATACGCACAACCAATCAAGTGTTATCGTTATAAGTGGTAATTAAACATGCAGAAATTTGCGACAAATGTTATGCTATAGTAGTTCTTGCAATGAAATTCATTCTCGACAATGTTAACACTTACATAGTGTGACAGAACATTGAAATATGAAAAAATCTTGAAAACTAAAAAACGATGGTCATTTTTCATTAGAGATTTACAATTAAACAATAGAACGTTTAGCAGTTAGTGACATTAACCGAAAAATCAAAAACAAGGCGCGAATAAAAGAACATTGCGCCCCGGCCAATGTCACCCTTTTCAACACTAGAACGTCTTATTTTGAATTTTAAAGCACACTAGTTACAATTCCGGATTTAATGATACTTGCTGTTGATCCAACCTTCCCACCAGACATAGCTTTACTAAATTTGCGGCGATATTTTGAAATCGTAGTGGTAATGAATGTTTAGACTTTTGAAACAGGACTAACATGTTCACAGGATGTGTGTGGAAAACAAATAATGTGTTATCAGTACAAGTGGTAGAGAGATTTTGAGCCTGCAATTGTAATAAAGATCTTGAAAGCCGACATGTATACTTAGAATTAGTCTATTCTTTGTTTGCTTGCGAATGAATTTCCATCACAAAAGATAATTCATTTCTTCACTCAAAGATCTCTCATATTTCAGAACCGGCTTTTCACATATTGATTAAACATTATTTATAGTGGACAACTCTGAAAGAAATATTACCTTTGGATACGTCGAATACATTAGTAATATTCATCTGGGACAGCAGCTACAGACAAGTGTGGAAGTCTTCAATTCACATTCTCATCCAAAGTGTCTGAGTGTTCTGTTCTTGTCTGAACCGCAAGGCAGAAACAGATTAGCACAAATTTCCTGTCCTAGGAGTTAACTGGCATTCTTCCTTCATTGTTACAAACTCATATTGAAACAAATGTGTTCATTTTCAAAACAAAGACGTATCCTAGCAACAACTCAAGTATTCATGCATGAGTAAATCTATGGCATGGTAAATAATTATAAATTATCAACTTCATTGTAGCCTAATTGTTCAATTAGTTCATTCTTGATGTTGAAAAGATTAACCCAGCGGCCTACATTACTGATCATTTTCTTAAATCTTCTAAGTCGATGTTCGACTCCGTGCAAATCAAACTTGATGCCCACATCTAAAAATATTCTTGAAAATGTTTTACATGGATTATGGTATTCAAGATAGCATCCAAACCTTTGTTACAATATTTCAGTTTTCTTAAACGAATGTCGATAGTCATGAGAATAATGCAGTCATAAATGAAACCGCATGATGGGATGGTGTAGGTAATAAACACATACACACACACACACACACGCATGTAAACAAATTAATGTATATATATTCAATTTGAATTACATTTCTTGAGCTACAACTTGTGCATTAACCTTGTACATTTTCATGTTCTAGGGTAGAATTTCATGTCAATCGGACCTTTTTTTTCGTAAACTAATTTCTTTGCCGTGAAACTTAGTGAAAACTATATCTTCCACTCTCACTCATTATTCCGACCGCGCAATATTGTACGGTCACAAACGCGGTGAATAATTTTTTGCCATATTATTTCTGAATATTGAAAGAAAGCTTCGCAATGCATTTTCAAATGACCGAAGAAATAATTTTGCTACGAAATTCCCAGAACACCTTATAGAATTGATGGTATTCTTCACAAATTCATTGATTGGAAGTATCTTGCAGTAAACATGACTCACCTCCATGTTAATGGTTTAGTTGGGCATGGAACTCTCGGCGAAATGTTTTGAGACAAACGAACATAGTCTCTTAACAAATATATCCAATTTGCATTGTAGTAGAACTCACAAGGAAACTGATTATTATGTAAACTTATCACAAAGAATAAATATGTAGTTGATTAACAAAGCATTGAGCAGTTAGCGGCAATAGACGAAAAATCAAAGACATGGCGTCAATGAAAGATTATTGTGGCCCCGGTTTCGGTCGCCTGTTCCAAAAGCAAAACGATTCGTTTTGAATGTCAGAGAATACAAGTTACCATTGAAATTTAGTGAAACTTGGTGTTGATCTCTCCTTTACACCAGAAAAAATTTATCTGAATGCACGTCCATACAATGCAAATCAAAATGTCAAAACATATGCATAGTCATGGTAGATATGACTAACATGTATAAATGATGCATACGCACAACCAATCAAGTGTTATCGTTATAAGTTGTAATTAAAGATGCAGAAATTTGCGACAAATGTTATGCTATCGTAGTTCTTGCAATGAAATTCATTCTCGACAATGCTAACACTTACGCAGTGTGACAGGACATTGAAATATGAAGAAATTCTTGAAAAGTAAAAAACGATGGTCATTTTTCATTAAAGATTTACAATTAAACAATAGAACGTTTAGCAGTTAGTGACATTAACCGAAAAATCAAAAACAAGGCGCGAATAAAAGAACATTGCGCCCCGGCCAATGTCACCCTTTTCAACACTAGAACGCCTTATTTTGAATTTTAAAGCACACTAGTTACAATTCCGGATTTAATGATACTTGCTGTTGATCCAACCTTCCCACCAGACATAGCTTTACTAAATTTGCGGCGATATTTTGAAATCGTAGTGGTAATGAATGTTTAGACTTTTGAAACAGGACTAACATGTTCACAGGATGTGTGTGGAAAACAAATAATGTGTTATCAGTACAAGTGGTAGAGAGATTTTGAGCCTGCAATTGTAATAAAGATCTTGAAAGCCGACATGTATACTTAGAATTAGTCTATTCTTTGTTTGCTTGCGAATGAATTTCCATCACAAAAGATAATTCATTTCTTCACTCAAAGATCTCTCATATTTCAGAACCGGCTTTTCACATATTGATTAAACATTATTTATAGTGGACAACTCTGAAATAAATATTAACTTTGGATACGTCGAATACATTAGTAATATTCATCTGGGACAGCAGCTACAGACAAGTGTGGAAGTCTTCAATTCACATTCTCATCCAAAGTGTCTGAGTGTTCTGTTCTTGTCTGAACCGCAAGGCAGAAACAGATTAGCACAAATTTCCTGTCCTAGGAGTTAACTGGCATTCTTCCTTCATTGTTACAAGCTCATATTGAAACAAATGTGTTCATATTCAAAACAAAGACGTATCCTAGCAACAACTCAAGTATTCATGCATGAGTAAATCTATGGCATGGTAAATAATTATAAATTATCAACTTCATTGTAGCCTAATTGTTCAATTAGTTCATTCTTGATGTTGAAAAGTTTAACCCAGCGGCCTACATTACTGATCATTTTCTTAAATCTTCTAAGTCGATGTTCGACTCCGTGCAAATCACACTTGATGCCAGTAGTGGGATTGGTTGTATTACCAGCACAACAAATGATGAGCCCCCTCAGATTGATTTGCACACACTTAAAACAATGGCAAATCGGGGATATGCCCTAATCGGCCAAGTGTGGAACCCTGTCTAATCCAAGATTTTTGTAAAAATGCCCTGAAACTACAGTGTACAAATGATGAGCCCCCTCAGATTGATTTGCCCATACTTACAAGAGTTGCATCAGCCAGATTTTTGTCCATAAACTTGTCAAAAATTGATATTTTTTTGGCTACACCTGAAATTAAGCCAAAAAGCTATATACACACACACATACACACACACACCCACCCATATACACACATATTTACTTCTAGTTTAAGTTTAATTGGACCCCAGCCTCAACTTGCATATCCAATATTAAAACAATGTAATATGCAGAGACTTTCTAGAATTGCTCTGTGACCCTCTCATTTCTTACATCATAAACATATGATTTTTCACCTATGAGAATAACACTACATATGGTGTCATCAGGTAATGCCTCATGGAATTCACAGATAATTTTAATATTTGTTCTGTCATTCACCACAACCTGTTTTCTTTTTGAAGTGTTGATTACAAACATGGGTCTCTGTGCTTTGAATTCATCTGGTGTGTAATACATGTCAGTATTGCCAGTAGTGACCCTTTTGAATGCTGTAAATGCTTCATATAATTTAAGGAAATCATCCTTGGACATGTCTAAATTGTAATTTTCTCTAGGAAAGACCTCATTTCTGCCATTTTTAAGATATATGTTCTTGATGTTGCAGTTATCAAATTTACTTGAATTTTTTTCCTGATTGTTGTGTCTTCCAGTCTGAAACAATACCACCACAAAATCAGGCATGTCATATTGTATACTCGAGAATGAATTTGTAGCATCAAACTCATAATAAGTACCAGTTGCGGGCTTCTGTACACATTGATATGTATAAAATTGTAGAAAAATCTGTGGATTTTTTATTATATCTGCTTTGTATTTAAGAGCATAGCTGGCCTCATACTCAACAACAGGGATTCTTAGCTCCATAGTCTGAATAATACACTTGCCCTCATCAGGTAGGGTATTGGGCAGAGCTTCCCCTGTAGAGTTTATTGCACTGTACCTCATCAAGGCATTATTATCATTTGCAGCTCTTCTAAATGTGATTCTTAAACCACCCTTCCACATAATTTCTTTGTAATCTGAGAAGAATCCTGGCAACAGGCGCATAGGGAACAGCACTGTGTGGTTCTTAGATAATATCTTATCACCAGCCTCAAATCCACCTATTTTGTAGTAAGAAGCCTCGGTTTTGGATAATTTTAGTGTGGCCAAAGCTGTGGAGGTAATGCCGGGATAATCCACTCTGTTTATAACAACGCCATGCTTTCTGATCTCAATTTCAGAGAATAGATGAGGCACAAAATTATCTACCAATCTTATATTTGAATTTGCCGGATAATCTGTTCCATCGAGCTTTACAACATCAAATTTGATGTATAGATCTGCTCTGTGAGGGTGTATAAATCCATCCCCTACATCAAGATCAACCTCAATCTCTGTGTTGGGTTGATTTAAATTTGCAAATGTCCTCCTGTTTGGAGGGAATGATTGTAGCTCATAACTCTCAATATTTTCCATTTTCTTCTTGTATGTATTTTTATTTAAATATTAATCTCTATGATTGCAGTTATTGTGGCTCCAGCAAAATCAACTAATTCTTCTTTTTCATTAGTGACCATCAATTCAATATAATCTATTCTGTTATGACACACAGGCAAATATAATGTTGGGGATGGATTGTAGATGATTGGCTCCATAAATTCAGAATTAGGTTTGAATGTTGCAATAATGCCAGTTTGTTTGTGAGTGCCTATGCTATTTGATTTGGTGATCATACCCTCAGCCACATTACAGTGAATATTCAGAGTCTCTATGGCCAAGAATTTAGGTATATTCATAGCAGTGTGTTTGATGCCTGGTTCAAGTTTTGTGTTGTTCTCAAATCCTAACAGCTCTCCTATAGTACCCAGATCCACTGTTTCTGTAGCAGATACAATCTCTACTCTGTGAGTGACAGAATTTTGACTTAATACTATACCTCTGGGTAATTGAGCATTTAGAGTAGATAGATTATATTGCCCTGGAGTGATGACAATTTTTTCATCCCCTACTGCAATTTTGTTGTTGTGGTGTGTAATATTAGGGATCAAGTACATGCCGTAAAATGCTCTGAGAGCTATTGTTTTGGGATACACTATGTCATCATGTAATTTGAGTTTCAATATTGAATTTTGGCTGGTGAGATGGAATACCCCCATGATGTTTTAAATACCACAAGGCTTTTTGAAAATCTTCAATTGATGGTTTATTTATTTGAGACATATATCTAAGAACAGATAAACACAAATGTCCGCAATTAACATCTTTGAAATTTTGAACACGGGCATTATTGTAATAAAGATTAGCTGAATTTAGATATTTTATTAAATTTTCAGGTGGAACACCTCCAAATGAATCAAACACAAATGCCTCATTTTTTAAATATTTAAGATAACAGATCCAGTGAGTGCCCTGATTTTTGTACTCATCCAAATTAACAATACCACACTCTTTGTTGAGTGGTTGTTCTGGCAAAGAATCAGACATGTACACACCTCTAAAATGTTTGATGCCCAGTGGCTTGATTAAAGCTTTAATATCTTGGTTTGTAAGCGGCTCTTGTTTTTTTTAAACTTATTCATGGCTCTCTTAACACCTTTGCCTTGTTTCTCCATGACCAGGTTATGGCGCCTCTGCTCATCTAATTCTGCCCTATTTTTCTTGGCATCTATTACTGTTTTTGCTATGGCAGCTGATCCCCCCGCCAAGCTCCCAACAGCCCCGAGAGCAGCTAAGATGGCAGGGATGGTAAATATAAATCCCCCACATGTGATTTTTTTCTTGATTGCTGTAATTTTTTTAATTGGGGGGTACTAAGCAACAATTTCATACCATGTCCCTTTGCAAGACAAGAATTTTTTTTTCTTGCGCTGCTTTTTGGTTAAAAGACTGTCAATAGTTTTAAGAGATTTGAGACCTGCATAAGGTATTTCATACATAACACCCTTGGCCTTCATCCTGGGTTTATTATATACATATTTACAAACCCCACCCCAATTTTTGTTTGGTGTTCATAGCTATGGTGGTACCCAATGCGGCTATTTTTTCACTTAAAGAAGCATCTTTGCTTACAAATCTGCCAAATGCAGCCTCTTCTAATTTCTTGTCTGCAACATGTCTCTTGTCAAGATCAGAATGTGTGTTGTATGCAATATCATGGTCTCTACAAGCAGCATCTAGGGGATTAACACCAGGATCACCTCTGTTTAATCTATGGTCCAATTTTGTGCCTGGACCACAATACTGATAGCCTGGAATGTGTAGTTCAAATGGCAGCTTGTTTATAATGTCATTAACCAAGCCCCGACCCTCAGAAATATTCCAAAATTTAGGTGGTAGAGTGTTAATAATTTTTATAAGATATCCAATCCCCTTAGTGTCATTCATTATAAAATTAGACAATTTTGTGCTTATCATGTCCATAATTCCAAACTTTTCATTGTAAAAATTGTGGTTCCCAGCATTTTCCTCCCCAGCTATCACCAATAACCTATCTACAAGTTTCCTGACATCATCAACCCACACAAATTCTTTAGGCAGGGTGTTGTATTGTTTGATTCCACTGCCAGTCTTGATCTGTGACCATATGGGCTTGATTAAATTGTTGTATTTTGCCCCACTGCTCGACTTGACTCTTTTTTGTGTGGGATCATTGTTCTGGTATAGAGCATCTGATTTTATTAATATTTCTTTGTAATCCTCATAATCTTGATCTGTATAGCTGCCAGGCCTTTTCCTAGTCATCAGTTCCCACAATCCAGGTGTTCCGAGATACTTAACAAAAGCACCTTTTTCTCCAAGACGAGATTCTGAATATACAATTATATCATCTCCCATAAATGTTACTCTGAAATTGCCAATTCTATGTATGATGCTACCATCAAGCTCTGTGTCAGCATATAAGCCAAACACCTCATCTTTATTGTCTTTAGGTGTGATTAAATATTTTTGAGCAAGAAGACCCAATTCAATAGGATCCTGAGTAGCTTCAATTCTTCTAGGAGCAATCGGACTAGGTGTATGAATACTGGAAAGTGGGGTGAATGGATAATCTAATATGTTCCTTGCAGCTACAGGTACAAGCTCTGTGATCAAATTTTGATTTTGCTCTGTAACAGTTTTGATATTCTTACCTAATTCACCAATAGCATCAATTATGGGCTGTTCTGTTTGTTTGTGTTTTTCATAAATTCCCCGGTTCTCTGATTTCCATCCCTTAAATCTTTTTACAAGATAATCTCTTAATTTAAGATCATCAATTATTGGCCTTTTCATGTTTATTTATATATGTTTCAATGTCTAGAAAATTGTTGATTTTATTTCTGTATTTGCCACTATTGGGTGTTCTTGTCATATCAATTGTGACAAACCCATAACTGTCCTGGTTCCAGCACCTGCTGCAAAACTTGGAAAAATCATTGTAGCTCAAGTCCCCACCTACATATTCATCATGTATGTGTTTGAGGTTGGTATAGTCTTGATGAAACACACATATAAAATTGCTGTTGTCTCGGATCAGTTGCTTCGGTATTTTTGAAAAAGTCTGTGCCAGGTAGAAGCAATCAATATTTTTGTGCCGGCCCTGTGTAAAAAAATTTCTAACCTTGTTTTGATTATCCAGTATAATGTCATCAAACACAACAACAGAATTATCGAGACATTCATGAAGTGGCTTAACATCTGGTTCAAAAGTGGCAATATCCAATCCATCATATAGCTTCATCAGCTGCTGATATTTTAATTGTTCCAAGCTCTTAGAAAAAATATACAAGTGCCTGTTTTTCCAGTCTAGCCAGTTGGGTGCCAATAAAAAATTATCAACTATTAGTGTAGTTTTACCACAAGCAGATGGCCCAACAATAAGACACCTAATATTATCAGGTAGCAATTTTCCATTTCTCTTATTCTGTTGTTCAGGTTCTGGCAGCCTTTTTATAACATCCCAGGTGCTCATATTATTATTTTGTTTGCATCGATCCAGCTGTGTTCTGGGAGTCCTAGCCATTTGACAAATAACTTGTTGCCTTTTCTGCGGATAATTTTTTCTATGAGATATGTGTCAGGCTGTTTAGTTTTGCTGAGTTCTTGTTCATAAAACCTGCCTTTGAGAATTTCTCGTCGGTGATCTTTTATTATATATGTGTTAAGGGTCCCGGGTTTAACTTGAACCACTGTAAATAATTCAGTGCTCCAGTTTCTTGTAAAGCCTCTCTTGAATAAGTGCCTATATTTGCTGATTCTTACTTGATCACCAATCTTGTATTTGGCCTTTCTTGTTGTTGGCTGGTATCTAGGATAATAAACAGTGCTGATCAATTTTTGCTCATCAGATGAAGTTACTTCAGAGGGTTTCATGTTGATTGTGGAATGGACAGAATTGTTATATTTATGTAGAAGTTCTGGAAGAATATTAATCCATTTATAATTACCTTGAAGTGTAAATTGTTTATACATAAGATTTTTTAGGGTTTTGTTGAATCTCTCTACAATTGAGGCCTTGAGATCACTGTAACTCGAGTAATGTTTTATTGCCTGGCTTTTAATAAATTGTTGAAACACTGAATTATAAAATTCTTTGCCATTCTCTGTTTGCAAATAGCGCGGGGATCTTCCACTCTGATTGATGATTGTTCTGATGGCTTCTGTAACACATTTTCCAGTCTTGGATTTGAGTGGCACAGCCCAGGCAAATTTTGAAAATGTGTCTATTACAGTGAGTAGATACTTGTAGCCCTTGTTGATTTTGTCTAAGTTTTTCAACTGTTCACTTGACATTTCAATCAAGTCGCTCTGCCATAAATCATCTATGCTTTTTGTGACTACTGGGAGTCTCTTATAATTATGTCTGGCCTGTCTGTGTAATTCATCAACAATAATTTGTCTAGACATAATATGTAAACAAGAATATTGCAACTATAGGGTGTTCAGCAGCTGATACTGCAGGATTTTCTAAATATAATTTGTCTCCAATATGTATTTTAAATTCCAAAGAGCCATCATCTTCAACATATGCTGTTTCTAATGTATTGGGATCTGTAAAATCCTCTAATTCTACACGGGTGATTTTTACTTTGTTATCAGCATTTGTTATTGATAAGGTGGGGTAGTGGTGTGCCTGTGGTTGTAGCCAATATTTGATCTTGATTGGTCTCAATGTACCCCCAACAAAAAATTGGTAATAAAATTGTGCAGGGGACAGCATATATATTTTGCCACCTGGTGTAAATGGAGAATCATATTCTTTGTTGGGGATGCTGTACAATTCAAGAATTACTGTATGTTTTGGATTCTCAATTATGCCTGTTATTTCTTTTTCTGCTGTGAGCAATCTACTTGTTACAGATTCAAGGTGCTCATTGATGGTCCTAACAATCTCATCGTGCCCAGGCTTGATTCTTATGTCAACAGCAAGTTTTTTGTATTGCTGCACAATTTCTTGTAGCTGGGTGGCAAAAACAGACAGAGCATTTGCTTGATTGGATTCCATGGTCCCTAGCTGTTGCTTGATATTGGCTACAATTTGTTGCAAATTTTCAACAACTGCCAATTTTGAATTTTGAGCAGTAAGATCATGGACCTGTCTTCTGATATCCTCAAACAGGGCATGCAGTTCATTAATATGTTGATTGGTTGGTAGAGTGGCCACTGTCTGAGTGAGATGTTTGATCTCTGCTTGGATATTTTTGATATCTTCTGATTTCAATATGCGATTCACTGCCCTCTTTATATTTTTAAGTTCCTGTGATGTAGGCAGATTTGACACAGTATTTTGTAAAAATTCAAGTGCCAATTTCACATTATTTAATTGAGAAGCATCAGCCACATTTTGCATAGCATTTTGGAGCAGGGCTATATCTGCCTGAGATGGTGTGGATTGTTGTAAAATTTCAAGTTTTGTTTGGATATCATCTATCAAGTGATGAAAATGAGATAATTCAGATTCAGTGTTGAGGTTTTCAAGCTTTGTGATTTGTTGCTGGACACTGACAAGGGTATCTACAATGCCAGGCAGGCGAGATTCTAGTACATTTGCCAAATCACTTTGCACTGCTGCTATTGTACCTTCAAGATGGGTTATGGAACTTTGAATTTTTCCAAAATCTTCATATGTTTCAAGTTGCAGCTTAATATTTGCTACACTCCGAGTTATTGCATTCAAAGCATCAGAAGATGGCAAATTGTTCATAAAATTTTCAAGTGTCTCAATTTTTTCTTTAACCTCGGCTATGGCATTGTTCAGAGGGTCCACATTAGGTATTTGGAGTGACTGAATCTGTTCCTTTAGAGTGGAAATCACTAGATCAAAATCTTCTTGTGATTTTATGCTTTTGACAATTGTTTGGAGCTGTGCCTGGACATTATTTATCTGCTCTTCCAATTGTTGTTTCAATTGCTCAGAGTTGTTAGCCTGGGTCTTAAATTTGGCTTGAAGAGCTGCAACAGCTTCTTCTAAACTTTGAAAATTATCCAATGTAGCCAGGTCAGTATATTTCTGAAGCAGCAATTTGAGTTCAGAATCAATTTTAAGAAGAGGGTCCATGCATTGCGATTGCAAATTTGTAATTTCTAATTGAAGACTGGCATTGAGTGTGGTTTGTAAATCTTGTAAATCACTTCTTAATTTCTTGACTCTGACATCAAGCATCAGAATCTCATCACTGTGATCTTCATGTCTTGTATGGCCAAAAATATCATTAGGCATTTTTGATTTAGTAGTTATTTATTATTGAATATCTGATTCTTAATTCTATAAAAAAAGGTATAAGCTTATCATAGGATCCAGGGACCTCAATATATAAGCAGTCACCAACAGAAACAGTATAAACAGTGCCAGAAACCATGTTTGAGTGCTTAATTCTATAAATATTTTTCCCTACTGAAATTTTAACATCACCCTCAGGGGTTGTAATAAATTGTAATTGCCCACCTACAGGTAATTGGTAATAATTTAAATTATTGTTAAATATGTACAATATTTTGCCTGTTTCATCATCAATATCTGTAAGTATGCTGTTCAGATGAATAATTAACAAAGCACTCAGTTTAGACAGCATAGACTGTATATCAGGAGAGGGTTGTGGTGTTGGCAGGTCCATAATACCTTGTTTTTTAAACCCAAATAAGTTCATAGGCATGTTTATTTATTTCAAATCATGCTTTGTGTTTGGGCATTGATTCCCATTTTTCAAATCACAATGCCCCCATGGTAGAGTATGTATGCCACATGATAAAATGCATCTCTTATCATCATGTGGGTCCAGAGCCACTTTTCTTACAATATTGCTAGTCAATAAGTGATCCACACTCTGAATTCTGGATTCTGATGTTCTGATTAAACTCTGGGATTTGAGGCAATTTTTGTAATCCTCAAATTCAAGCTCTTTGTCAACAGTCACTCTGCCAATGCCCTTGGCCTTTTTGGCAACAGCACCACTACATGTCTCAAAACTGTACATCTTGGCCCTTAACCCAGCAAATGCCACAATAACATCACCAAGTGTCTCATCTTTTAACTTGGCAGGCACCTTTTTGTTGTGGGGTTGAATTTTTGTATGTTCACTGGTATCAAAATATTCAAGCAATTCAGGCTGTGACATATCTTTATAAACATCTTCTGTTTGAATATCAAGAACAAAACTATCAGTGTCCACGTACATCAATTTTACACAATCACCATAAAAAGGTTTCAGCACATCATAATACAATTTTAACATATGTAATTTGGCCAATTCCAATATCACAGCCCCTACATAAATAGGTTTATCAAACTTAATTTTTGTTTTTTTCATGTTGAAAAGTGCCATATTTTCATCATAAATTCTTCTATAATTGAAATTAGGCTTTGCAACCAATTTTTTGCTCAGGCTGGGGTCAGTAATTATTTTAACATCGGTATGTTTTCTGACATTTTCAATAGTTTTGCCATACACAGAATTTACCATCAATTTAAACAAGGCCTTATCAAATTGGCTCTTTGCAGATGTTCGAAGCTCTGTGTTTGTATCAATATATGATTTCAACCATGTTAAGTGCCTGAACCTCAAAACTTTGCCAATTTTGGTCACTTGGACACCATGATGCATCAGGAACTGGAGGTTTTTGTAATATATGACATAACCCTGTTTTGGCTCCAGTGTCATCATGAGCTTCTTCTGTTTAGAGCCAGGTGAGCACTTAACCTCAGGAATTGGGGGCAGATCAGAAAATATATTGTGTAAATTATCTGGAATTGTCAGATCAACCTCTAAGAACAGGCCATGGCGACTGTCATCAAAGTCCTGAAGATCTTCAATATTGAAATCTTCAACCCATTCAAGCCCTGAATATGGCAATTTATCCATCATAGCGTAACCATAGAGGCTGTTTGCATCCACATACAATATATAATTTGATGGCCGTGCTGGATCATAATCAGGCATATATTTGTTATTTGCTCTGGCATATCTCTGAGAACATTGCACCATCCCTCCTCTTATACATTGCTCCATAAACAAGTACATATCTTGATCTTGGATCAGATCCAAATGCTTTTTAGTGTTTAAAAACATTGCAGCCCATGCTAGGCCCGGGGCACTGTAAAAATACACTGGGTCCAGGCTATAATTTTGCATAGAAGATTTTCTGAATGCCTGCAATATATCAGCTAAGAGGGTTACATCAAGTTTTAAATATGCCATGTGATAATCACCAAATGTCTGGCATTTTAAATTGTTCCACATCAATTGGGCATGGTGATAATCTTCATCAGTGATTCCAGATCCTCTGATTTTGCTGTAAAACTGTTGTTGCGGTGGCAGAGAACACTCATCAAATTTAGAAAAATCTGTAACATAATCATATGGATATACACCCTTTCGCCTAATTAATTTCAGGTCCTGATTTGGAAACAAAGCACATGTGATTTTGAATTGATCATCAGATAATTGAGTGGCCAGTGTAGCCAGGCTAGCAGATAAAATTCTGTAAGAATCAAGAAATCTTATGTGAATAGGAACACCATTAACTTTAATTATTTTGCTAATAGATATATATTTCTCATCATTTTCAGCTAAAATATTTAAATTCTGCTTGTCAAACCCCTCATATCTGATCAGATGATGGAAATCATAATTGGATGCTCCATGGCAAAATATGGGGATAAATTTTGGTATCTTGATCTTAATATTACAGCTATTACACAGGGCCATTTTGAATTTACCATCTGTATGAGAATGGTGTTTCACCTTGATTTCTGTATCTGAAAATTCAGAACCACATACCGGGCATTTTTCTGCTTTGTTGAAATCTTCAATCTGTTTCTCTGTTAAAGGCAACATGGGTTTTGATTTTAATAAAATATTAGATGCTATGTCACGGCACTCATTTTCTATTATATGTGCAAATTTTTTGATGGCATCTGGCCCCATGTATGAATCTTTTTTACTAACAACACCATCCTGTACAACCACATAATAAAAGCTCGAAGGTTCATGTAGCTGGTATGGTGTAATTGAAGATTCTTCAGGATCTGGATTGCAGAATGCAAGAGGTTTGAGATTTGATTCAAAATCACAGACAATATATGCTGGGTGTTCCAACAAGGCTTCAAACTTATTGAATTTTGCATTTTCACTTGGATTAGGCATCACCATATGAACAGGTTTATGATTTTTACAGTATTTCAGATGCTCAATTAACTTGTTTTTTGCAATTTCTGCACTCTCTTCACGAACCCTCTTCACCATTTTTCTACCATCAAATACACTTAAACATCTTCTGCACAACTTGAATATTATATTGGATTTGTCTAGTTGTGTTCTCACTAAAGCTTCAAGATTATGTATCAGAGTGTAATGATATTTGCCATCCTCTTCAATTAAGAGCAAATCAATCGGGACAGCAGAATCATCATCAATTGTACTGATTCTGAGAGGTGCTATCAAGCAATTGCCACGGCCAGTAGAACAAATAAATACATTAATAGATAATTGTTTGCCATTGATATGCCTGGCCCTTTTTTCAAATTTATCAATATTCTGAACAGACATTGGATATTCCAAACCCTCCATTGCATCGTCAAAAAAGTGTTCATGTTGTTTGTAATAACTTATTCTCTGAGGATTCCTTGAAACTGGATACAAAGCAGCTAAAATACACCACAAAAAGCATTTCTCATCATTATTTTCAATATTAACCACGGCTTGTTTGTTTTTAATATTGGCAGGTAATGGCAGATATGTAGATCCTTGTAATGGGCTGAATTCAGAAATATTAACATATAACTTGTGTGGAGAGCCGCATAGGCTCCATTCAAACTCTTTTGCTGCAAATTCAGAGTGTTTAATATTCAATTGATCCATCAAACTGCTTATTATTCTGTCTAAATTTGCATTTGAATGTACAGGTACAGTTTCTGTTATGTGGGGCTGTGTAAATTTTGTGCCGTTTGGTTTCTTATATTGTGTAAACAATTTGAGGGACAGCTTATAAGAGCCATTTTGTGCATTTAGAATTGCTTGCACATCAGGATTTACACTGTTTAAAAAATTCTTAATACCACATCTTGGCTCTGATACAAACCGATAATCTCTTAATTGGCTATTAAAACTGCTATGGATAGGTGCATAGCATGGCTGCTTTGCAGGTCCAGCATTAACAGCTGCTTCATGCTTTCTTTTCAGACCAGATGTAGATGGTTGTGAGGGCAATATTGATGACTGTGCAGAGCAAGAGCCCACATGTCTATTGAAATATGCCTTGCTAAATATTTTATTGCATTTAGGACATATTTTAATGGGAGTTTTGCATTTGTCTGGGTTACAATTCCTTTGGTGTCTAGCCCAATTGGGGCTGGATATATTCTTATTACACTGATTGCAATATTTTTGATTTGGCATTTTTGTTATTGGTTTATTATATATATTTCCTGGGCTTCAATTCAAAACTTTATACTTAATAAAAAATATCAGTTGGGTTCAGCTGTGTGCTTTGTATATTTTTGTGTGTGTGTGTGTGTGTGTGTATGTGTGTTAATATTTTTTGGCTTTGGTATTTATATGAAATTTCTTGGGGTTCAAATCAAAGCTCTATGCTTATTATGACAGGTTGTAAAGCCAATAGCCCACAAGTGGAAAAAAAAAATATTCATTCACACTGACCTAGCACAAATACCTGCACGGACATGCATGTCTAGAATGGCAATGACCTGGCACTGGTGGTTATGTATTGATTTTTGTATAACAAGCTGGGACAGATATAAGCCTGACACTAAATAAGAGTGGATTACAACAAACAAGCTGGATGTAACAAATATCAGGCAAAATATTGTTCAATATACCAGAAATATATTTAATATGAATTAAATCAAACAGGCCTGTAAGTATGAGAAGCACTGTAACAAAACATCTGTTCTCCTCAGCCACTCTCACAATACTGGCTGATGCAATTTTGTTTGCACGCAAAACAAAAATCAATACTACCGTGTCGGGAATTGTACACACTGACACAGAGGAGAATTACTTGAAAATTGCAAACATATAATATAAGAAATAAGAGAGTCACGGAGCAATTCTAGAGGGTCTCTGCATATTGCATTGTTTTAATATTAGATAAACAATTTGAACCTGGTATCCAATTGAACTTAAACCGGAAGTAAATATGTGTGGGTAGGTATGGGTTTTAGCTTAATTTCAGGTGTAGCCAAAAAAATATCAATTTTTGACAAGTTTATGGACAAAAATCTGCCTGATGCAACTTTTGTAAGTATGGGCAAATCAATCTGAGGGGGCTCATCATTTGTACACTGTAGTTTCAGGGCATTTTTACAAAAATCTTGGATTAGACAGGGTTCCACACTTGGCCGATTAGGGCATATGCCCGATTTGCCATTGTTTTAAGTGTGTGCAAATCAATCTGAGGGGGCTCATCATTTGTTGTGCTGGTAATACAACCAATCCCACTACTGATGCCCACATCTAAAAATATTCTTGAAAATGTTTTCCATGGATTATGGTATTGAAGATAGCATCCAAACTTTTGTTACAATATTTCAGTTTTCTTAAACGAATGTCGATAGTCATGAGAATAATGCAGTCATAAATGAAACCGCATGATGGGATGGTGTAGGTAATAAACACATACACACACACACGCATGTAAACAAATTCATGTATATATATTCAATTTGAATTACATTTCTTGAGGTACAACTTGTGCATTAACCTTCTACGTTTTCGTGTTCTACGGTAGAATTTCATGTCAATCGGACCTTTTTTTTTCGTAAACTGATTTATTTGCCGTGAAACTTAGTGAAAACTATATTTTCCACTCTCACTCATTATTCCGACCGCGCAATATTGTACGGTCACAAACGCGGTGAATAATTTTTTGTAATATTATTTCTGAATATTGAAAGAAAGCTTCGCAATGCATTTTCAAATGACCGAAGAAATAATTTTGCTACGAAATTCCCAGAACACCTTATAGAATTGATGGTATTCTTCACAAATTCATTGATTGGAAGTATCTTGCAGTAAACATGACTCACCTCCATGTTAATGGTTTAGTTGGGCATGGAACTCTCGGCGAAATGTTTTGAGACAAACGAACATAGACTCTTAACAAATATATCCAATTTGCATTGTAGTAGAACACACAAGGAAACTGATTATTATGTAAACTTATCACAAAAATAAATATGTAATTTATTAGCAATGCATTGAGTAGTTAGCGGCAATAAACCAAAAATCAAAAACATGGCGTCTATGAAAGATTATTGTACCCCCGGTTTCGGTCGCCCGTTCCAAAAGCAAAACGATTCATTTTGAATGTCAGAGAATGCAAGTTACCATTCGAAATTTAGTGAAACTTGGTGTTGATCTCTCCTTTACACCAAAAAAAATTTATCTAAATGCACGTCCATACAATGCAAATCAAAATGTCAAAACATGTGCATAGTCATGTGTAGATATGACTAAATTGTATAAATGATGCATACGCACTACCAATCAAGTGTTATCGTTATAAGTTGTAATTAAACATGCAGAAATTTGCGACAAATGTTATGCTATCGTAGTTCTTGCAATGAAATTCATTCTCGACAATGCTAACACTTACGCAGTGTGACAGAACATTGAAATATGAAGAAATTCTTGAAAAGTAACAAAATGATGGTCATTTTTGATTAGAGATTTACAATTAAACAATAGAACGTTTAGCAGTTAGTGATATTAACCGAAAAATCAAAAACAAGGCGCGAATAAAAGAACATTGCGCCCCGGCCAATGTCACCTTCTCAACACTAAAACGCCTTATTTTCAATTTTAAAGCACACTAGTTACAATTCCGGATTTAATGATACTTGCTGTTGATCCCATCTTCCCACCAGACATAGCTTTACTAAATTTGAGGCGATATTTTGAAATCGTAGTGGTAATGAAGGTTTAGACTTTTGAAACAGGACTAACATGTTCACAGGATGTGTGTGGAAAACAAATAATGTGTTATCAGTACAAGTGGTAGAGAGATTTTCAGCCTGCAATTGTAATAAACATCTTGAAAGCCGACATGTATACTTAGAATTAGTCTATTCTTTGTTTGCTTGCGAATGAATTTCCATCACAAAATATAATTCATTTCTTCACTCAAAGATCTCTCATATTTCAGAACCGGCTTTTCACATATTGATTAAACATTATTTATAGTGGACAACTCTGAAAGATATATTACCTTTGGATACGTCGAATACATTAGTAATATTCATCTGGGACAGCAGCTACAGACAAGTGTGGACGTCTTCAATTCACATTCTCATCCAAAGTGTCTGAGTGTTCTGTTCTTGTCTGAACCGCAAGGCAGAAACAGATTAGAACAAATTTCCTGTCCTAGGAGTTAACTGGCATTCTTCCTTCATTGTTACAAGCTCATATTGAAACAAATGTGTTCATATTCAAAACAAAGACGTATCCTAGCAACAACTCAAGTATTCATGCATGAGTAAATCTATGGCATGGTAAATAATTATAAATTATCAACTTCATTGTAGCCTAATTTTTCAATTAGTTCTTTCTTGATGTTGAAAAGTTTAACCCAGCGGCCTACATTACTGATCATTTTCTTAAATCTTCTAAGTCGATGTTCGACTCCGTGCAAATCAAACTTGATGCCCACATCTAAAAATATTCTTGAAAATGTTTTCCATATATTATGGTATTCAAGATAGCATCCAAACCTTTGTTACAATATTTCAGTTTTCTTAAACGAATGTCGATAGTCATGAGAATAATGCAGTCATAAATGAAACCGCATGATGGGATGGTGTAGGTAATAAACACATACACACACACACACACACTCATGTAAACAAATTAATGTATATATATTCAATTTGAATTACATTTATTGAGGTACAACTTGTGCATTAACCTTGTACGTTTTCATGTTCTACGGTAGAATTTCATGTCAATCGGTCCTTTTTTTTCGTAAACTGATTTATTTGCCTTGAAACTTAGTGAAAACTATATCTTCCACTCTCACTCATTACTCCGACCGCGCAATATTGTACGGTCACAAACGCGGTGAATAATTTTTGCCATATTATTTCTGAATATTGAAAGAAAGCTTCGCAATGCATTTTCAAATGACCGAAGAAATAATTTTGCTACGAAATTCCCAGAACACTTTATAGAATTGATGGTATTCTACACAAATTCATTGATTGGAAGTATCTTGCAGTAAACATGACTCACCTCCATGTTAATGGTTTAGTTGGGCATGGAACTCTCGGCCAAATGTTTTGAGACAAACGAACATAGTCTCTTAACAAATATATCCAATTTGCATTGTAGTAGAACACACAAGGAAACTGATTATTACGTAAACTTATCACAAAGAATAAATATGTAGTTTATTAGCAATGCATTGAGTAGTTAGCGGCAATAAACCAAAAATCAAAAACATTACGTCTATGAAAGATTATATGTGCCCCCGGTTTCGGTCGCCCGTTCCAAAAGAAAAACGATTCATTTTGAGTGTCAGAGAATGCAAGTTACCATTCGAAATTTAGTGAAACTTGGTGTTGATCTCTCCTTTACACCAGAAAAAAATTTATCTGAATGCACGTCCATACAATGCAAATCAATATGTCAAAACATGTGCATAGTCATGTGTAGATATGACTAACATGTATAAATGATGCATACGCACTACCAATCAAGTGTTATCGTTATATGTTGTAATTAAACATGCAGAAATTCGCGACAAATGTTATGCTATCGTAGTTCTTGCAATGAAATTCATTCTCGACAATGCTAACACTTACGCAGTGTGACAGAACATTGAAATATGAAGAAATTCTTGAAAAGTAACAAAATGATGGTTATTTTTGATTAGAGATTTCCAATTAAATAATACAACGTTTAGAAGTTAGCGACATTAACCGAAAAATTAAAAACAAGGCGCGAATAAAAGAATTTTGCGCCCCGGCCAATGTCACCCTTTTCAACACTAAAACGCCTTATTTTCAATTTTAAAGCACACTAGTTACAATTCCGGATTTAATGATACTTGCTGTTGATCCCACCTTCCCACCAGACATAGCTTTACTAAATTTGCGGCGATATTTTGAAATCGTAGTGGTAATGAATGTTTAGACTTTTGAAACAGGACTAACATGTTCACAGGATGTGTGTGGAAAAAAAATAATGTGTTATCAGTACAAGTGGTAGAGAGATTTTGAGCCTGCAATTGTAATAAAGATCTTGAAAGCCGACATGTATACTTAGAATTAGTCTATTCTTTGTTTGCTTGCGAATGAATTTCCATCACAAAATATAATTCATTTCTTCACTCAAAGATCTCTCATATTTCAGAACCGGCTTTTCACATATTGATTAAACATTATTTATAGTGGACAACTCTGAAAGAAATATTACCTTTGGATACGTCGAATACATTAGTAATATTCATCTGGGACAGCAGCTACAGACAAGTGTGGACGTCTTCAATTCACATTCTCATCCAAAGTGTCTGAGTGTTCTGTTCTTGTCTGAACCGTATGGCAGAAACAGATTAGCACAAATTTCTTGTCCTAGGAGTTAACTGGCATTCTTCCTTCATTGTTACAAGCTCATATTGAAACAAATGTGTTCATATTCAAAACAAAGACGTATCCTAGCAACAACTCAAGTATTCATGCATGAGTAAATCTATGGCATGGTAAATAATTATAAATTATCATCTTCATTGTAGCCTAATTGTTCAATTAGTTCATTCTTGATGTTGAAAAGTTTAACCCAGCGGCCTACATTACTGATCATTTTCTTAAATCTTCTAAGTCGATGTTCGACACCGTGCAAATCAAACTTGATGCCCACATCTAAAAATATTCTTGAAAATGTTTTCCATGGATTATGGTATTCAAGATAGCATCCAAACCTTTGTTACAATATTTCAGTTTTCTTAAACGAATGTCGATAGTCATGAGAATAATGCAGTCATAAATGAAACCGCATGATGGGATGGTGTAGGTAATAAACACATACACACACACACACACACACGCATGTAAAAAAATTAATGTATATATATTAATTTGAATTACATTTCTTGAGGTACAACTTGTGCATTAACCTTCTACGTTTTCTTGTTCTAGGGTAGAATTTCATGTCAATCGGACCTTTTTTTTCGTAAACTGATTTATTTGCCGTGAAACTTAGTGAAAACTATATCTTCCACTCTCACTCATTATTCCGACCGCGCAATATTGTACGGTCACAAACGCGGTGAATAATTTTTTGCCATATTATTTCTAAATATTGAAAGAAAGCTTCGCAATGCATTTTCAAATGACCGAAGAAATAATTTTGCTACGAAATTCCCAGAACACTTTATAGAATTGATGGTATTCTTCACAAATTCATTGATTGGAAGTATCTTGCAGTAAACATGACTCACCTCCATGTTAATGGTTTAGTTGGGCATGGAACTCTCGGCGAAATGTTTTGAGACAAACGAAAATAGTCTCTTAACAAATATATCCAATTTGCATTGTAGTAGAACACACAAGGAAACTGATTATTATGTAAACTTATCATAAAGAATAAATATGTAGTTTATTAGCAATGCCTTGAGTAGTTAGCGGCAATAAAAAGAAAATCAAAAACATGGCGTCTATGAAAGATTATTGTGCCCCCGGTTTCGGTCACCCATTCCAAAAGCAAAACGATTCATTTTGAATGTCAGAGAATGCAAGTTACCATTCGTAATTTAGTGAAACTTGGTGTTGATCTCTCCTTTACACCAGAAAAAATTTATCTGAATGCACGTCCATACAATGCAAATCAAAATGTCAAAACATGTGCATAGTCATGTGTAGATATGACTAAAATGTATAAATGATGCATACGCACAACCAATCAAGTGTTATCGTTATAAGTTGTAATTAAACATGCAGAAATTTGCGACAAATGTTATGCTATCGTAGTTCTTGCAATGAAATTCATTCTCGACAATGCTAACACTTACGAAGTGTGACAGAACATTGAAATATGAAGAAATTCTTGAAAAGTAACAAAATGATGGTTATTTTTGATTAGAGATTTACAATTAAATAATACAACGTTTAGCAGTTAGTGACATTAACCGAAAAATCAAAAACAAGGCGCGAATAAAGAACATTGCGCCCCGGCCAATGTCACCCTTTTCAACACTAAAACGCCTTATTTTGAATTTTAAAGCACACTAGTTACAATTCCGGATTTAATGATACTTGCTGTTGATCCCACCTTCCCACCAGACATAGCTTTACTAATTTTGCGGCGATATTTTGAAATCGTAGTGGTAATGAATGTTTAGACTTTTGAAACAGGACTAACATGTTCACAGGATGTGTGTGGAAAGCAAATGATGTGTTATCAGTACAAGTGGTAGAGAGATTTTGAGCCTGCAATTGTAATAAAGATCAAAACAAAACAAAATGTGCCAGTTCACATATTGAGTAAACATTATTTATAGTGGACAACTCTGAAAGAAATATTACCTTTGGATACGTCGAATACATTAGTAATATTCATCTGGGACAGCAGCTACAGACAAGTGTAGAAGTCTTCAATTCACATTCTCATCCAAAGTGTGTGAGTGTTCTGTTCTTGTCTGAATCGCAAGGCAGAAACAGATTAGCACAAATTTCCTGTCCTAGGAGTTAACTGGCATTCTTCCTTCATTGTTACAAGCTCATATTGAAACAAATGTATTCATATTCAAAACAAAGACTAGATGTGGCAACCGAGGAAGAAGCTACAAAACTGAAAACACATAATCAACTGGTGTCAAGAGGCATCACATCAGAACCTATTAAGAAAATAAATCCTCGGGTCATCATTTATGACGTGCCAAGGTCCTACCAGGATGAAGAAGTAATCGAAAACATTCATACTCTCAACTTTGAAACATCAACTTCGCTGGAGGAATTCAAACAAAATGTCAAGTTTGCTTTTAGGACTGGTAGTAGGGATGGCGTTGCTAGCCATATTGTGCTTGAGACAACTCCGACTTTTAGAAACATGTTTAAGAACAAACAGCAGATCTATATTCCATTCTCGATACACAATACCAAGGATTTTATTTCAATCCCGCGGTGCTATAACTGCCATGACCTTGGTCATGTTAATAAGCACTGCGAGAGGGAATCAGCATGTGAAAGATGTGGAGAAAGCCACAGAACCCAAGAATGTAAGGAACATAAGAACTTCAAGAGATGTATACCTTGCAAGTATAGAAGGCGTAACTGTAATCAAGAGGCATGTCCAACGTTTCATGATTTGTGGGAAAGGACAATCAGTAAAATTAACTATGGCTAGCAATCAAAATGTATCTTATAGGAACAACAGTGAAGCCATAAACATTTTACAGTTAAATGCTGGCAGTTCTCAGATGGCTACCGAAGAACTTAGACATATTAGTGAACAGACAAATACCGATCTTATACTCATTCAAGAACCTTATCAGGTCAAAGGTGCAATAGTTGGATTCCCAACGACAGCTAAAATCTTAATTCATGGAAATGAACCGCAAGCAGCGATAATTGTACTTAATAATAATTACAGAGTGCATTGGAATAAAAACCTGTCGTCAACACACTGCCAAGTGGCTGAAATAGACACTGGGAGTTCGGTTTGGATTTTCCTCAGTATATACTGTCAATACAAAGATCCAATTATCCCGTTCCTCAACGTTATGGAACAAATAATTGATTGCTACTCAACAAATCAGATACTCATAGCAATTGACAGTAATGCCAAATCAAAATTATGGCACAGTAAGACAACTGATGATAAGGGTCGACTAATGGAGGACAGTATCGCATTAAAAGACTTAATAATATTAAACAGAGAATCAAACATACCTACGTTTAAGAATAGACAGGGTGCAGAATCTAATATTGATATCAGTATAACAAATCGAAAAGGAGCAGTAAATAATATAGACTGGAAGATTTTTGATAATGAGACTGTAAGCGATCATAATCTCATTAGAATAACAATACAAAATAAAGGTCGTAAAAAGCGGAACACACAATACCATAGAGTAAACTGGATGAAGACAGACTGGGCAAATATAAAAAGACACATAAGTTCAGAATTGCCCCGGAAGGAATTAACGAACTTGGAAGAAGGAATCAAAGAACTCTATAAAGTAATGGATTCCATCTTAAAAATGGAAGTAGCAAAAATTAAGATTGGAAACCGCAAAAACACTAACATGTGGCCTGATTACTTGTTAAAAAGAAGACAAACAACCAGAAAACTAAGGAAATCATATCAACAGGCGAAGACATTCCGAGATAAGCAGTTTTTCCTAGAGAAATATAGGGACTCCAAGTGGAGGTACGAATGGAGTCAAGATGCTTCAATACGTACTAGGAATTTCATAACGACCATTGGTAAGAGGAACAAGTGGGTATACTTTAAACCATCCAAAGGTCTCACACACTTTATAACAGGGCATGGGCCCTTTAAAATGTATCTCAGGAGATTCAACCTGAGAAATAGCGACACCTGTGATAACTGTGGCGAATTGGACACACCCGAACATAAGGTGCTAAAGTGTAAGGAACACGCCTCAAGATATGTGAGTGAACTTAGACGTAACCTAGGCCAGTTCAATAAGGAGACAATTTTTGACAGCCAAATTAAGTTTAATATTCTAAATAAACTATCTGCTGAAATTTCATATATGGAAGATCTTAATTATAGTGTCAGATCCTCGTCGCAACAAAATGAAGTTTCGTCTGTTCCTACATATGTGAGAACAATCAATACAAGATCAATGACAAGGAGATCACTCAGGACAGAATCCCCTGAACAGTGTTAGACCAGATTTTATGAAGGTCCCTCTTGCATAAACAGACGGAAATTTTATATTACGTCAAGTAGATCAAAGTGAAATCGGTGGGTGCCGGACTATTTGGCCCCGAGACAATAACGGAACTAAGTGATCTTAAGTGATAAGTCTGAATTGGAAGAACTGTATGCAAAGTGCTCTTAGATTGAGGCTCGTGTGAGTGTGGAATTGCCAACTTGGCTCTAGACCCTTTTGAAGATTTAACCGGATAAAACTTCGAGGGATTCAAGTGCTGTATTAGAACGGAAGAAGTTTGAATGAATGAATGTCATGGACAAAGACAACTTAAGAACTTAGAACTCCCTTGTTGGGAACTATTCTTCCCTTGGAAATTCCCTCAGGGAAGCCGAAGGTGAAAGGATAAGGAATTTTATCATATCATCTATTCAAGAAGTCCGACTTCCAAACATCTTCCACTGCCTTGAAGAGTAGGGAGTAGATTGAAAATGAAGAAGAAATTATGGAACCCTCAAGAGTTAAGGTTACACTAAGAAGCCAGATTGAATCCACAGCCGAATGATCCATCCAGAGCTCCAGTGCCAATGGTGCCTTAGGGCTCCCTGTGTGCCACCCAGGTTAGAAGGAAGTTACCAGAAGCCAAGAAGCCACCAGAAGCCAGGATGACTACAAGACTGGAACTTCCCATACTTCGGGAAAGTCCTTCCTTGGTTAATTCCCTTGTTTTTCGGGAAGCTTTAGGTCCAAGGACCTGTAATGCATATATATTATCTATTTATCTGTACACTGTTATTTTCTTGTATATATTTGTATCTTGTATTTTACATAATCTATCATATTATTATATTATAATATTTTCTCTATTACAGTGTATCTAATATATATTAGATTACACAGTCAAATAAATTTAGAAGACTTAACACTTAGTCTAAGGACTAATTTAGTAAATACTTATTACATTTTGAACATCTTAACTTACTGCTTATTTTCTTTTCATTCATATATTCTCTTTCTGAGTCATAACTAATTAGTACATACACCTTGGTTTATAACATAGGTATCAAGGTATAGAACCAACTCTCCTTTCCCTGTCCTCACCTATTTACCAAGCTGTAAATCTCTTTACCTGCATAATGAATAACCTCTTTCTGATTTCCAAAATCCATAATTGGGACGAAACCGCTCTCAGGAAAAAAGAAAAAAAAAAGAAAAACTAAGCTCGATATGCAAACAACGAAGAAAAAAAAACTGAGAGAGAAGGTGAGGTTGTGAGAGAGGCGAGAGGAGGTTGGAGGACATCGTCCCTCAACGTCCCAAATCCTGTTGATCCCACCTTCCCACCAGACATAGCTTTACTAAATTTGCGGCGATATTTTGAAATCGTAGTGGTAATGAATGTTTAGACTTTTGAAACAGGACTAACATGTTCACAGGATGTGTGTGGAAAACAAATAATGTGTTATAAGTACAAGTGGTAGAGAGATTATGAGCCTGCAATTGTAATAAAGATCTTGAAAGCCGACATGTATACTTAGAATTAGTCTATTCTTTGTTTGCTTGCGAATGAATTTCCATCACAAAAGATAATTCATTTCTTCACTCAAAGATCTCTCATATTTCAGAACCGGCTTTTCACATATTGAGTAAACATTATTTATAGTGGACAACTCTGAAAGAAATATTACCTTTGGATACGTCGAATACATTAGTAATATTCATCTGGGACAGCAGCTACAGACAAGTGTGGAAGTCTTCAATTCACATTCTCATCCAAAGTGTCTGAGTGTTCTGTTCTTGTCTGAACCGCAAGGCAGAAACAGATTAGCACAAATTTCCTGTCCTAGGAGTTAACTGGCATTCTTCCTTCATTGTTACAAGCTCATATTGAAACAAATGTGTTCATATTCAAAACAAAGACGTATCCTAGCAACAACTCAAGTATTCATGCATGAGTAAATCTATGGCATGGTAAATAATTATAAATTATCAACTTCATTGTAGCCTAATTGTTCAATTAGTTCATTCTTGATGTTGAAAAGTTTAACCCAGCGGACTACATTACTGATCATTTTCTTAAATCTTCTAAGTCGATGTTCGACTCCGTGCAAATCAAACTTGATGCCCACATCTAAAAATATTCTTGAAAATGTTTTCCATGGATTATGGTATTCAACATAGCATCCAAACCTTTGTTACAATATTTCAGTTTTCTTAAACGAATGTCGATAGTCATGAGAATAATGCAGTCATAAATGAAACCGCATGATGGGATGGTGTAGGTAATAAACACATACACACACACACACACACACGCAAGTAAAAAAATTAATGTATATATATTAATTTGAATTACATTTCTTGAGGTACAACTTGTGCATTAACCTTCTACGTTTTCTTGTTCTAGGGTAGAATTTCATGTCAATCGGACCTTTTTTTTCGTAAACTGATTTATTTGCCGTGAAACTTAGTGAAAACTATATCTTCCACTCTCACTCATTATTCCGACCGCGCAATATTGTACGGTCACAAACGCGGTGAATAATTTTTTGCCATATTATTTCTGAATATTGAAAGAAAGCGTCGCAATGCATTTTCAAATGACCGAAGAAATAATTTTGCTACGAAATTCCCAGAACACTTTATAGAATTGATGGTATTCTTCACAAATTCATTGATTGGAAGTATCTTGCAGTAAACATGACTCACCTCCATGTTAATGGTTTAGTTGGGCATGGAACTCTCGGCCAAATGTTTTGAGACAAACGAACATAGTCTCTTAACAAATATATCAAATTTGCATTGTAGTAGAACACACAAGGAAACGGATTATTATGTAAACGTATCATAAAGAATAAATATGTAGTTTATTAGCAATGCATTGAGTAGTTAGCGGCAATAAACCAAAAATCAAAAACATAACGTCTATGAAAGATTATTGTGCCCCCGGTTTCGGTCGCCCGTTCCAAAAGCAAAACGATTCATTTTGAATGTCAGAGAATGCAAGTTACCATTCGAAATTTAGTGAAACTTGGTGTTGATCTCTCCTTTACACCAGAAAAAAATTTATCTGAATGCACGTCCATACAATGCAAATCAATATGTCAAAACATGTGCATAGTCATGTGTAGATATGACTAACATGTATAAATGATGCATACGCACAACCAATCAAGTGTTATCGTTATAAGTTGTAATTAAACATGCAGAAATTTGCGACAAATGTTATGCTACCGTAGTTCTTGCAATGAAATTCATTCTCGACAATGCTAACACTTACGCAGTGTGACAGAACATTGAAATATGAAGAAATTCTTGAATAGTAACAAAATGATGGTTATTTTTGATTAGAGATTTACAATTAAATAATACAACGTTTAGAAGTTAGTGACATTAACCTAAAAATAAAAAACAAGGCGCGAATAAAAGAACATTGCGCCCCGGCCAATGTCACCCTTTTCAACACTAAAACGCCTTATTTTGAATTTTAAAGCACACTAGTTACAATTCCGGATTTAATGATACTTGCTGTTGATCCAACCTTCCCACCTGACATAGCTTTACTAAATTTGCGGCGATATTTTGAAATCGTAGTGGTAATGAATGTTTAGACTTTTGAAACAGGACTAACATGTTCACAGGATGTGTGTGGAAAACAAATAATGTGTTATCAGTACAAGTGGTAGAGAGATTTTGAGCCTGCAATTGTAATAAAGATCTTGAAATCCGACATGTATACTTAGAATTAGTCTATTCTTTGTTTGCTTGCGAATGAATTTCCATCACAAAAGATAATTCATTTCTTCACTCAAAGATCTCTCATATTTCAGAACCGGCTTTTCACATATTGATTAAACATTATTTATAGTGGACAACTCTGAAAGAAATATTACCTTTGGATACGTCGAATACATTACTAATATTCATCTGGGACAGCAGCTACAGACAAGTGTGGAAGTCTTCAATTCACATTCTCATCCAAAGTGTGTGAGTGTTCTGTTCTTGTCTGAACTGCAAGGCAGAAACAGATTATCACAAATTTCCTGTCCTAGGAGTTAACTGGCATTCTTCCTTCATTGTTACAAGCTCATATTGAAACAAATGTGTTCATATTCTAAACAAAGACGTATCCTAGCAACAACTCAAGTATTCATGCATGAGTAAATTTATGGCATGGTAAATAATTATAAATTATCAACTTCATTGTAGCCTAATTGTTCAATTAGTTCATTCTTGATGTTGAAAAGTTTAACCCAGCGGCCTACATTACTGATCATTTTCTTAAATCTTCTAAGTCGATGTTCGACTCCGTGCAAATCAAACTTGATGCCCACATCTAAAAATATTCTTGAAAATGTTTTCCATGGATTATGGTATTCAACATAGCATCCAAACCTTTGTTACAATATTTCAGTTTTCTTAAACGAATGTCGATAGTCATGAGAATAATGCAGTCATAAATGAAACCGCATGATGGGATGGTGTAGGTAATAAACACATACACACACACACACACGAATGTAAACAAATTAAAGTATATATATTCAATTTGAATTACATTTCTTGAGGTACAACTTGTGCATTAACCTTCTACGTTTTCTTGTTCTAGGGTAGAATTTCAGGTCAATCGGACCTTTTTTTTCGTAAACTGATTTATTTGCCGTGAAACTTAGTGAAAACTATATCTTCCACTCTCACTCATTATTCCGACCGCGCAATATTGTACGGTCACAAACGCGGTGAATAATTTTTTGCCATATTATTTCTGAATATTGAAAGAAAGCTTCGCAATGCATTTTCAAATGACCGAAGAAATAATTTTGCTACGAAATTCCCAGAACACCTTATAGAATTGATGGTATTCTTCACAAATTCATTGATTGGAAGTATCTTGCAGTAAACATGACTCACCTCCATGTTAATGGTTTAGTTGGGCAAGGAACTCTCGGCCAAATGTTTTGAGACAAACGAACATAGTCTCTTAACAAATATATCCAATTTGCATTGTAGTAGAACACACAAGGAAACTGATTATTATGTAAACTTATCACAAAGAATAAATATGTAGTAGATTAACAAACCATTGAGCAGTTAGCGGCAATAGACGAAAAATCAAAAACATGGCGTCAATGAAAGGTTATTGTGCCCCCGGTTTCGGTCGCAAGTTCCAAAAGCAAAACGATTCGTTTTGAATGTCAGAGAATTCAAGTTACCATTCGAAATTTAGTGAAACTTGGTGTTGATCTCTCCTTTACACCAGAAAAAATTTATCTGAATGCACGTCCATTCAATGCAAATCAAAATGTCAAAACATATGCATAGTCATGGTAGATATGACTAACATGTATAAATGATGCATACGCACAACCAATCAAGTGTTATCGTTATAAGTGGTAATTAAACATGTAGAAATTTGCGACAAATGTTATGCTATCGTAGTTCTTGCAATGAAATTCATTCTCGACAATGTTAACACTTACATAGTGTGACAGAACATTGAAATATGAAAAAATCTTGAAAACTAAAAAATGATGGTCATTTTTCATTAGAGATTTACAATTAAACAATACAACGTTTAGCAGTTAGTGACATTAACCTAAAAATAAAAAACAAGGCGCGAATAAAAGAACATTGCGCCCCGGCCAATGTCACCCTTTTCAACACTAAAACGCCTTATTTTGAATTTTAAAGCACACTAGTTACAATTCCGGATTTAATGATACTTGCTGTTGATCCAACCTTCCCACCTGACATAGCTTTACTAAATTTGCGGCGATATTTTGAAATCGTAGTGGTAATGAATGTTTAGACTTTTGAAACAGGACTAACATGTTCACAGGATGTGTGTGGAAAACAAATAATGTGTTATCAGTACAAGTGGTAGAGAGATTTTGAAACTGCAATTGTAATAAAGATCTTGAAAGCCGACATGTAAACTTAGAATTAGTCTATTCTTTGTTTGCTAGGGAATGAATTTCCATCACAAAAGATAATTCATTTCTTCACTCAAAGATCTCTCATATTTCAGAACCGGCTTTTCACATATTGATTAAACATTATTTATAGTGGACAACTCTGAAAGAAATATTACCTTTGGATACGTCGAATACATTAGTAATATTCATCTGGGACAGCAGCTACAGACAAGTGTGGACGTCTTCAATTCACATTCTCATCCAAAGTGTCTGAGTGTTCTGTTCTTGTCTGAACCGCATGGCAAAAACAGATTAGCACAAATTTCCTGTCCTAGGAGTTAACTGGCATTCTTCCTTCATTTTTACAAGCTCATATTGAAACAAATGTGTTCATATTCAAAACAAAGACGTATCCTAGCAACAACTCAAGTATTCATGCATGAGTAAATCTATGGCATGGTAAATAATTATAAATTATCAACTTCATTGTAGCCTAATTGTTCAATTAGTTCATTCTTGATGTTGAAAAGTTTAACCCAGCGGCCTACATTACTGATCATTTTCAAAAAAATCTTCTAATTCGATGTTGGACTCCGTGCAAATCAAACTTGATGCCCACATCTAAAAATATTATTGAAAATGTTTTCCATGGATTATGGTATTCAAGATAGCATCCAAACCTTTGTTACAATATTGCAGTTTTCTTAAACGAATGTCGATAGTCATGAGAATAATGCAGTCATAAATGAAACCGCATGATGGGATGGTGTAGGTAATAAACACATACACACACACACACACGCATGTAAACAAATTAATGTATATATATTCAATTTGAATTACATTTCTTGAGGTACAACTTGTGCATTAACCTTGTACGTTTTCATGTTCTAGGGTAGAATTTCATGTCAATCGGACCTTTTTTTTCGTAAACTGATTTATTTGCCGTGAAACTTAGTGAAAACTATATCTTCCACTCTCACTGATTACTCCGACCGCGCAATATTGTACGGTCACAAACGCGGTGAATAATTTTTGCCATATTATTTCTGAATATTGAAAGAAAGCTTCGCAATGCATTTTCAAATGACCGAAGAAATAATTTTGCTACGAAATTCCCAGAACACTTTATAGAATTGATGGTATTCTTCACAAATTCATTGATTGGAAGTATCTTGCAGTAAACATGACTCACCTCCATGTTAATGGTTTAGTTGGGCATGGAACTCTCGGCCAAATGTTTTGAGACAAACGAACATAGTCTCTTAACAAATATATCAAATTTGCATTGTAGTAGAACACACAAGGAAACGGATTATTATGTAAACGTATCATAAAGAATAAATATGTAGTTTATTAGCAATGCATTGAGTAGTTAGCGGCAATAAACCAAAAATCAAAAACATAACGTCTATGAAAGATTATTGTGCCCCCGGTTTCGGTCGCCCGTTCCAAAAGCAAAACGATTCATTTTGAATGTCAGAGAATGCAAGTTACCATTCGAAATTTAGTGAAACTTGGTGTTGATCTCTCCTTTACACCAGAAAAAAATTTATCTGAATGCACGTCCATACAATGCAAATCAATATGTCAAAACATGTGCATAGTCATGTGTAGATATGACTAACATGTATAAATGATGCATACGCACAACCAATCAAGTGTTATCGTTATAAGTTGTAATTAAACATGCAGAAATTTGCGACAAATGTTATGCTACCGTAGTTCTTGCAATGAAATTCATTCTCGACAATGCTAACACTTACGCAGTGTGACAGAACATTGAAATATGAAGAAATTCTTGAATAGTAACAAAATGATGGTTATTTTTGATTAGAGATTTACAATTAAATAATACAACGTTTAGAAGTTAGTGACATTAACCGAAAAATCAAAAACAAGGCGCGAATAAAAGAACATTGCGCCCCGGCCAATGTCACAATTTTAAACACTAAAACGCCTTATTTTGAATTTTAAAGCACACTAGTTACAATTCCGGATTTAATGATACTTGCTGTTGATCCCACCTTCCCACCAGACATAGCTTTACTAAATTTGCGGCGATATTTTGAAATCGTAGTGGTAATGAATGTTTAGACTTTTGAAACAGGACTAACATGTTCACAGGATGTGTGTGGAAAACAAATAATGTGTTATCAGTACAAGTGGTAGAGAGATTTTGAGCCTGCAATTGTAATAAAGATCTTGAAAGCCGACATGTATACTTAGAATTAGTCTATTCTTTGTTTGCTTGCGAATGAATTTCCATCACAAAATATAATTCATTTCTTCACTCAAAGATCTCTCATATTTCAGAACCGGCTTTTCACATATTGATTAAACATTATTTATAGTGGACAACTCTGAAAGAAATATTACCTTTGGATACGTCGAATACATTAGTAATATTCATCTGGGACAGCAGCTACAGACAAGTGTGGACGTCTTCAATTCACATTCTCATCCAAAGTGTCTGAGTGTTCTGTTCTTGTCTGAACCGTATGGCAGAAACAGATTAGCACAAATTTCTTGTCCTAGGAGTTAACTGGCATTCTTCCTTCATTGTTACAAGCTCATATTGAAACAAATGTGTTCATATTCAAAACAAAGACGTATCCTAGCAACAACTCAAGTATTCATGCATGAGTAAATCTATGGCATGGTAAATAATTATAAATTATCATCTTCATTGTAGCCTAATTGTTCAATTAGTTCATTCTTGATGTTGAAAAGTTTAACCCAGCGGCCTACATTACTGATCATTTTCTTAAATCTTCTAAGTCGATGTTCGACACCGTGCAAATCAAACTTGATGCCCACATCTAAAAATATTCTTGAAAATGTTTTCCATGGATTATGGTATTCAAGATAGCATCCAAACCTTTGTTACAATATTTCAGTTTTCTTAAACGAATGTCGATAGTCATGAGAATAATGCAGTCATAAATGAAACCGCATGATGGGATGGTGTAGGTAATAAACACATACACACACACACACACACGCATGTAAACAAATTAATGTATATATATTCAATTTGAATTACATTTCTTGAGGTACAACTTGTGCATTAACCTTGTACGTTTTCATGTTCTAGGGTAGAATTTCATGTCAATCGGACCTTTTTTTTCGTAAACTGATTTATTTGCCGTGAAACTTAGTGAAAACTATATCTTCCACTCTCACTCATTACTCCGACCGCGCAATATTGTACGGTCACAAACGCGGTGAATAATTTTTGCCATATTATTTCTGAATATTGAAAGAAAGATTCGCAATGCATTTTCAAATGACCGAAGAAATAATTTTGCTACGAAATTCCCAGAACACTTTATAGAATTGATGGTATTCTTCACAAATACATTGATTGGAAGTATCTTGCAGTAAACATGACTCACCTCCATGTTAATGGTTTAGTTGGGCATGGAACTCTCGGCCAAATGTTTTGAGACAAACGAACATAGTCTCTTAACAAATATATCCAATTTGCATTGTAGTAGAACACACAAGGAAACTGATTATTATGTAAACTTATCACAAAGTATAAATATGTAGTTTATTAGCAATGCATTGAGTAGTTAGCGGCAATAAACCAAAAATCAAAAACATTACGTCTATGAAAGATTATTGTGCCCCCGGTTTCGGTCGCCCGTTCCAAAAGCAAAACGATTCATTTTGAATGTCAGAGAATGCAAGTTACCATTCGAAATTTAGTGAAACTTGGTGTTGATCTCTCCTTTACACCAGAAAAAAAATTATCTGAATGCACGTCCATTCAATGCAAATCAAAATGTCAAAACATATCCATAGTCATGGTAGATATGACTAACATGTATAAATGATGCATACGCACAACCAATCAAGTGTTATCGTTATAAGTGGTAATTAAACATGTAGAAATTTGCGACAAATGTTATGCTATCGTAGTTCTTGCAATGAAATTCATTCTCGACAATGTTAACACTTACATAGTGTGACAGAACATTGAAATATGAAAAAATCTTGAAAACTAAAAAATGATGGTCATTTTTCATTAGAGATTTACAATTAAACAATACAACGTTTAGCAGTTAGTGACATTAACCTAAAAATAAAAAACAAGGCGCGAATAAAAGAACATTGCGCCCCGGCCAATGTCACCCTTTTCAACACTAAAACGCCTTATTTTGAATTTTAAAGCACACTAGTTACAATTCCGGATTTAATGATACTTGCTGTTGATCCAACCTTCCCACCTGACATAGCTTTACTAAATTTGCGGCGATATTTTGAAATCGTAGTGGTAATGAATGTTTAGACTTTTGAAACAGGACTAACATGTTCACAGGATGTGTGTGGAAAACAAATAATGTGTTATCAGTACAAGTGGTAGAGAGATTTTGAGCCTGCAATTGTAATAAAGATCTTGAAATCCGACATGTATACTTAGAATTAGTCTATTCTTTGTTTGCTTGCGAATGAATTTCCATCACAAAAGATAATTCATTTCTTCACTCAAAGATCTCTCATATTTCAGAACCGGCTTTTCACATATTGATTAAACATTATTTATAGTGGACAACTCTGAAAGAAATATTACCTTTGGATACGTCGAATACATTACTAATATTCATCTGGTTGATTGATTGATTGATTTAGTTTATTTTACTTCGCGTTTTGTGCCTCTTGGCTAATTTGCGAAGATGGGGATGAGTGATGAAATGATGAAATTGATGAATGGACATTCACAAACAACCAAACCCGACCGGGATTCGAACCCGGGACCCTTGGCGTCGCAGCGCGATGTGCTAACCACTCGGCCACAGGGTCGGGCTAATATTCATCTGGGACAGCAGCTACAGACAAGTGTGGAAGTCTTCAATTCACATTCTCATCCAAAGTGTGTGAGTGTTCTGTTATTGTCTGAACTGCAAGGCAGAAACAGATTATCACAAATTTCCTGTCCTAGGAGTTAACTGGCATTCTTCCTTCATTGTTACAAGCTCATATTGAAACAAATGTGTTCATATTCTAAACAAAGACGTATCCTAGCAACAACTCAAGTATTCATGCATGAGTAAATTTATGGCATGGTAAATAATTATAAATTATCAACTTCATTGTAGCCTAATTGTTCAATTAGTTCATTCTTGATGTTGAAAAGTTTAACCCAGCGGCCTACATTACTGATCATTTTCTTAAATCTTCTAAGTCGATGTTCGACTCCGTGCAAATCAAACTTGATGCCCACATCTAAAAATATTCTTGAAAATGTTTTCCATGGATTATGGTATTCAACATAGCATCCAAACCTTTGTTACAATATTTCAGTTTTCTTAAACGAATGTCGATAGTCATGAGAATAATGCAGTCATAAATGAAACCGCATGATGGGATGGTGTAGGTAATAAACACATACACACACACACACACGCATGTAAACAAATTAATGTATATATATTCAATTTGAATTACATTTCTTGAGGTACAACTTGTGCATTAACCTTGTACGTTTTCATGTTCTAGGGTAGAATTTCATGTCAATCGGACCTTTTTTTTCGTAAACTGATTTATTTGCCGTGAAACTTAGTGAAAACTATATCTTCCACTCTCACTGATTACTCCGACCGCGCAATATTGTACGGTCACAAACGCGGTGAATAATTTTTGCCATATTATTTCTGAATATTGAAAGAAAGCTTCGCAATGCATTTTCAAATGACCGAAGAAATAATTTTGCTACGAAATTCCCAGAACACTTTATAGAATTGATGGTATTCTTCACAAATTCATTGATTGGAAGTATCTTGCAGTAAACATGACTCACCTCCATGTTAATGGTTTAGTTGGGCATGGAACTCTCGGCCAAATGTTTTGAGACAAACGAACATAGTCTCTTAACAAATATATCAAATTTGCATTGTAGTAGAACACACAAGGAAACGGATTATTATGTAAACGTATCATAAAGAATAAATATGTAGTTTATTAGCAATGCATTGAGTAGTTAGCGGCAATAAACCAAAAATCAAAAACATAACGTCTATGAAAGATTATTGTGCCCCCGGTTTCGGTCGCCCGTTCCAAAAGCAAAACGATTCATTTTGAATGTCAGAGAATGCAAGTTACCATTCGAAATTTAGTGAAACTTGGTGTTGATCTCTCCTTTACACCAGAAAAAAATTTATCTGAATGCACGTCCATACAATGCAAATCAATATGTCAAAACATGTGCATAGTCATGTGTAGATATGACTAACATGTATAAATGATGCATACGCACAACCAATCAAGTGTTATCGTTATAAGTTGTAATTAAACATGCAGAAATTTGCGACAAATGTTATGCTACCGTAGTTCTTGCAATGAAATTCATTCTCGACAATGCTAACACTTACGCAGTGTGACAGAACATTGAAATATGAAGAAATTCTTGAATAGTAACAAAATGATGGTTATTTTTGATTAGAGATTTACAATTAAATAATACAACGTTTAGAAGTTAGTGACATTAACCGAAAAATCAAAAACAAGGCGCGAATAAAAGAACATTGCGCCCCGGCCAATGTCACAATTTTAAACACTAAAACGCCTTATTTTGAATTTTAAAGCACACTAGTTACAATTCCGGATTTAATGATACTTGCTGTTGATCCCACCTTCCCACCAGACATAGCTTTACTAAATTTGCGGCGATATTTTGAAATCGTAGTGGTAATGAATGTTTAGACTTTTGAAACAGGACTAACATGTTCACAGGATGTGTGTGGAAAACAAATAATGTGTTATCAGTACAAGTGGTAGAGAGATTTTGAGCCTGCAATTGTAATAAAGATCTTGAAAGCCGACATGTATACTTAGAATTAGTCTATTCTTTGTTTGCTTGCGAATGAATTTCCATCACAAAATATAATTCATTTCTTCACTCAAAGATCTCTCATATTTCAGAACCGGCTTTTCACATATTGATTAAACATTATTTATAGTGGACAACTCTGAAAGAAATATTACCTTTGGATACGTCGAATACATTAGTAATATTCATCTGGGACAGCAGCTACAGACAAGTGTGGACGTCTTCAATTCACATTCTCATCCAAAGTGTCTGAGTGTTCTGTTCTTGTCTGAACCGTATGGCAGAAACAGATTAGCACAAATTTCTTGTCCTAGGAGTTAACTGGCATTCTTCCTTCATTGTTACAAGCTCATATTGAAACAAATGTGTTCATATTCAAAACAAAGACGTATCCTAGCAACAACTCAAGTATTCATGCATGAGTAAATCTATGGCATGGTAAATAATTATAAATTATCATCTTCATTGTAGCCTAATTGTTCAATTAGTTCATTCTTGATGTTGAAAAGTTTAACCCAGCGGCCTACATTACTGATCATTTTCTTAAATCTTCTAAGTCGATGTTCGACACCGTGCAAATCAAACTTGATGCCCACATCTAAAAATATTCTTGAAAATGTTTTCCATGGATTATGGTATTCAAGATAGCATCCAAACCTTTGTTACAATATTTCAGTTTTCTTAAACGAATGTCGATAGTCATGAGAATAATGCAGTCATAAATGAAACCGCATGATGGGATGGTGTAGGTAATAAACACATACACACACACACACACACGCATGTAAACAAATTAATGTATATATATTCAATTTGAATTACATTTCTTGAGGTACAACTTGTGCATTAACCTTGTACGTTTTCATGTTCTAGGGTAGAATTTCATGTCAATCGGACCTTTTTTTTCGTAAACTGATTTATTTGCCGTGAAACTTAGTGAAAACTATATCTTCCACTCTCACTCATTACTCCGACCGCGCAATATTGTACGGTCACAAACGCGGTGAATAATTTTTGCCATATTATTTCTGAATATTGAAAGAAAGATTCGCAATGCATTTTCAAATGACCGAAGAAATAATTTTGCTACGAAATTCCCAGAACACTTTATAGAATTGATGGTATTCTTCACAAATACATTGATTGGAAGTATCTTGCAGTAAACATGACTCACCTCCATGTTAATGGTTTAGTTGGGCATGGAACTCTCGGCCAAATGTTTTGAGACAAACGAACATAGTCTCTTAACAAATATATCCAATTTGCATTGTAGTAGAACACACAAGGAAACTGATTATTATGTAAACTTATCACAAAGTATAAATATGTAGTTTATTAGCAATGCATTGAGTAGTTAGCGGCAATAAACCAAAAATCAAAAACATTACGTCTATGAAAGATTATTGTGCCCCCGGTTTCGGTCGCCCGTTCCAAAAGCAAAACGATTCATTTTGAATGTCAGAGAATGCAAGTTACCATTCGAAATTTAGTGAAACTTGGTGTTGATCTCTCCTTTACACCAGAAAAAAAATTATCTGAATGCACGTCCATTCAATGCAAATCAAAATGTCAAAACATATCCATAGTCATGGTAGATATGACTAACATGTATAAATGATGCATACGCACAACCAATCAAGTGTTATCGTTATAAGTGGTAATTAAACATGTAGAAATTTGCGACAAATGTTATGCTATCGTAGTTCTTGCAATGAAATTCATTCTCGACAATGTTAACACTTACATAGTGTGACAGAACATTGAAATATGAAAAAATCTTGAAAACTAAAAAATGATGGTCATTTTTCATTAGAGATTTACAATTAAACAATACAACGTTTAGCAGTTAGTGACATTAACCTAAAAATAAAAAACAAGGCGCGAATAAAAGAACATTGCGCCCCGGCCAATGTCACCCTTTTCAACACTAAAACGCCTTATTTTGAATTTTAAAGCACACTAGTTACAATTCCGGATTTAATGATACTTGCTGTTGATCCAACCTTCCCACCTGACATAGCTTTACTAAATTTGCGGCGATATTTTGAAATCGTAGTGGTAATGAATGTTTAGACTTTTGAAACAGGACTAACATGTTCACAGGATGTGTGTGGAAAACAAATAATGTGTTATCAGTACAAGTGGTAGAGAGATTTTGAGCCTGCAATTGTAATAAAGATCTTGAAATCCGACATGTATACTTAGAATTAGTCTATTCTTTGTTTGCTTGCGAATGAATTTCCATCACAAAAGATAATTCATTTCTTCACTCAAAGATCTCTCATATTTCAGAACCGGCTTTTCACATATTGATTAAACATTATTTATAGTGGACAACTCTGAAAGAAATATTACCTTTGGATACGTCGAATACATTACTAATATTCATCTGGTTGATTGATTGATTGATTTAGTTTATTTTACTTCGCGTTTTGTGCCTCTTGGCTAATTTGCGAAGATGGGGATGAGTGATGAAATGATGAAATTGATGAATGGACATTCACAAACAACCAAACCCGACCGGGATTCGAACCCGGGACCCTTGGCGTCGCAGCGCGATGTGCTAACCACTCGGCCACAGGGTCGGGCTAATATTCATCTGGGACAGCAGCTACAGACAAGTGTGGAAGTCTTCAATTCACATTCTCATCCAAAGTGTGTGAGTGTTCTGTTATTGTCTGAACTGCAAGGCAGAAACAGATTATCACAAATTTCCTGTCCTAGGAGTTAACTGGCATTCTTCCTTCATTGTTACAAGCTCATATTGAAACAAATGTGTTCATATTCTAAACAAAGACGTATCCTAGCAACAACTCAAGTATTCATGCATGAGTAAATTTATGGCATGGTAAATAATTATAAATTATCAACTTCATTGTAGCCTAATTGTTCAATTAGTTCATTCTTGATGTTGAAAAGTTTAACCCAGCGGCCTACATTACTGATCATTTTCTTAAATCTTCTAAGTCGATGTTCGACTCCGTGCAAATCAAACTTGATGCCCACATCTAAAAATATTCTTGAAAATGTTTTCCATGGATTATGGTATTCAACATAGCATCCAAACCTTTGTTACAATATTTCAGTTTTCTTAAACGAATGTCGATAGTCATGAGAATAATGCAGTCATAAATGAAACCGCATGATGGGATGGTGTAGGTAATAAACACATACACACACACACACACGAATGTAAACAAATTAAAGTATATATATTCAATTTGAATTACATTTCTTGAGGTACAACTTGTGCATTAACCTTCTACGTTTTCTTGTTCTAGGGTAGAATTTCAGGTCAATCGGACCTTTTTTTTCGTAAACTGATTTATTTGCCGTGAAACTTAGTGAAAACTATATCTTCCACTCTCACTCATTATTCCGACCGCGCAATATTGTACGGTCACAAACGCGGTGAATAATTTTTTGCCATATTATTTCTGAATATTGAAAGAAAGCTTCGCAATGCATTTTCAAATGACCGAAGAAATAATTTTGCTACGAAATTCCCAGAACACCTTATGGAATTGATGGTATTCTTCACAAATTCATTGATTGGAAGTATCTTGCAGTAAACATGACTCACCTCCATGTTAATGGTTTAGTTGGGCAAGGAACTCTCGGCCAAATGTTTTGAGACAAACGAACATAGTCTCTTAACAAATATATCCAATTTGCATTGTAGTAGAACACACAAGGAAACTGATTATTATGTAAACTTATCACAAAGAATAAATATGTAGTAGATTAACAAAGCATTGAGCAGTTAGCGGCAATAGACGAAAAATCAAAAACATGGCGTCAATGAAAGATTATTGTGCCCCCGGTTTCGGTCGCAAGTTCCAAAAGCAAAACGATTCGTTTTGAATGTCAGAGAATACAAGTTACCATTCGAAATTTAGTGAAACTTGGTGTTGATCTCTCCTTTACACCAGAAAAAATTTATCTGAATGCACGTCCATTCAATGCAAATCAAAATGTCAAAACATATGCATAGTCATGGTAGATATGACTAACATGTATAAATGATGCATACGCACAACCAATCAAGTGTTATCGTTATAAGTGGTAATTAAACATGTAGAAATTTGCAACAAATGTTATGCTATCGTAGTTCTTGCAATGAAATTCATTCTCGACAATGTTAACACTTACATAGTGTGACAGAACATTGAAATATGAAAAAATCTTGAAAACTAAAAAATGATGGTCATTTTTCATTAGAGATTTACAATTAAACAATACAACGTTTAGCAGTTAGTGACATTAACCTAAAAATGAAAAACAAGGCGCGAATAAAAGAACATTGCGCCCCGGCCAATGTCACCCTTTTCAACACTAAAACGCCTTATTTTGAATTTTAAAGCACACTAGTTACAATTCCGGATTTAATGATACTTGCTGTTGATCCAACCTTCCCACCTGACATAGCTTTACTAAATTTGCGGCGATATTTTGAAATCGTAGTGGTAATGAATGTTTAGACTTTTGAAACAGGACTAACATGTTCACAGGATGTGTGTGGAAAACAAATAATGTGTTATCAGTACAAGTGGTAGAGAGATTTTGAGCCTGCAATTGTAATAAAGATCTTGAAAGCCGACATGTAAACTTAGAATTAGTCTATTCTTTGTTTGCTTGGGAATGAATTTCCATCACAAAAGATAATTCATTTCTTCACTCAAAGATCTCTCATATTTCAGAACCGGCTTTTCACATATTGATTAAACATTATTTATAGTGGACAACTCTGAAAGAAATATTACCTTTGGATACGTCGAATACATTAGTAATATTCATCTGGGACAGCAGCTACAGACAAGTGTGGACGTCTTCAATTCACATTCTCATCCAAAGTGTCCGAGTGTTCTGTTCTTGTCTGAACCGCATGGCAAAAACAGATTAGCACAAATTTCCTGTCCTAGGAGTTAACTGGCATTCTTCCTTCATTGTTACAAGCTCATATTGAAACAAATGTGTTCATATTCAAAACAAAGACGTATCCTAGCAACAACTCAAGTATTCATGCATGAGTAAATCTATGGCATGGTAAATAATTATAAATTATCAACTTCATTGTAGCCTAATTGTTCAATTAGTTCATTCTTGATGTTGAAAAGTTTAACCCAGCGGCCTACATTACTGATCATTTTCAAAAAAATCTTCTAATTCGATGTTGGACTCCGTGCAAATCAAACTTGATGCCCACATCTAAAAATATTCTTGAAAATGTTTTCCATGGATTATGGTATTCAAGATAGCATCCAAACCTTTGTTACAATATTGCAGTTTTCTTAAACGAATGTCGATAGTCATGAGAATAATGCAGTCATAAATGAAACCGCATGATGGGATGGTGTAGGTAATAAACACATACACACACACACACACGCATGTAAACAAATTAATGTATATATATTCAATTTGAATTACATTTCTTGAGGTACAACTTGTGCATTAACCTTGTACGTTTTCCTGTTCTAGGGTAGAATTTCATGTCAATCGGACCTTTTTTTTCGTAAACTGATTTATTTGCCGTGAAACTTAGTGAAAACTATATCTTCCACTCTCACTGATTACTCCGACCGCGCAATATTGTACGGTCACAAACGCGGTGAATAATTTTTGCCATATTATTTCTGAATATTGAAAGAAAGCTTCGCAATGCATTTTCAAATGACCGAAGAAATAATTTTGCTACGAAATTCCCAGAACACTTTATAGAATTGATGGTATTCTTCACAAATTCATTGATTGGAAGTATCTTGCAGTAAACATGACTCACCTCCATGTTAATGGTTTAGTTGGGCATGGAACTCTCGGCCAAATGTTTTGAGACAAACGAACATAGTCTCTTAACAAATATATCAAATTTGCATTGTAGTAGAACACACAAGGAAACGGATTATTATGTAAACGTATCATAAAGAATAAATATGTAGTTTATTAGCAATGCATTGAGTAGTTAGCGGCAATAAACCAAAAATCAAAAACATAACGTCTATGAAAGATTATTGTGCCCCCGGTTTCGGTCGCCCGTTCCAAAAGCAAAACGATTCATTTTGAATGTCAGAGAATGCAAGTTACCATTCGAAATTTAGTGAAACTTGGTGTTGATCTCTCCTTTACACCAGAAAAAAATTTATCTGAATGCACGTCCATACAATGCAAATCAATATGTCAAAACATGTGCATAGTCATGTGTAGATATGACTAACATGTATAAATGATGCATACGCACAACCAATCAAGTGTTATCGTTATAAGTTGTAATTAAACATGCAGAAATTTGCGACAAATGTTATGCTACCGTAGTTCTTGCAATGAAATTCATTCTCGACAATGCTAACACTTACGCAGTGTGACAGAACATTGAAATATGAAGAAATTCTTGAATAGTAACAAAATGATGGTTATTTTTGATTAGAGATTTACAATTAAATAATACAACGTTTAGAAGTTAGTGACATTAACCTAAAAATAAAAAACAAGGCGCGAATAAAAGAACATTGCGCCCCGGCCAATGTCACCCTTTTCAACACTAAAACGCCTTATTTTGAATTTTAAAGCACACTAGTTACAATTCCGGATTTAATGATACTTGCTGTTGATCCAACCTTCCCACCTGACATAGCTTTACTAAATTTGCGGCGATATTTTGAAATCGTAGTGGTAATGAATGTTTAGACTTTTGAAACAGGACTAACATGTTCACAGGATGTGTGTGGAAAACAAATAATGTGTTATCAGTACAAGTGGTAGAGAGATTTTGAGCCTGCAATTGTAATAAAGATCTTGAAATCCGACATGTATACTTAGAATTAGTCTATTCTTTGTTTGCTTGCGAATGAATTTCCATCACAAAAGATAATTCATTTCTTCACTCAAAGATCTCTCATATTTCAGAACCGGCTTTTCACATATTGATTAAACATTATTTATAGTGGACAACTCTGAAAGAAATATTACCTTTGGATACGTCGAATACATTACTAATATTCATCTGGGACAGCAGCTACAGACAAGTGTGGAAGTCTTCAATTCACATTCTCATCCAAAGTGTGTGAGTGTTCTGTTCTTGTCTGAACTGCAAGGCAGAAACAGATTATCACAAATTTCCTGTCCTAGGAGTTAACTGGCATTCTTCCTTCATTGTTACAAGCTCATATTGAAACAAATGTGTTCATATTCTAAACAAAGACGTATCCTAGCAACAACTCAAGTATTCATGCATGAGTAAATTTATGGCATGGTAAATAATTATAAATTATCAACTTCATTGTAGCCTAATTGTTCAATTAGTTCATTCTTGATGTTGAAAAGTTTAACCCAGCGGCCTACATTACTGATCATTTTCTTAAATCTTCTAAGTCGATGTTCGACTCCGTGCAAATCAAACTTGATGCCCACATCTAAAAATATTCTTGAAAATGTTTTCCATGGATTATGGTATTCAACATAGCATCCAAACCTTTGTTACAATATTTCAGTTTTCTTAAACGAATGTCGATAGTCATGAGAATAATGCAGTCATAAATGAAACCGCATGATGGGATGGTGTAGGTAATAAACACATACACACACACACACACGAATGTAAACAAATTAAAGTATATATATTCAATTTGAATTACATTTCTTGAGGTACAACTTGTGCATTATCCTTCTACGTTTTCTTGTTCTAGGGTAGAATTTCAGGTCAATCGGACCTTTTTTTTCGTAAACTGATTTATTTGCCGTGAAACTTAGTGAAAACTATATCTTCCACTCTCACTCATTATTCCGACCGCGCAATATTGTACGGTCACAAACGCGGTGAATAATTTTTTGCCATATTATTTCTGAATATTGAAAGAAAGCTTCGCAATGCATTTTCAAATGACCGAAGAAATAATTTTGCTACGAAATTCCCAGAACACCTTATAGAATTGATGGTATTCTTCACAAATTCATTGATTGGAAGTATCTTGCAGTAAACATGACTCACCTCCATGTTAATGGTTTAGTTGGGCAAGGAACTCTCGGCCAAATGTTTTGAGACAAACGAACATAGTCTCTTAACAAATATATCCAATTTGCATTGTAGTAGAACACACAAGGAAACTGATTATTATGTAAACTTATCACAAAGAATAAATATGTAGTAGATTAACAAACCATTGAGCAGTTAGCGGCAATAGACGAAAAATCAAAAACATGGCGTCAATGAAAGATTATTGTGCCCCCGGTTTCGGTCGCAAGTTCCAAAAGCAAAACGATTCGTTTTGAATGTCAGAGAATACAAGTTACCATTCGAAATTTAGTGAAACTTGGTGTTGATCTCTCCTTTACACCAGAAAAAATTTATCTGAATGCACGTCCATTCAATGCAAATCAAAATGTCAAAACATATGCATAGTCATGGTAGATATGACTAACATGTATAAATGATGCATACGCACAACCAATCAAGTGTTATCGTTATAAGTGGTAATTAAACATGTAGAAATTTGCGACAAATGTTATGCTATCGTAGTTCTTGCAATGAAATTCATTCTCGACAATGCTAACACTTACGCAGTGTGACAGAACATTGAAATATGAAGAAATTCTTGAATAGTAACAAAATGATGGTTATTTTTGATTAGAGATTTACAATTAAATAATACAACGTTTAGAAGTTAGTGACATTAACCGAAAAATCAAAAACAAGGCGCGAATAAAAGAACATTGCGCCCCGGCCAATGTCACAATTTTAAACACTAAAACGCCTTATTTTGAATTTTAAAGCACACTAGTTACAATTCCGGATTTAATGATACTTGCTGTTGATCCCACCTTCCCACCAGACATAGCTTTACTAAATTTGCGGCGATATTTTGAAATCGTAGTGGTAATGAATGTTTAGACTTTTGAAACAGGACTAACATGTTCACAGGATGTGTGTGGAAAACAAATAATGTGTTATCAGTACAAGTGGTAGAGAGATTTTGAGCCTGCAATTGTAATAAAGATCTTGAAAGCCGACATGTATACTTAGAATTAGTCTATTCTTTGTTTGCTTGCGAATGAATTTCCATCACAAAATATAATTCATTTCTTCACTCAAAGATCTCTCATATTTCAGAACCGGCTTTTCACATATTGATTAAACATTATTTATAGTGGACAACTCTGAAAGAAATATTACCTTTGGATACGTCGAATACATTAGTAATATTCATCTGGGACAGCAGCTACAGACAAGTGTGGACGTCTTCAATTCACATTCTCATCCAAAGTGTCTGAGTGTTCTGTTCTTGTCTGAACCGTATGGCAGAAACAGATTAGCACAAATTTCTTGTCCTAGGAGTTAACTGGCATTCTTCCTTCATTGTTACAAGCTCATATTGAAACAAATGTGTTCATATTCAAAACAAAGACGTATCCTAGCAACAACTCAAGTATTCATGCATGAGTAAATCTATGGCATGGTAAATAATTATAAATTATCATCTTCATTGTAGCCTAATTGTTCAATTAGTTCATTCTTGATGTTGAAAAGTTTAACCCAGCGGCCTACATTACTGATCATTTTCTTAAATCTTCTAAGTCGATGTTCGACACCGTGCAAATCAAACTTGATGCCCACATCTAAAAATATTCTTGAAAATGTTTTCCATGGATTATGGTATTCAAGATAGCATCCAAACCTTTGTTACAATATTTCAGTTTTCTTAAACGAATGTCGATAGTCATGAGAATAATGCAGTCATAAATGAAACCGCATGATGGGATGGTGTAGGTAATAAACACATACACACACACACACACACGCATGTAAACAAATTAATGTATATATATTCAATTTGAATTACATTTCTTGAGGTACAACTTGTGCATTAACCTTGTACGTTTTCATGTTCTAGGGTAGAATTTCATGTCAATCGGACCTTTTTTTTCGTAAACTGATTTATTTGCCGTGAAACTTAGTGAAAACTATATCTTCCACTCTCACTCATTACTCCGACCGCGCAATATTGTACGGTCACAAACGCGGTGAATAATTTTTGCCATATTATTTCTGAATATTGAAAGAAAGATTCGCAATGCATTTTCAAATGACCGAAGAAATAATTTTGCTACGAAATTCCCAGAACACTTTATAGAATTGATGGTATTCTTCACAAATACATTGATTGGAAGTATCTTGCAGTAAACATGACTCACCTCCATGTTAATGGTTTAGTTGGGCATGGAACTCTCGGCCAAATGTTTTGAGACAAACGAACATAGTCTCTTAACAAATATATCCAATTTGCATTGTAGTAGAACACACAAGGAAACTGATTATTATGTAAACTTATCACAAAGTATAAATATGTAGTTTATTAGCAATGCATTGAGTAGTTAGCGGCAATAAACCAAAAATCAAAAACATTACGTCTATGAAAGATTATTGTGCCCCCGGTTTCGGTCGCCCGTTCCAAAAGCAAAACGATTCATTTTGAATGTCAGAGAATGCAAGTTACCATTCGAAATTTAGTGAAACTTGGTGTTGATCTCTCCTTTACACCAGAAAAAAAATTATCTGAATGCACGTCCATTCAATGCAAATCAAAATGTCAAAACATATCCATAGTCATGGTAGATATGACTAACATGTATAAATGATGCATACGCACAACCAATCAAGTGTTATCGTTATAAGTGGTAATTAAACATGTAGAAATTTGCGACAAATGTTATGCTATCGTAGTTCTTGCAATGAAATTCATTCTCGACAATGTTAACACTTACATAGTGTGACAGAACATTGAAATATGAAAAAATCTTGAAAACTAAAAAATGATGGTCATTTTTCATTAGAGATTTACAATTAAACAATACAACGTTTAGCAGTTAGTGACATTAACCTAAAAATAAAAAACAAGGCGCGAATAAAAGAACATTGCGCCCCGGCCAATGTCACCCTTTTCAACACTAAAACGCCTTATTTTGAATTTTAAAGCACACTAGTTACAATTCCGGATTTAATGATACTTGCTGTTGATCCAACCTTCCCACCTGACATAGCTTTACTAAATTTGCGGCGATATTTTGAAATCGTAGTGGTAATGAATGTTTAGACTTTTGAAACAGGACTAACATGTTCACAGGATGTGTGTGGAAAACAAATAATGTGTTATCAGTACAAGTGGTAGAGAGATTTTGAGCCTGCAATTGTAATAAAGATCTTGAAATCCGACATGTATACTTAGAATTAGTCTATTCTTTGTTTGCTTGCGAATGAATTTCCATCACAAAAGATAATTCATTTCTTCACTCAAAGATCTCTCATATTTCAGAACCGGCTTTTCACATATTGATTAAACATTATTTATAGTGGACAACTCTGAAAGAAATATTACCTTTGGATACGTCGAATACATTACTAATATTCATCTGGTTGATTGATTGATTGATTTAGTTTATTTTACTTCGCGTTTTGTGCCTCTTGGCTAATTTGCGAAGATGGGGATGAGTGATGAAATGATGAAATTGATGAATGGACATTCACAAACAACCAAACCCGACCGGGATTCGAACCCGGGACCCTTGGCGTCGCAGCGCGATGTGCTAACCACTCGGCCACAGGGTCGGGCTAATATTCATCTGGGACAGCAGCTACAGACAAGTGTGGAAGTCTTCAATTCACATTCTCATCCAAAGTGTGTGAGTGTTCTGTTATTGTCTGAACTGCAAGGCAGAAACAGATTATCACAAATTTCCTGTCCTAGGAGTTAACTGGCATTCTTCCTTCATTGTTACAAGCTCATATTGAAACAAATGTGTTCATATTCTAAACAAAGACGTATCCTAGCAACAACTCAAGTATTCATGCATGAGTAAATTTATGGCATGGTAAATAATTATAAATTATCAACTTCATTGTAGCCTAATTGTTCAATTAGTTCATTCTTGATGTTGAAAAGTTTAACCCAGCGGCCTACATTACTGATCATTTTCTTAAATCTTCTAAGTCGATGTTCGACTCCGTGCAAATCAAACTTGATGCCCACATCTAAAAATATTCTTGAAAATGTTTTCCATGGATTATGGTATTCAACATAGCATCCAAACCTTTGTTACAATATTTCAGTTTTCTTAAACGAATGTCGATAGTCATGAGAATAATGCAGTCATAAATGAAACCGCATGATGGGATGGTGTAGGTAATAAACACATACACACACACACACACGAATGTAAACAAATTAAAGTATATATATTCAATTTGAATTACATTTCTTGAGGTACAACTTGTGCATTAACCTTCTACGTTTTCTTGTTCTAGGGTAGAATTTCAGGTCAATCGGACCTTTTTTTTCGTAAACTGATTTATTTGCCGTGAAACTTAGTGAAAACTATATCTTCCACTCTCACTCATTATTCCGACCGCGCAATATTGTACGGTCACAAACGCGGTGAATAATTTTTTGCCATATTATTTCTGAATATTGAAAGAAAGCTTCGCAATGCATTTTCAAATGACCGAAGAAATAATTTTGCTACGAAATTCCCAGAACACCTTATAGAATTGATGGTATTCTTCACAAATTCATTGATTGGAAGTATCTTGCAGTAAACATGACTCACCTCCATGTTAATGGTTTAGTTGGGCAAGGAACTCTCGGCCAAATGTTTTGAGACAAACGAACATAGTCTCTTAACAAATATATCCAATTTGCATTGTAGTAGAACACACAAGGAAACTGATTATTATGTAAACTTATCACAAAGAATAAATATGTAGTAGATTAACAAAGCATTGAGCAGTTAGCGGCAATAGACGAAAAATCAAAAACATGGCGTCAATGAAAGATTATTGTGCCCCCGGTTTCGGTCGCAAGTTCCAAAAGCAAAACGATTCGTTTTGAATGTCAGAGAATACAAGTTACCATTCGAAATTTAGTGAAACTTGGTGTTGATCTCTCCTTTACACCAGAAAAAATTTATCTGAATGCACGTCCATTCAATGCAAATCAAAATGTCAAAACATATGCATAGTCATGGTAGATATGACTAACATGTATAAATGATGCATACGCACAACCAATCAAGTGTTATCGTTATAAGTGGTAATTAAACATGTAGAAATTTGCAACAAATGTTATGCTATCGTAGTTCTTGCAATGAAATTCATTCTCGACAATGTTAACACTTACATAGTGTGACAGAACATTGAAATATGAAAAAATCTTGAAAACTAAAAAATGATGGTCATTTTTCATTAGAGATTTACAATTAAACAATACAACGTTTAGCAGTTAGTGACATTAACCTAAAAATGAAAAACAAGGCGCGAATAAAAGAACATTGCGCCCCGGCCAATGTCACCCTTTTCAACACTAAAACGCCTTATTTTGAATTTTAAAGCACACTAGTTACAATTCCGGATTTAATGATACTTGCTGTTGATCCAACCTTCCCACCTGACATAGCTTTACTAAATTTGCGGCGATATTTTGAAATCGTAGTGGTAATGAATGTTTAGACTTTTGAAACAGGACTAACATGTTCACAGGATGTGTGTGGAAAACAAATAATGTGTTATCAGTACAAGTGGTAGAGAGATTTTGAGCCTGCAATTGTAATAAAGATCTTGAAAGCCGACATGTAAACTTAGAATTAGTCTATTCTTTGTTTGCTTGGGAATGAATTTCCATCACAAAAGATAATTCATTTCTTCACTCAAAGATCTCTCATATTTCAGAACCGGCTTTTCACATATTGATTAAACATTATTTATAGTGGACAACTCTGAAAGAAATATTACCTTTGGATACGTCGAATACATTAGTAATATTCATCTGGGACAGCAGCTACAGACAAGTGTGGACGTCTTCAATTCACATTCTCATCCAAAGTGTCCGAGTGTTCTGTTCTTGTCTGAACCGCATGGCAAAAACAGATTAGCACAAATTTCCTGTCCTAGGAGTTAACTGGCATTCTTCCTTCATTGTTACAAGCTCATATTGAAACAAATGTGTTCATATTCAAAACAAAGACGTATCCTAGCAACAACTCAAGTATTCATGCATGAGTAAATCTATGGCATGGTAAATAATTATAAATTATCAACTTCATTGTAGCCTAATTGTTCAATTAGTTCATTCTTGATGTTGAAAAGTTTAACCCAGCGGCCTACATTACTGATCATTTTCAAAAAAATCTTCTAATTCGATGTTGGACTCCGTGCAAATCAAACTTGATGCCCACATCTAAAAATATTCTTGAAAATGTTTTCCATGGATTATGGTATTCAAGATAGCATCCAAACCTTTGTTACAATATTGCAGTTTTCTTAAACGAATGTCGATAGTCATGAGAATAATGCAGTCATAAATGAAACCGCATGATGGGATGGTGTAGGTAATAAACACATACACACACACACACACGCATGTAAACAAATTAATGTATATATATTCAATTTGAATTACATTTCTTGAGGTACAACTTGTGCATTAACCTTGTACGTTTTCCTGTTCTAGGGTAGAATTTCATGTCAATCGGACCTTTTTTTTCGTAAACTGATTTATTTGCCGTGAAACTTAGTGAAAACTATATCTTCCACTCTCACTGATTACTCCGACCGCGCAATATTGTACGGTCACAAACGCGGTGAATAATTTTTGCCATATTATTTCTGAATATTGAAAGAAAGCTTCGCAATGCATTTTCAAATGACCGAAGAAATAATTTTGCTACGAAATTCCCAGAACACTTTATAGAATTGATGGTATTCTTCACAAATTCATTGATTGGAAGTATCTTGCAGTAAACATGACTCACCTCCATGTTAATGGTTTAGTTGGGCATGGAACTCTCGGCCAAATGTTTTGAGACAAACGAACATAGTCTCTTAACAAATATATCAAATTTGCATTGTAGTAGAACACACAAGGAAACGGATTATTATGTAAACGTATCATAAAGAATAAATATGTAGTTTATTAGCAATGCATTGAGTAGTTAGCGGCAATAAACCAAAAATCAAAAACATAACGTCTATGAAAGATTATTGTGCCCCCGGTTTCGGTCGCCCGTTCCAAAAGCAAAACGATTCATTTTGAATGTCAGAGAATGCAAGTTACCATTCGAAATTTAGTGAAACTTGGTGTTGATCTCTCCTTTACACCAGAAAAAAATTTATCTGAATGCACGTCCATACAATGCAAATCAATATGTCAAAACATGTGCATAGTCATGTGTAGATATGACTAACATGTATAAATGATGCATACGCACAACCAATCAAGTGTTATCGTTATAAGTTGTAATTAAACATGCAGAAATTTGCGACAAATGTTATGCTACCGTAGTTCTTGCAATGAAATTCATTCTCGACAATGCTAACACTTACGCAGTGTGACAGAACATTGAAATATGAAGAAATTCTTGAATAGTAACAAAATGATGGTTATTTTTGATTAGAGATTTACAATTAAATAATACAACGTTTAGAAGTTAGTGACATTAACCTAAAAATAAAAAACAAGGCGCGAATAAAAGAACATTGCGCCCCGGCCAATGTCACCCTTTTCAACACTAAAACGCCTTATTTTGAATTTTAAAGCACACTAGTTACAATTCCGGATTTAATGATACTTGCTGTTGATCCAACCTTCCCACCTGACATAGCTTTACTAAATTTGCGGCGATATTTTGAAATCGTAGTGGTAATGAATGTTTAGACTTTTGAAACAGGACTAACATGTTCACAGGATGTGTGTGGAAAACAAATAATGTGTTATCAGTACAAGTGGTAGAGAGATTTTGAGCCTGCAATTGTAATAAAGATCTTGAAATCCGACATGTATACTTAGAATTAGTCTATTCTTTGTTTGCTTGCGAATGAATTTCCATCACAAAAGATAATTCATTTCTTCACTCAAAGATCTCTCATATTTCAGAACCGGCTTTTCACATATTGATTAAACATTATTTATAGTGGACAACTCTGAAAGAAATATTACCTTTGGATACGTCGAATACATTACTAATATTCATCTGGGACAGCAGCTACAGACAAGTGTGGAAGTCTTCAATTCACATTCTCATCCAAAGTGTGTGAGTGTTCTGTTCTTGTCTGAACTGCAAGGCAGAAACAGATTATCACAAATTTCCTGTCCTAGGAGTTAACTGGCATTCTTCCTTCATTGTTACAAGCTCATATTGAAACAAATGTGTTCATATTCTAAACAAAGACGTATCCTAGCAACAACTCAAGTATTCATGCATGAGTAAATTTATGGCATGGTAAATAATTATAAATTATCAACTTCATTGTAGCCTAATTGTTCAATTAGTTCATTCTTGATGTTGAAAAGTTTAACCCAGCGGCCTACATTACTGATCATTTTCTTAAATCTTCTAAGTCGATGTTCGACTCCGTGCAAATCAAACTTGATGCCCACATCTAAAAATATTCTTGAAAATGTTTTCCATGGATTATGGTATTCAACATAGCATCCAAACCTTTGTTACAATATTTCAGTTTTCTTAAACGAATGTCGATAGTCATGAGAATAATGCAGTCATAAATGAAACCGCATGATGGGATGGTGTAGGTAATAAACACATACACACACACACACACGAATGTAAACAAATTAAAGTATATATATTCAATTTGAATTACATTTCTTGAGGTACAACTTGTGCATTATCCTTCTACGTTTTCTTGTTCTAGGGTAGAATTTCAGGTCAATCGGACCTTTTTTTTCGTAAACTGATTTATTTGCCGTGAAACTTAGTGAAAACTATATCTTCCACTCTCACTCATTATTCCGACCGCGCAATATTGTACGGTCACAAACGCGGTGAATAATTTTTTGCCATATTATTTCTGAATATTGAAAGAAAGCTTCGCAATGCATTTTCAAATGACCGAAGAAATAATTTTGCTACGAAATTCCCAGAACACCTTATAGAATTGATGGTATTCTTCACAAATTCATTGATTGGAAGTATCTTGCAGTAAACATGACTCACCTCCATGTTAATGGTTTAGTTGGGCAAGGAACTCTCGGCCAAATGTTTTGAGACAAACGAACATAGTCTCTTAACAAATATATCCAATTTGCATTGTAGTAGAACACACAAGGAAACTGATTATTATGTAAACTTATCACAAAGAATAAATATGTAGTAGATTAACAAACCATTGAGCAGTTAGCGGCAATAGACGAAAAATCAAAAACATGGCGTCAATGAAAGATTATTGTGCCCCCGGTTTCGGTCGCAAGTTCCAAAAGCAAAACGATTCGTTTTGAATGTCAGAGAATACAAGTTACCATTCGAAATTTAGTGAAACTTGGTGTTGATCTCTCCTTTACACCAGAAAAAATTTATCTGAATGCACGTCCATTCAATGCAAATCAAAATGTCAAAACATATGCATAGTCATGGTAGATATGACTAACATGTATAAATGATGCATACGCACAACCAATCAAGTGTTATCGTTATAAGTGGTAATTAAACATGTAGAAATTTGCGACAAATGTTATGCTATCGTAGTTCTTGCAATGAAATTCATTCTCGACAATGTTAACACTTACATAGTGTGACAGAACATTGAAATATGAAAAAATCTTGAAAACTAAAAAATGATGGTCATTTTTCATTAGAGATTTACAATTAAACAATACAACGTTTAGCAGTTAGTGACATTAACCTAAAAATAAAAAACAAGGCGCGAATAAAAGAACATTGCGCCCCGGCCAATGTCACCCTTTTCAACACTAAAACGCCTTATTTTGAATTTTAAAGCACACTAGTTACAATTCCGGATTTAATGATACTTGCTGTTGATCCAACCTTCCCACCTGACATAGCTTTACTAAATTTGCGGCGATATTTTGAAATCGTAGTGGTAATGAATGTTTAGACTTTTGAAACAGGACTAACATGTTCACAGGATGTGTGTGGAAAACAAATAATGTGTTATCAGTACAAGTGGTAGAGAGATTTTGAAACTGCAATTGTAATAAAGATCTTGAAAGCCGACATGTAAACTTAGAATTAGTCTATTCTTTGTTTGCTTGGGAATGAATTTCCATCACAAAAGATAATTCATTTCTTCACTCAAAGATCTCTCATATTTCAGAACCGGCTTTTCACATATTGATTAAACATTATTTATAGTGGACAACTCTGAAAGAAATATTACCTTTGGATACGTCGAATACATTAGTAATATTCATCTGGGACAGCAGCTACAGACAAGTGTGGACGTCTTCAATTCACATTCTCATCCAAAGTGTCTGAGTGTTCTGTTCTTGTCTGAACCGCATGGCAAAAACAGATTAGCACAAATTTCCTGTCCTAGGAGTTAACTGGCATTCTTCCTTCATTGTTACAAGCTCATATTGAAACAAATGTGTTCATATTCAAAACAAAGACGTATCCTAGCAACAACTCAAGTATTCATGCATGAGTAAATCTATGGCATGGTAAATAATTATAAATTATCAACTTCATTGTAGCCTAATTGTTCAATTAGTTCATTCTTGATGTTGAAAAGTTTAACCCAGCGGCCTACATTACTGATCATTTTCAAAAAAATCTTCTAATTCGATGTTGGACTCCGTGCAAATCAAACTTGATGCCCACATCTAAAAATATTCTTGAAAATGTTTTCCATGGATTATGGTATTCAAGATAGCATCCAAACCTTTGTTACAATATTGCAGTTTTCTTAAACGAATGTCGATAGTCATGAGAATAATGCAGTCATAAATGAAACCGCATGATGGGATGGTGTAGGTAATAAACACATACACACACACACACACGCATGTAAACAAATTAATGTATATATATTCAATTTGAATTACATTTCTTGAGGTACAACTTGTGCATTAACCTTGTACGTTTTCATGTTCTAGGGTAGAATTTCATGTCAATCGGACCTTTTTTTTCTTAAACTGATTTATTTGCCGTGAAACTTAGTGAAAACTATATCTTCCACTCTCACTGATTACTCCGACCGCGCAATATTGTACGGTCACAAACGCGGTGAATAATTTTTGCCATATTATTTCTGAATATTGAAAGAAAGCTTCGCAATGCATTTTCAAATGACCGAAGAAATAATTTTGCTACGAAATTCCCAGAACAATTTATAGAATTGATGGTATTCTTCACAAATTCATTGATTGGAAGTATCTTGCAGTAAACATGACTCACCTCCATGTTAATGGTTTAGTTGGGCATGGAACTCTCGGCCAAATGTTTTGAGACAAACGAACATAGTCTCTTAACAAATATATCAAATTTGCATTGTAGTAGAACACACAAGGAAACGGATTATTATGTAAACGTATCATAAAGAATAAATATGTAGTTTATTAGCAATGCATTGAGTAGTTAGCGGCAATAAACCAAAAATCAAAAACATAACGTCTATGAAAGATTATTGTGCCCCCGGTTTCGGTCGCCCGTTCCAAAAGCAAAACGATTCATTTTGAATGTCAGAGAATGCAAGTTACCATTCGAAATTTAGTGAAACTTGGTGTTGATCTCTCCTTTACACCAGAAAAAAATTTATCTGAATGCACGTCCATACAATGCAAATCAATATGTCAAAACATGTGCATAGTCATGTGTAGATATGACTAACATGTATAAATGATGCATACGCACAACCAATCAAGTGTTATCGTTATAAGTTGTAATTAAACATGCAGAAATTTGCGACAAATGTTATGCTACCGTAGTTCTTGCAATGAAATTCATTCTCGACAATGCTAACACTTACGCAGTGTGACAGAACATTGAAATATGAAGAAATTCTTGAATAGTAACAAAATGATGGTTATTTTTGATTAGAGATTTACAATTAAATAATACAACGTTTAGAAGTTAGTGACATTAACCGAAAAATCAAAAACAAGGCGCGAATAAAAGAACATTGCGCCCCGGCCAATGTCACCCTTTTCAACACTAAAACGCCTTATTTTGAATTTTAAAGCACACTAGTTACAATTCCGGATTTAATGATACTTGCTGTTGATCCCACCTTCCCACCAGACATAGCTTTACTAAATTTGCGGCGATATTTTGAAATCGTAGTGGTAATGAATGTTTAGACTTTTGAAACAGGACTAACATGTTCACAGGATGTGTGTGGAAACCAAATAATGTGTTATCAGTACAAGTGGTAGAGAGATTTTGAGCCTGCAATTGTAATAAAGATCTAAACAAAACAAAATGTGCCAGTTCACATATTGAGTAAACATTATTTATAGTGGACAACTCTGAAAGAAATATTACCTTTGGATACGTCGAATACATTAGTAATATTCATCTGGGACAGCAGCTACAGACAAGTGTAGAAGTCTTCAATTCACATTCTCATCCAAAGTGTGTGAGTGTTCTGTTCTTGTCTGAACCGCAAGGCAGAAACAGATTAGCACAAATTTCCTGTCCTAGGAGTTAACTGGCATTCTTCCTTCATTGTTACAAGCTCATATTGAAACAAATGTGTTCATATTCAAAACAAAGACTAGATGTGGCAACCGAGGAAGAAGCTACAAAACTGAAAACACATAATCAACTGGTGTCAAGAGGCATCACATCAGAACCTATTAAGAAAAGAAATCCTCGGGTCATCATTTATGACGTGCCAAGGTCCTACCAGGATGAAGAAGTAATCGAAAACATTCATACTCTCAACTTTGAAACATCAACTTCGCTGGAGGAATTCAAACAAAATGTCAAGTTTGCTTTTAGGACTGGTAGTAGGGATGGCGTTGCTAGCCATATTGTGCTTGAGACAACTCCGACTTTTAGAAACATGTTTAAGAACAAACAGCAGATCTATCTTCCATTCTCGATACACAATACCAAGGATTTTATTTCAATCCCGCGGTGCTATAACTGCCATGACCTTGGTCATGTTAATAAGCACTGCGAGAGGGAATCAGCATGTGAAAGATGTGGAGAAAGCCACAGAACCCAAGAATGTAAGGAACATAAGAACTTCAAGAGATGTATACCTTGCAAGTATAGAAGGCGTAACTGTAATCAAGAGGCCTGTCCAACGTTTCATGATTTGTGGGAAAGGACAATCAGTAAAATTAACTATGGCTAGCAATCAAAATGTATCTTATAGGAACAACAGTGAAGCCATAAACATTTTACAGTTAAATGCTGGCAGTTCTCAGATGGCTACCGAAGAACTTAGACATATTAGTGAACAGACAAATACCGATCTTATACTCATTCAAGAACCTTATCAGGTCAAAGGTGCAATAGTTGGATTCCCAACGACAGCTAAAATCTTAATTCATGGAAATGAACCGCAAGCAGCGATAATTGTACTTAATAATAATTACAGAGTGCATTGGAATAAAAACCTGTCGTCAACACACTGCCAAGTGGCTGAAATAGACACTGGGAGTTCGGTTTGGATTTTCCTCAGTATATACTGTCAATACAAAGATCCAATTATCCCGTTCCTCAACGTTATGGAACAAATAATTGATTGCTACTCAACAAATCAGATACTCATAGCAATTGACAGTAATGCCAAATCAAAATTATGGCACAGTAAGACAACTGATGATAAGGGTCGACTAATGGAGGACAGTATCGCATTAAAAGACTTAATAATATTAAACAGAGAATCAAACATACCTACGTTTAAGAATAGACAGGGTGCAGAATCTAATATTGATATCAGTATAACAAATCGAAAAGGAGCAGTAAATAATATAGACTGGAAGATTTTTGATAATGAGACTGTAAGCGATCATAATCTCATTAGAATAACAATACAAAATAAAGGTCGTAAAAAGCGGAACACACAATACCATAGAGTAAACTGGATGAAGACAGACTGGGCAAATATAAAAAGACACATAAGTTCAGAATTGCCCCGGAAGGAATTAACGAACTTGGAAGAAGGAATCAAAGAACTCTATAAAGTAATGGATTCCATCTTAAAAATGGAAGTAGCAAAAATTAAGATTGGAAACCGCAAAAACACTAACATGTGGCCTGATTACTTGTTAAAAAGAAGACAAACAACCAGAAAACTAAGGAAATCATATCAACAGGCGAAGACATTCCGAGATAAGCAGTTTTTCCTAGAGAAATATAGGGACTCCAAGTGGAGGTACGAATGGAGTCAAGATGCTTCAATACGTACTAGGAATTTCATAACGACCATTGGTAAGAGGAACAAGTGGGTATACTTTAAACCATCCAAAGGTCTCACACACTTTATAACAGGGCATGGGCCCTTTAAAATGTATCTCAGGAGATTCAACCTGAGAAATAGCGACACCTGTGATAACTGTGGCGAATTGGACACACCCGAACATAAGGTGCTAAAGTGTAAGGAACACGCCTCAAGATATGTGAGTGAACTTAGACGTAACTTAGGCCAGTTCAATAAGGAGACAATTTTTGACAGCCAAATTAAGTTTAATATTCTAAATAAACTATCTGCTGAAATTTCATATATGGAAGATCTTAATTATAGTGTCAGATCCTCGTCGCAACAAAATGAAGTTTCGTCTGTTCCTACATATGTGAGAACAATCAATACAAGATCAATGACAAGGAGATCACTCAGGACAGAATCCCCTGAACAGTGTTAGACTAGATTTTATGAAGGTCCCTCTTGCATAAACAGACGGAAATTTTATATTACGTCAAGTAGATCAAAGTGAAATCGGTGGGTGCCGGACTATTTGGCCCCGAGACAATAACGGAACTAAGTGATCTTAAGTGATAAGTCTGAATTGGAAGAACTGTATGCAAAGTGCTCTTAGATTGAGGCTCGTGTGAGTGTGGAATTGCCAACTTGGTTCTAGACCCTTTTGAAGATTTAACCGGATAAAACTTCGAGGGATTCAAGTGCTGTATTAGAACGGAAGAAGTTTGAATGAATGAATGTCATGGACAAAGACAACTTAAGAACTTAGAACTCCCTTGTTGGGAACTATTCTTCCCTTGGAAATTCCCTCAGCGAAGCCGAAGGTGAAAGGATAAGGAATTTTATCATATCATCTATTCAAGAAGTCCGACTTCCAAACATCTTCCACTGCCTTGAAGAGTAGGGAGTAGATTGAAAATGAAGAAGAAATTATGGAACCCTCAAGAGTTAAGGTTACACTAAGAAGCCAGATTGAATCCACAGCCGAATGATCCATCCAGAGCTCCAGTGCCAATGGTGCCTTAGGGCTCCCTGTGTGCCACCCAGGTTAGAAGGAAGTTACCAGAAGCCAAGAAGCCACCAGAAGCCAGGATGACTACAAGACTGGAACTTCCCATACTTCGGGAAAGTCCTTCCTTGGTTAATTCCCTTGTTTTTCGGGAAGCTTTAGGTCCAAGGACCTGTAATGCATATATATTATCTATTTATCTGTACACTGTTATTTTCTTGTATATATTTGTATCTTGTATTTTACATAATCTATCATATTATTATATTATAATATATTCTCTATTACAGTGTATCTAATATATATTAGATTACACAGTCAAATAAATTTAGAAGACTTAACACTTAGTCTAAGGACTAATTTAGTAAATACTTATTACATTTTGAACATCTTAACTTACTGCTTATTTTCTTTTCATTCATATATTCTCTTTCTGAGTCATAACTAATTAGTACATACACCTTGGTTTATAACATAGGTATCAAGGTATAGAACCAACTCTCCTTTCCCTGTCCTCACCTATTTACCAAGCTGTAAATCTCTTTACCTGCATAATGAATAACCTCTTTCTGATTTCCAAAATCCATAATTGGGACGAAACCGCTCTCAGGAAAAAAGAAAAAAAAAGAAAAACTAAGCTCGATATGCAAACAACGAAGAAAAAAAAACTGAGAGAGAAGGTGAGGTTGTGAGAGAGGCGAGAGGAGGTTGGAGGACATCGTCCCTCAACGTCCCAAATCCTGTTGATCCCACCTTCCCACCAGACATAGCTTTACTAAATTTGCGGCGATATTTTGAAATCGTAGTGGTAATGAATGTTTAGACTTTTGAAACAGGACTAACATGTTCACAGGATGTGTGTGGAAAACAAATAATGTGTTATCAGTACAAGTGGTAGAGAGATTATGAGCCTGCAATTGTAATAAAGATCTTGAAAGCCGACATGTATACTTAGAATTAGTCTATTCTTTGTTTGCTTGCGAATGAATTTCCATCACAAAAGATAATTCATTTCTTCACTCAAAGATCTCTCATATTTCAGAACCGGCTTTTCACATATTGAGTAAACATTATTTATAGTGGACAACTCTGAAAGAAATATTACCTTTGGATACGTCGAATACATTAGTAATATTCATCTGGGACAGCAGCTACAGACAAGTGTGGAAGTCTTCAATTCACATTCTCATCCAAAGTGTCTGAGTGTTCTGTTCTTGTCTGAACCGTATGGCAGAAACAGATTAGCACAAATTTCCTGTCCTAGGAGTTAACTGGCATTCTTCCTTCATTGTTACAAGCTCATATTGAAACAAATGTGTTCATATTCAAAACAAAGACGTATCCTAGCAACAACTCAAGTATTCATGCATGAGTAAATCTATGGCATGGTAAATAATTATAAATTATCAACTTCATTGTAGCCTAATTGTTCAATTAGTTCATTCTTGATGTTGAAAAGTTTAACCCAGCGGACTACATTACTGATCATTTTCTTAAATCTTCTAAGTCGATGTTCGACTCCGTGCAAATCAAACTTGATGCCCACATCTAAAAATATTCTTGAAAATGTTTTCCATGGATTATGGTATTCAACATAGCATCCAAACCTTTGTTACAATATTTCAGTTTTCTTAAACGAATGTCGATAGTCATGAGAATAATGCAGTCATAAATGAAACCGCATGATGGGATGGTGTAGGTAATAAACACATACACACACACACACACACACGCATGTAAAAAAATTAATGTATATATATTAATTTGAATTACATTTCTTGAGGTACAACTTGTGCATTAACCTTCTACGTTTTCTTGTTCTAGGGTAGAATTTCATGTCAATCGGACCTTTTTTTTCGTAAACTGATTTATTTGCCGTGAAACTTAGTGAAAACTATATCTTCCACTCTCACTCATTATTCCGACCGCGCAATATTGTACGGTCACAAACGCGGTGAATAATTTTTTGCCATATTATTTCTGAATATTGAAAGAAAGCGTCGCAATGCATTTTCAAATGACCGAAGAAATAATTTTGCTACGAAATTCCCAGAACACTTTATAGAATTGATGGTATTCTTCACAAATTCATTGATTGGAAGTATCTTGCAGTAAACATGACTCACCTCCATGTTAATGGTTTAGTTGGGCATGGAACTCTCGGCGAAATGTTTTGAAACAAACGAACATTGTCTCTTAACAAATATATCCAATTTGCATTGTAGTAGAACACACAAGGAAACTGATTATTATGTAAACTTATCACAAAGAATAAATATGTAGTTTATTAGCAATGCAGTGAGTAGTTAGCGGCAATAAACCAAAAATCAAAAACATGGCGTCTATGAAAGATTATTGTGCCCCCGGTTTTGGTCGCCCGTTCCAAAAGCAAAACGATTCATTTTGAATGTCATAGAATGCAAGTTACCATTCGAAATTTAGTGAAACTTGGTGTTGATCTGTCCTTTACACCAGAAAAAATTTATCTGAATGCACGTCCATACAATGCAAATCAATATGTCAAAACATATGCATAGTCATGTGTAGATATGACTAACATGTATAAATGATGCATTCGCACAACCAATCAAGTGTTATCGTTATAAGTTGTAATTAAACATGCAGAAATTTGCGACAAATGTTATGCTATCGTAGTTCTTGCAATGAAATTCATTCTTGAGAATGCTAACACTTACGCAGTGACAGAACATTGAAATATGAAGAAATTCTTGAAAAGTAACAAAATGATGGTTATTTTTGATTAGAGTTTTACAATTAAATAATACAACGTTTAGCAGTTAGTGACATTAACCGAAAAATCAAAAACAAGCGCGAATAAAACAACATTGCGCCCCGGCCAATGTCACCCTTCTCAACACTAAAACGCCTTATTTTGAATTTTAAAGCACACTAGTTACAATTCCGGATTTAATGATACTTGCTGTTGATCCCACCTTCCCACCAGACATAGCTTTACTAAATTTGCGGCGATATTTTGAAATCGCAGTGGTAATGAATGTTTAGACTTTTGAAACTGGACTAACATGTTCACAGGATGTGTGTGGAAAACAAATAATGTGTTATCAGTACAAGTGGTAGAGAGATTTTGAGCCTGCAATTGTAATAAAGATCTTGAAAGCCGACATGTATACTTAGAATTAGTCTATTCTTTGTTTGCTTGCGAATGAATTTCCATCACAAAAGATAATTCATTTCTTCACTCAAAGATCTCTCATATTTCAGAACCGGCTTTTCACATATTGATTAAACATTAATTATAGTGGACAACTCTGAAAGAAATATTACCTTTGGATACGTCGAATACATTAGTAATATTCATCTGGGACAGCAGCTACAGACAAGTGTGGAAGTCTTCAATTCACATTCTCATCCAAAGTGTCTGAGTGTTCTGTTCTTGTCTGAACCGCAAGGCAGAAACAGATTAGCACAAATTTCCTGTCCTAGGAGTTAACTGGCATTCTTCCTTCATTGTTACAAGCTCATATTGAAACAAATGTGTTCATATTCAAAACAAAGACGTATCCTAGCAACAACTCAAGTATTCATGCATGAGTAAATCTATGGCATGGTAAATAATTATAAATTATCAACTTCATTGTAGCCTAATTGTTCAATTAGTTCATTCTTGATGTTGAAAAGTTTAACCCAGCGGCCAACATTACTGATCATTTTCTTAAATCTTCTAAGTCGATGTTCGACTCCGTGCAAATCAAACTTGATGCCCACATCTAAAAATATTCTTGAAAATGTTTTCCATGGATTATGGTATTCAAAATAGCATCCAAACCTTTGTTACAATATTTCAGTTTTCTTAAACGAATGTCGATAGTCATGAGAATAATGCAGTCATAAATGAAACCGCATGATGGGATGGTGTAGGTAATAAACACATACACACACACACACGCACACGCACGTAAACAAATTCATGTATATATATTCAATTTGAATTACATTTCTTGAGGTACAACTTGTGCATTAACCTTCTACGTTTTCTTGTTCTACGGTAGAATTTCATGTCAATCGGACCTTTTTTTTTTTTTTTTCGTAAACTGATTTATTTGCCGTGAAACTTAGTGAAAACTATATCTTCCACTCTCACTCATTATTCCGACCGCGCAATATTGTACGGTCACAAACGCGGTGAATAATTTTTTGCCATATTATTTGTGAATATTGAAAGAAAGCTTCGCAATGCATTTTCAAATGTCCGAAGAAATAATTTTGCTACGAAATTCCCAGAAAACCTTATAGAATTGATGGTATTCTTCACAAATTCATTGATTGGAAGTATCTTGCAGTAAACAAGACTCACCTCCATGTTAATGGTTTAGTTGGGCAAGGAACTCTCGGCCAAATATTTTGAGACAAACGAACATAGTCTCTTAACAAATATATCCAATTTGAATGTAGTAGAACACACAAGGAAACTAATTATTATGTAAACTTATCACAGAAAATAAATATATAGTTGATTAACAAAGCATTGAGCATTTAGCGGCAATAGACGAAAAATAAAAAACATGGCGTCAATGAAAGATTATTGTTGCCCCGGTTTCGGTCGCCCGTTCCAAAAGCAAAACGATTCGTTTTGAATGTCAGATAATACAAGTTACCATTCGAAATTTAGTGAAACTTGGTGTTGATCTCTCCTTTACACCAGAAAAAATTTATCTGAATGCACGTCCATACAATGCAAATCAAAATGTCAAAACATATGCATAGTCATGGTAGATATGACTAACATGTATAAATGATGCATACGCACAACCAATCAAGTGTTATCGTTATAAGTGGTAATTAAACATGTAGAAATTTGCGACAAATGTTACGCTATCGTAGTTCTTGCAATGAAATTCATTCTCGACAATGTTCACACTTACATAGTGTGACAGAACATTGAAATATGAAAAAATCTTGAAAAGTAACAAAATGATGGTCATTTTTGATTAGAGATTTACAATTAAACAATAGAACGTTTAGCAGTTACTGACATTAACAGAAAAATCAAAAACAAGGCGCGAATAAAAGAACATTGCGCCCCGGCCAATGTCACCCTTTTCAACACTAAAACGCCTTATTTTGAATTTTAAAGCACACTAGTTACAATTCCGGATTTAATGATACTTGCTGTTGATCCCACCTTCCCACCAGACATAGCTTTACTAAATTTGCGGCGATATTTTGAAATCGTAGTGGTAATGAATGTTTAGACTTTTGAAACAGGACTAACATGTTCACAGGATGTGTGTGGAAAACAAATAATGTGTTATCAGTACAAGTGGTAGAGAGATTTTGAGCCTGCAATTGTAATAAAGATCTTGAAAGCCGACATGTATACTTAGTATTAGTCTATTCTTTGTTTGCTTGCGAATGAATTTCCATCACAAAAGATAATTCATTTCTTCACTCAAAGATCTCTCATATTTCAGAACCGGCTTTTCACATATTAATTAAACATTATTTATAGTGGACAACTCTGAAAGAAATATTAGCTTTGGTTACGTCGAATACATTAGTAATATTCATCTGGGACAGCAGCTACAGACAAGTGTGGAAGTCTTCAATTCACTATCTCATCCAAAGTGTCTGAGTGTTCTGTTCTTGTCTGAACCGCAAGGCAGAAACAGATTAGCACAAATTTCCTGTCCTAGGAGTTAACTGGCATTCTTCCTTCATTGTTACAAGCTCATATTGAAACAAATGTGTTCATATTCAAAACAAAGACGTATCCTAGCAACAACTCAAGTAAATCTATGGCATGGTAAATAATTATAAATTATCAACTTCATTGTAGCCTAATTGTTCAATTAGTTCATTCTTGATGTTGAAAAGTTTAACCAGCGGCCTACATTACTGATCATTTTCTTAAATCTTCTAAGTCGATGTTCGATCCGTGCAAATCAAACTTGATGCCCACATCTAAAAATATTCTTGAAAATGTTTTCCATGGATTATGGTATTCAAGATAGCATCCAAACCTTTGTTACAATATTTCAGTTTTCTTAAACGAATGTCGATAGTCATGAGAATAATGCAGTCATAAATGAAACCGCATGATGGGATGGTGTAGGTAATAAACTCATACACACACACACACGCGCACGCACGTAAACAAATTCATGTATATATATTCAATTTGAATTACATTTCTTGAGGTACAACTTGTGCATTAACCTTCTACGTTTTCGTGTTCTACGGTAGAATTTCATGTCAATCGGACCTTTTTTTTTTTCATAAACTGATTTATTTGCCGTGAAACTTAGTGAAAACTATATCTTCCACTCTCACTCATTATTCCGACCGCGCAATATTGTACGGTCACAAACGCGGTGAATAATTTTTTGCCATATTATTTCTGAATATTGAAAGACAGGTTCGCAATGCATTTTCAAATCACCGAAGAAATAATTTTGCTACGAAATTCCCAGAACACCTTATAGAATTGATGGTATTCTTCACAAATTCATTGATTGGAAGTATCTTGCAGTAAACTTGACTCACCTCCATGTTAATGGTTTAGTTGGGCAAGGAACTCTCGGCCAAATGTTTTGAGACAAACGAACATAGTCTCTTAACAAATATATCCAATTTGAATGTAGTAGAACACACAAGGAAACTGATTATTATGTAAAATTATCACAAAGAATAAATATGTAGTTTATTAGCAATGCATTGAGTAGTTAGCGGCAATAAACCAAAAATCAAAAACATGGCGTCTATGAAAGATTATTGTGCCCCCGGTTTCGGTCGCCCGTTCCAAAAGCAAAACGGTTCATTTTGAATGTCAGAGAATGCAAGTTACCATTCGAAAGTTAGTGAAACTTGGTGTTGATCTCTCCTTTACACCAGAAAAAATTTATCTGAATGCACGTCCATACAATGCAAATCAATATGTCAAAACATGTGCATAGTCATGTGTAGATATGACTAACATGTATAAATGATGCAGACGCACAACCAATCAAGTGTTATCGTTATAAGTTGTAATTAAACATGCAGAAATTTGCGACAAATGTTATGCTATCGTAGTTCTTGCAATGAAATTCATTCTCGACAATGTTAACACTTACATAGTGTGACAGAACATTGAAATATGAAGAAATTCTTGAAAAGTAACAAAATGATGGTCATTTTTCATTAGAGATTTACAATTAAACAATAAAACGTTTAGCAGTTAGTGACATTAACCGAAAAATCAAAAACAAGGCGCGAATAAAAGAACATTGCGCCCCGGCCAATGTCACCCTTTTCAACACTAAAACGCCTTATTTTGAATTTTAAAGCACACTAGTTACAATTCCGGATTTAATGATACTTGCTGTTGATCCCACCTTCCCACCAGACATAGCTTTAGTAAATTTGCGAAAATATTTTGAAATCGTAGTGGTAATGAATGTTTACACTTTTGAAACAGGACTAACATGTTCACAGGATGTGTGTGGAAAACAAATAATGTGTTATCAGTACAAGTGGTAGAGAGATTTTGAGCCTGCAATTGTAATAAGGATCTTGAAAGCCGACACGTATACTTAGAATTAGTCTATTCTTTGTTTGCTTGCGAATGAATTTCCATCACAAAAGATAATTCATTTCTTCACTCAAAGATCTCTCATATTTCAGAACCGGCTTTTCACATATTGATTAAACATTATTTATAGTGGACAACTCTGAAAGAAATATTACCTTTGGATACGTCAAATACATTAGTAATATTCATCTGGGACAGCAACTAGAGACAAGTGTGGAAGTCTTCATTTCACATTCTCATCCAAAGTGTCTGAGTGTTCTGTTCTTGTCTGAACCGCAAGGCAGAAACAGAGGAGCACAAATTTCCTGTCCTAGGAGTTAACTGGCATTCTTCCTTCATTGTTACAAGCTCATATTGAAACAAATGTGTTCATATTCAAAACAAAGACGTATCCTAGCAACAACTCAAGTATTCATGCATGAGTAAATCTATGGCATGGTAAATAATTATAAATTATCAACTTCATTGTAGCCTAATTGCTCAATTAATTCATTCTTGATGTTGAAAAGTTTAACCCAGCGGCCTACATTACTGATCATTTTCTTAAATCTTCTAAGTCGATGTTCGACTCCGGCAAATCAAACTTGATGCCCACATCTAAAAATATTCTTGAAAATGTTTTCCATGGATTATGGTATTCAAGATAGCATCCAAACCTTTGTTGCAATATTTCAGTTTTCTTAAACGAATGTCGATAGTCATGAGAATAATGCAGTCATAAATGAAACCGCATGATGGGATGGTGTATTTAATAAACACATACACACACACACACGCACACGCACGTAAACAAATTCATGTATATATATTCAATTTGAATTACATTTCTTGAGGTACAACTTGTGCATTAACCTTCTACGTTTTCGTGTTCTACGGTAGAATTTCATGTCAATCGGACCTTTTTTTTTCATATACTGATTTATTTGCCGTGAAACTTAGTGAAAACTATATCTTCCACTCTCACTCATTATTCCGACCGCGCAATATTGTACGGTCACAAACGCGGTGAATAATTTTTTGCCATATTATTACTGAATATTGAAAGAAAGGTTCGCAATGCATTTTCAAATGACCGAAGAAATAATTTTGCTACGAAATCCCCAGAACACCTTATAGAATTGATGGTATTCTTCACATATTCATTGATTGGAAATATCTTGCAGTAAACATGACTCACCTCCATGTTAATGGTTTAGTTGGGCAAGGACCTCTCGGCCAAATGTTTTGAGACAAACGAACATAGTCTCTTAACAAATATATCCAATTTGAATGTAGTAGAACACACAAGGAAACTAATTATTATGTAAACTTATCACAAAGAATAAATATGTAGTTTATTAGCAATGCAGTGAGTAGTTAGCGGCAATAAACCAAAAATCAAAAACATGGCGTCTATGAAAGATTATTGTGCCCCCGGTTTCGGTCGCCCGTTCCAAAAGCAAAACGATTCATTTTGAATGTCAGAGAATGCAAGTTTCCATTCGAAATTTAGTGAAACTTGGTGTTGATCTCTCCTTTACACCAGAAAAAAGTTTATCTGAATGCACGTCCATACAATGCAAATCAATATGTCAAAACATGTGCATAGTCATGTGTAGATATGACTAACATGTATAAATGATGCAGACGCACAACCAATCAAGTGTTATCGTTATAAGTTGTAATTAAACATGCAGAAATTTGCGACAAATGTTATGCTATCGTAGTTCTTGCAATGAAATTCATTCTCGACAATGTTAACACTTACATAGTGTGACAGAACATTGAAATATGAAGAAATTCTTGAAAAGTAACAAAATGATGGTCATTTTTCATTAGAGATTTACAATTAAACAATAGAACGTTTAGCAGTTAGTGACATTAACCGAAAAATCAAAAACAAGGCGCGAATAAAAGAACATTGCGCCCCGGCCAATGTCACCCTTCTCAACACTAAAACGCCTTATTTTGAATTTTAAAGCACACTAGTTACAATTCCGGATTTAATGATACTTGCTGTTGATCCCACCTTCCCACCAGACATAGCTTTAGTAAATTTGCGAAAATATTTTGAAATCGTAGTGGTAATGAATGTTTAGACTTTTGAAACAGGACTAACATGTTCACAGGATGTGTGTGGAAAACAAATAATGTGTTATCAGTACAAGTGGTAGAGAGATTTTGAGCCTGCAATTGTAATAAAGATCTTGAAAGTCGACATGTATACTTAGGATTAGTCTATTCTTTGTTTGCTTGCGAATGAATTTCCATCACAAAAGATAATTCATTTCTTCACTCAAAGATCTCTCATATTTCAGAACCGGCTTTTCACATATTGATTAAACATTATTTATAGTGGACAACTCTGAAAGAAATATTACCTTTGGATACGTCGAATACATTAGTAATATTCATCTGGGACAGCAGCTACAGACAAGTGTGGAAGTCTTCAATTCACATTCTCATCCAAAGTGTCTGAGTGTTCTGTTCTTGTCTGAACCGCAAGACAGAAACAGATTAGCACAAATTTCCTGTCCTAGGAGTTAACTGGCATTCTTCCTTCATTGTTACAAGCTCATATTGAAACAAATGTGTTCATATTCAAAACAAAGACGTATCCTACCAACATCTCAAGTATTCATGCATGAGTAAATCTATGGCATGGTAAATAATTATAAATTATCAACTTCATTGTAGCCTAATTGTTCAATTAGTTCATTCTTGATGTTGAAAAGTTTAACCCAGCGGCCTACATTACTGATCATTTTCTTAAATCTTCTAAGTCGATGTTCGACTCCGTGCAAATCAAACTTGATGCCCACATCTAAAAATATTCTTGAAAATGTTTTCCATGGAATATGGTATTCAAGATAGCATCCAAACCTTTGTTACAATATTTCAGTTTTCTTAAACGAATGTCGATAGTCATGAAAATAATGCAGTCATAAATGAAACCGCATGATGGGATGGTGTATTTAATAAACACATACACACACACACACACACACACGCATGTAAACAAATTAATGTATATATATTCAATTTGAATTACATTTCTTGAGGTACAACTTGTGCATTAACCTTCTACGTTTTCGTGTTCTACGGTAGAATTTCATGTCAATCGCACCTTTTTTTTCGTAAACTGATTTATTTGCCGTGAAACTTAGTGAAAACTATATCTCCCAATCTCACTCATTATTCCGACCGCGCAATATTGTACGGTCACAAACGCGGTGAATAATTTCTTGCCATATTATTTCTGAATATTGAAAGAAAGGTTCGCAATGCATTTTCAAATGACCGAAGAAATAATTTTGCTACGAAATTCCCAGAACACTTTATAGAATTGATGGTATTCTTCACAAATTCATTGATTGGAAGTATCTTGCAGTAAACATGACTCACCTCCATGTTAATGGTTTAGTTGGGCAAGGAACTCTCGGCGAAATGTTTTGAGACAAACGAACATAGTCTCTTAACAAATATATCCAATTTGCATTGTAGTAGAACACACAAGGAAACTGATTATTATGTAAACTTATCACAAAGAATAAATATGTAGTTGATTAGTTATGCATTGACCAGTTAGCGGCAATAAACCAAAAATCAAAAACATGGCGTCTATGAAAGATTATTGTGCCCCCGGTTTCGGTCGCCCGTTCCAAAAGCAAAACGGTTCATTTTGAATGTCAGAGAATGCAAGTTACCATTCGAAAGTTAGTGAAACTTGGTGTTGATCTCTCCTTTACACCAGAAAAAATTTATCTGAATGCACGTCCATACAATGCAAATCAATATGTCAAAACATGTGCATAGTCATGTTTAGATATGACTAACATGTATAAATGATGCATACGCACAACCAATCAAGTGTTGTCGTTATAAGTTGTAATTAAACATGCAGAAATTTGCGACAATTGTTATGCTATCGTAGTTCTTGCAATGAAATTCATTCTCGACAATGCTAACACTTACGCAGTGTGACAGAACATTGAAATATGAAGAAATTCTTGAAAAGTAACAAAATGATGGTCATTTTTGATTAGAGATTTACAATTAAACAATAGAACGTTTAGCAGTTAGTGACATTAACCGAAAAATCAAAAACAAGGCGCGAATAAAAGAACATTGCGCCCCGGCCAATGTCACCCTTCTCAACACTAAAACGCCTTATTTTGAATTTTAAAGCACACTAGTTACAATTCCGGATTTAATGATACTTGCTGTTGATCCCACCTTCCCACCAGACATAGCTTTAGTAAATTTGCGAAAATATTTTGAAATCGTAGTGGTAATGAATGTTTAGACTTTTGAAACAGGACTAACATGTTCACAGGATGTGTGTGGAAAACAAATAATGTGTTATCAGTACAAGTGGTAGAGAGATTTTGAGCCTGCAATTGTAATAAAGATCTTGAAAGTCGACATGTATACTTAGGATTAGTCTATTCTTTGTTTGCTTGCGAATGAATTTCCATCACAAAAGATAATTCATTTCTTCACTCAAAGATCTCTCATATTTCAGAACCGGCTTTTCACATATTGATTAAACATTATTTATAGTGGACAACTCTGAAAGAAATATTACCTTTGGATACGTCGAATACATTAGTAATATTCATCTGGGACAGCAGCTACAGACAAGTGTGGAAGTCTTCAATTCACATTCTCATCCAAAGTGTCTGAGTGTTCTGTTCTTGTCTGAACCGCAAGGCAGAAACAGATTAGCACAAATTTCCTGTCCTAGGAGTTAACTGGCATTCTCCCTTCATTGTTACAAGCTCATATTGAAACAAATGTGTTCATATTCAAAACAAAGACGTATCCTAGCAACAACTCAAGTATTCATGCATGAGTAAATCTATGGCAGTATTGTAAATTATCAACTTCATTGTAGCCTAATTGTTCAATTAGTTCATTCTTGATGTTGAAAAGTTTAACCCAACGGCCTACATTACTGATCATTTTCTTAAATCTTCTAAGTCGATGTTCGACTCCGGGCAAATCAATCTTGATTCCCACATCTAAAAATATTCTTGAAAATGTTTTCCATGGAGTATGGTTTTCAAGATAGCATCCAAACCTTTATTACAATATTTCAGTTTTCTTAAACGAATGTCGATAGTCATGAGAATAATGCAGTCATAAATGAAACCGCATGATGGGATGGTGTAGGTAATAAACACATACACACACACACACGTAAACAAATTAATGTATATGTATTCAATTTGAATTACATTTCTTGAGGTACAACTTGTGCATTAACCTTCTACGTTTTCGTGTTCTAGGGTCGAATTTCATGTCAATGGGAATTTTTTTTTCCTAAACTGATTTATTTGCCGTGAAACTTAGTGAAAACTATATCTTCCACTCTCACTCATTATTCCGACCGCGCAATATTGTACGGTCACAATCGCGGTGAATAATTTTTTGCTATATTATTCCTGAATATTGAAAGAAAGCTTCGCAATGCATTTCAAATGCCGGAAGAAATAATTTTGCTACGAAATTCCCAGAACACTTTATAGAATTGATGGTATTCTTCACACATTCATTGATTGGAAGTATCTTGCAGTAAACATGACTCACCTCCATGTTAATGGTTTAGTTGGGTAAGGAACTCTCGGCGAAATGTTTTGAGACATACGAACATAGTCTCCTAACAAATATATACAATTTGCAATATAGTATGACACACAAGGAACTGATTATTATGTAAAATTATCACAAATAATAAATACGTAGTTGATTAACAAAGCATTGAGCAGTTAGCGGCAATAAACGAAAAATAAAAAACATGGCGTCAATGAAAGATTATTGTGCCCCCGGTTTCGGTCGCACGTTCCAAAAGCAAAACGATTCATTTTGAATGTCAGAGAATGCAAGTTACCATTCGAAATTTAGTGAAACTTGGTGTTCATCTCTCATTTACACCAGAAAAAAATTATCTGAATGCACGTCTATAAATTGCAAATGAAAATGTCAAAACATATGCATAGTCATGTGTAGATATGACTAACATGTATAAATGATGCATACGCACAACCAATCAAGTGTTATCGTTATAAGTTGTAATTAAACATGCAGAAATTTGCGACAATTGTTATGCTATCGTAGTTCTTGCAATGAAATTCATTCTCGACAATGCTAACACTTACGCAGTGTGACAGAACATTGAAATATGAAGAAATTCTTGAAAAGTAACAGCATGATGGTCACTTTTGATTAGAGATTTACAATTAAACAATAGAACGTTTAGCAGTTAGTGACATTAACCGAAAAATCAAAAACAAGGCGCGAATAAAAGAACATTGCGCCCCGGCCAATGTCACCCTTTTCAACACTAAAACGCCTTATTTTCAATTTTAAAGCACAGCAGTTACAATTCCGGATTTAATAATACTTGCTGTTGATCCCACCTTCCCACCAGACATAGCTTTACTAAATTTGCGGCGATATTTTGAAATCGTAGTGGTAATGAATGTTTATACTTTTGAAAACAGGACTAACATGTTCACAGGATGTGTGTGCAAAACAAATAATGTGTTATCAGTACAAGAGGTAGAGAGATTTTGAGCCTGCAATTGTAATAAGGATTTTGAAAGCCGACACGTATACTTAGAATTAGTCTATTCTTTGTTTGCTTGCGAATGAATTTCCATCACAAAAGATAATTCATTTCTTCACTCAAAGATCTCTCATATTTCAGAACCGGCTTTTCACATATTGATTAAACATTATTTATAGTGGACAACTCTGAAAGAAATATTACCTTTGGATACGTCAAAGACATTAGTAATATTCATCTGGGACAGCAACTAGAGACAAGTGTGGAAGTCTTCATTTCACTTTCTCATCCAAAGTGTCTGAGTGTTCTGTTCTTGTCTGAACCGCAAGGCAGAAACAGAGGAGCACAAATTTCCTGTCCTAGGAGTTAACTGGCATTCTTCCTTCATTGTTACAAGCTCATATTGAAACAAATGTGTTCATATTCAAAACAAAGACGTATCTTAGCAACATCTCAAGTATTCATGCATGAGTAAATCTATGGCATGGTAAATAATTATAAATTATCAACTTCATTGTAGCCTAATTGTTCAATTAGTTCATTCTTGATGTTGAAAAGTTTAACCCAGCGGCCTACATTACTGATCATTTTCTTAAATCTTCTAAGTCGATGTTCGACTCCGTGCAAATCAAACTTGATGCCCACATCTAAAAATATTCTTGAAAATGTTTTCCATGGAATATGGTATTCAAGATAGCATCCGAACCTTTGTTACAATATTTCAGTTTTCTTAAACGAATGTCGATAGTCATGAAAATAATGCAGTCATAAATGAAACCGCATGAAGGGATGGTGTATTTAATAAACACATACACACACACACACACACACGCATGTAAACAAATTAATGTATATATATTCAATTTGAATTACATTTCTTGAGGTACAACTTGTGCATTAACCTTCTACGTTTTCGTGTTCTACGGTTGAATTTCATGTCAATCGGACCTTTTTTTTCGTAAACTGATTTATTTGCCGTGAAACTTAGTGAAAACTATATCTTCCAATCTCACTCATTATTCCGACCGCGCAATATTGTACGGTCACAAACGCGGTGAATAATTTCTTGCCATATTATTTCTGAATATTGAAAGAAAGGTTCGCAATGCATTTTCAAATGACCGATGAAATAATTTTGCTACGAAATTCCCAGAACACTTTATAGAATTGATGGTATTCTTCACAAATTCATTGATTGGAAGTATCTTGCAGTAAACATGACTCACCTCCATGTTAATGGTTTAGTTGGGCAAGGAACTCTCGGCGAAATGTTTTGAGACAAACGAACATAGTCTCTTAACAAATATATTAAATTTGCATTGTAGTAGAACACACAAGGAAACTGATTATTATGTAAACTTATCACAAAGAATAAATATGTAGTTGATTAGTTATGCATTGACCAGTTAGCGGCAATAAACCAAAAATCAAAAACATGGCGTCTATGAAAGATTATTGTGCCCCCGGTTTCGGTCGCCCGTTCCAAAAGCAAAACGATTCATTTTGAATGTCAGAGAATGCAAGTTACTATTCGAAATTTAGTGAAACTTGGTGTTGATCTCTCCTTTACACCAGAAAAACTTTATCTGAATGCACGTCCATACAATGCAAATCAAAATGTCAAAACATATGCATAGTCATGTGTAGATATGACTAACATGTGTAAATGATGCATACGCACAACCAATCAAGTGTTATCGTTATAAGTGGTAATTAAACATGCAGAAATTTGCGACAAATGTTATGCTATCGTAGTTCTTGCAATGAAATTCATTCTTGACAACGCTAACACTTACGCAGTGTGACAGAACATTGAAATATGAAGAAATTCTTGAAAAGTAACAAAATGATGGTCATTTTTGATTAGAGATTTACAATTAAACAATAGAACGTTTAGCAGTTAGTGACATTAACCGAAAAATCAAAAACAAGGCGCGAATAAATCAACATTGCGCCCCGGCCAATGTCACCCTTTTCAACACTAAAACGCCTTATTTTGAATTTTAAAGCACACTAGTTACAATTCCGGATTTAATGATACTTGCTGTTGATCCCACCTTCCCACCAGACATAGCTTTACTAAATTTCCGGCGATATTTTGAAATCGTAGTGGTAATGAATGTTTAGACTTTTGAAACAGGACTAACATGTTCACAGGATGTGTGTGGAAAACAAATAATGTGTTATCAGTACACGTGGTAGAGATATTTTGAGCCTGCAATTGTAATAAAGATCTTGAAAGCCGACATGTATACTTAGAATTAGTCTATTCTTTGTTTGCTTGCGAATGAATTTCGGCCAAATGTCTTGAGACATACGAAAATAGTCTCTTAACAAATATATCCAATTTGCAATATCGTACGACACACAAGGAAACAGATTATTTTGTAAAATTATCACAAAGAATAAATGCGTAGTTGATTAACAAAGCATTGAGCAGTGAGCGGCAATAAACGAAAAATCAAAAACATGGCGTCAATGAAAGATTATTGTGCCCCCGGTTTCGGTCGCCCGTTCCTGAAGCAAAACGATTCATTTTGAATGTCAGAGAATGCAAGTTACTATTCGAAATTTAGTGAAACTTGCTGTTGATCCCACCTTCCCACCAAACATAGTTTTATTAAATTTGCGGCGATAATTTGGAAATCGTAGTGATAATGAATGTTTAGTCTTTTGAAACAAGGACTAACATGTTCACAGGATGTGTGTGCAAAGCAAATAATGTGTTGTCAGTACACGTGGTAGAGATATTTTGAGCCTGCAATTGTAATAAAGATCTTGAAAGCCGACATGTATACTTAGAATTAGTCTATTCTTTGTTTGCTTGCGAATGAATTTCCATCACAAAAGATTATTCATTTCTTCACTCAAATATCTCTCATATTTCAGAACCGGCTTTTCAAATATTGATTAAACATTATTTATAGTGGACAACTCTGAAAGAAATATTACCTTTGGATACGTCGAATACATTAGTAATAATCATCTGGGACAGCAGCTACAGACAAGTGTGGAAGTCTTCAATTCACATTCTCATCCAAAGTGTCTGAGTGTTCTGTTCTTGTCTGAACCGCATGGCAGAAACAGATTAGCAGAACTTTCCTGTCCTAGGAGTTAACTGGCATTCTTCCTTCATTGTTACAATCTCATATTGAAACAAATGTGTTCATATTCAAAACAAAGACGTATCCTAGCAACAACTCAAGTATTCATGCATGAGTAAATCTATGGCATGGTAAATAATTATAAATTATCAACTTCATTGTAGCCTAATTGTTCAATTAGTTCATTCTTGATGTTGAAAAGTTTAACCCAGCGGCCTACATTACTGATCATTTTCTTAAATCTTCTAAGTCGATGTTCGACTCCGTGCAAATCAAACTTGATGCCCAAATCTAAAAATATTCTTGAAAATGTTTTCCATGGATTATCTGATTCAAGATAGCATCCCAACCTTTGTTACAATATTTCAGTTTTCTTAAACGAATGTCGATAGTCATGAGAATAATGCAGTCATAAATGAAACCGCATGATGGGATGGTGTAGGTAATAAACACATACACACACACACACGCACACGCACGTAAACAAATTCATGTATATATATTCAATTTGAATTACATTTCTTGAGGTACAACTTGTGCATTAACCTTCTACGTTTTCGTGTTCTAGGGTAGAATTACATGTCAATCGGACCTTTCTTTTCGTAAACTGATTTATTTGCCTCGAAACTTAGTGAAAACTATATCTTCCACTCTCACTCATTATTCCGACCGCGCAATATTGTACGGTCACAAACGCGGTGAATAATTTTTTGTCATATTATTTCTGAATATTGAAAGAAAGCTTCGCAATGCATTTTCAAATGACCGAAGAAATAATTTTGCTACGAAATTCCCAGAACACCTTATAGAATTGATGGTATTCTTCACAAATTCATTGATTGGAAGTATCTTGCAGTAAACATGACTCACCTCCATGTTAATGGTTTAGTTGGGCATGGAACTCTCGGCGAAAAGTTTTGAGACAAACGAACATAGTCTCTTAACAAATATATAAGATTTGCAATGTAGTAGTACACAAAAGCAAACTGATTATTATGTAAACTTATCACAAAGAATAAATATGTAGTTGATTAACAAAGCATTGAGCAGTTAGCGGCAATAAACGAAAAATCAAAAACATGGCGTCAATGAAAGATTATTGTGCCCCCGGTTTCGGTCGCCCGTTCCAAAAGCAAAACGATTGATTTTGAATGTCAGAGAATGCAAGTTACCATTCGAAATTTAGTGAAACATGGTGTTGATTTCTCCTTTACACCAGAAAAAAATTATCTGAATGCACGTCCATACAATCCAAATCAAAATGTCAAAACATGTGCATAGTCATGTGTAGATATGACTAACATGTATAAATGATGCATACGCACAACCAATCAAGTGTTATCGCTATAAGTTGTAATTAAACATGCAGAAATTTGCGACAAAAGTTATGCTATCGCAGTTCTTGCAATGAAATTCATTCTCGACAATGCTAACACTTACGCAGTGTGACAGAACATTGAAATATGAAGAAATTCTTGAAAAGTAATAAAATGATGGTCATTTTTGATTAGAGATTTACAGTTAAACAATAGAACGTTTAGCAATTAGTGACATTAACCGAAAAATCAAAAACAAGGCGCGAATAAAAGAACATTGCGCCCCGGCCAATGTCACCCTTCTCAACACTAAAACGCCTTATTTTCAATTTTAAAGCACACTAGTTACAATTCCGGATTTAATGATACTTGCTGTTGATCCCACCTTCCCACCAGACATAGATTTTCTAAATTTCCGGCGATATTTTGAAATCGTAGTGGTAATGAATATTTAGACTTTTGAAACAGGACTAACATGTTCACAGGATGTGTGTGGAAAACAAATGAAGTGTTATCAGTACAATTGGTAGAGAGATTTTGAGCCTGCAATTGTAATAAAGATCTTGAAAGCCGACATGTATACTTAGAATTAGTCTATTCTTTGTTTGCTTGCGAATGAATTTCCATCACGAAAGATAATTCATTTCTTCACTCAAAGATCTCTCATATTTCAGAACCGGCTTTTCACATATTGATTAAACATTATTTATAGTGGACAACTCTGAAAGAAATATTACCTTTGGATACGTCGAATACATTAGTAATATTCATCTGGGACAGCAGCTACAGACAAGTGTGGAAGTCTTCAATTCACATTCTCATCCAAAGTGTCTGAGTGTTCTGTTCTTGTCTGAACCGCAAGGCAGAAACAGATTAGCACAAATTTCCTGTCCTAGGAGTTAACTGGCATTCTTCCTTCATTTTTACAAGCTCATATTGAAACAAATGTGTTCATATTCAAAACAAAGACGTATCCTAGCAACAACACAAGTATTCATGCATGAGTAAATCTATGGCATGGTAAATAATTATAAATTATCAACTTCATTGTAGCCTAATTGTTCAATTAGTTCATTCTTGATGTTGAAAAGTTTAACCCAGCGGCCTACATTACTGATCATTTTCTTAAATCTTCTAAGTCGATGTTCGACTCCGTGCAAATCAAACTTGATGCCCACATCTAAAAATATTCTTGAAAATGTTTTCCATGGATTATCTGATTCAAGATAGCATCCAAACCTTTGTTACAATATTTCAGTTTTCTTAAACGAATGTCCATAGTCATGAGAATAATGCAGTCATAAATGAAACCGCATGATGGGATGGTGTTGGTAATAAACACATACACACACGCACGTAAACAAATTCATGTATATATATTCAATTTGAATTACATTTCTTGAGGTACAACTTGTGCATTAACCTTCTACGTTTTCATGTTCTACGGTAGAAATTCATGTCAATGGGACCTTTTTTTTCGTAAACTGATTTATTTGCCGTGAAACTTTTTGAAAACTATATCTTCCACTCTCACTCATTATTCCGACCGCGCAATATTGTACGGTCACAAACGCGGTGAATAATATTTTGCGATATTATTTCTGAATATTGAACGAAAGGTTCGCAATGCATTTTCAAATGACCGAAGAAATAATTTTGCTACGAAATTCCCAGAACACTTTATAGAATTGATGGTATTCTTCACAAATTCATTGATTGGAAGTATCTTGCAGTAAACATGACTCACCTCCATGTTAATGGTTTAGTTGGGCAAGGAACTCTCGGTCAAATGTTTTGAGACAAACTAACATAGTCTCTTAACAAATATATAAGATTTGCAATGTAGTAGAACACACAAGCAAACTGATTATTATGTAAACTTATCACAAAGAATAAATATGTAGTTGATTAACAAAGCATTGACCAGTTAGCGGCAATAAACGAAATATCAAAAACATGGCGTCAATGAAAGATTATTGTGCCCCCGGTTTCGGTCGCCCGTTCCAAAAGCAAAACGATTCATTTTGAATGTCAGAGAATGCAAGTTACCATTCGAAATTTAGTGAAACTTGGTGTTGATCTCTCCTTTACACCAGAAAAAAATTATCTGAATGCACGTCCGTACAATGCAAATCAAAATGTCAAAACGTGTGCATAGTCTTGTGTAGATATGACTAAAATGTATAAATGATGCATACGCACAACCAATCAAGTGTTATCGTTATAAGTTGTAATTAAAGATGCAGAAATTTGCGACAAATGTTATGCTATCGTAGTTCTTGCAATGAAATTCATTCTTGACAATGCTAACACTTACGCAGTGTGACAGAACATTGAAATATGAAGAAATTCTTGAAAGGTAACAAAATGATGGTCATTTTTTATTAGAGATTTACAATTAAACAATACAACGTTTAGCAGTTAGTGACATTAACCGAAAAATCAAAAACAAGGCGCGAATAAATGAACATTGCGCCCCGGCCAATGTCACCCTTTTCAACACTAAAACGCCTTATTTTGAATTTTAAAGCACACTAGTTACAATTCCGGATTTAATGATACTTGCTGTTGATCCCACCTTCCCACCAGACATAGCTTTACTAAATTTCCGGCGATATTTTGAAATCGTAGTGGTAATGAATATTTAGACTTTTGAAAACAGGACTAACATGTTCACAGGATGTGTGTGCAAAACAAATAATGTGTTATCAGTACAAGAGGTAGAGAGATTTTGAGCCTGCAATTGTAATAAGGATTTTGAAAGCCGACACGTATACTTAGAATTAGTCTATTCTTTGTTTGCTTGCGAATGAATTTCCATCACAAAAAATAATTCATTTCTTCACTCAAAGATCTCTCATATTTCAGAACCGGCTTTTCACATATTGATTAAACATTATTTATAGTGGACAACTCTGAAAGAAATATTACCTTTGGATACGTCAAAGACATTAGTAATATTCATCTGGGACAGCAACTAGAGACAAGTGTTGAAGTCTTCATTTCACTTTCTCATCCAAAGTGTCTGAGTGTTCTGTTCTTGTCTGAACCGCAAGGCAGAAACAGATTAGCACAAATTTCCTGTCCTAGGAGTTAACTGGCATTCTTCCTTCATTGTTACAAGCTCATATTGAAACAAATGTGTTCATATTCAAAACAAAGACGTATCCTAGCAACATCTCAAGTATTCATGCATGAGTAAATCTATGGCATGGTAAATAATTATAAATTATCAACTTCATTGTAGCCTAATTGTTCAATTAGTTCATTCTTGATGTTGAAAAGTTTAACCCAGCGGCCTACATTACTGATCATTTTCTTAAATCTTCTAAGTCGATGTTCGACTCCGTGCAAATCAAACTTGATGCCCACATCTAAAAATATTCTTGAAAATGTTTTCCATGGAATATGGTATTCAAGATAGCATCCGAACCTTTGTTACAATATTTCAGTTTTCTTAAACCAATGTCGATAGTCATGAAAATAATGCAGTCATAAATGAAACCGCATGATGGGATGGTGTATTTAATAAACACATACACACACACACACACACACGCATGTAAACAAATTAATGTATATATATTCAATTTGAATTACATTTCTTGAGGTACAACTTGTGCATTAACCTTCTACGTTTTCGTGTTCTACGGTTGAATTTCATGTCAATCGGACCTTTTTTTTCGTAAACTGATTTATTTGCCGTGAAACTTAGTGAAAACTATATCTTCCAATCTCACTCATTATTCCGACCGCGCAATATTGTACGGTCACAAACGCGGTGAATAATTTCTTGCCATATTATTTCTGAATTTTGAAAGAAAGGTTCGCAATGCATTTTCAAATGACCGATGAAATAATTTTGCTACGAAATTCCCAGAACACTTTATAGAATTGATGGTATTCTTCACAAATTCATTGATTGGAAGTATCTTGCAGTAAACATGACTCACCTCCATGTTAATGGTTTAGTTGGGCAAGGAACTCTCGGCGAAATGTTTTGAGACAAACGAACATAGTCTCTTAACAAATATATCCAATTTGCATTGTAGTAGAACACACAAGGAAACTGATTATTATGTAAACTTATCACAAAGAATAAATATGTAGTTGATTAGTTATGCATTGAGCAGTTAGCGGCAATAAACGAAAAATCAAAAACATGGCGTCTATGAAAGATTATTGTGCCCCCGGTTTCGGTCGCACGTTCCAAAAGCAAAACGATTCATTTTGAATGTCAGAGAATGCAAGTTACTATTCGAAATTTAGTGAAACTTGGTGTTGATCTCTCCTTTACACCAGAAAAACTTTATCTGAATGCACGTCCATACAATGCAAATCAAAATGTCAAAACATATGCATAGTCATGTGTAGATATGACTAACATGTGTAAATGATGCATACGCACAACCAATCAAGTGTTATCGTTATAAGTGGTAATTAAACATGCAGAAATTTGCGACAAATGTTATGCTATCGTAGTTCTTGCAATGAAATTCATTCTCGACAATGCTAACACTTACGCAGTGTGACAGAACATTGAAATATGAAGAAATTCTTGAAAAGTAACAAAATGATGGTCATTTTTGATTAGAGATTTACAATTAAACAATAGAACGTTTAGCAGTTAGTGACATTAACCGAAAAATCAAAAACAAGGCGCGAATAAATCAACATTGCGCCCCGGCCAATGTCACCCTTTTCAACACTAAAACGCCTTATTTTGAATTTTAAAGAACACTAGTTACAATTCCGGATTTAATGATACTTGCTGTTGATCCCACCTTCCCACCAGACATAGCTTTACTAAATTTCCGGCGATATTTTGAAATCGTAGTGGTAATGAACGTTTAGACTTTTGAAACAGGACTAACATGTTCACAGGATGTGTGTGGAAAACAAATAATGTGTTATCAGTACAATTGGTAGAGAGATTTTGAGCCTGCAATTGTAATAAAGATCTTGAAAGCCGACATGTATACTTAGAATTAGTCTATTCTTTGTTTGCTTGCGAATGAATTTCCATCACAAAAGATAATTCATTTCTTCACTCAAAGATCTCTCATATTTCAGAACCGGCTTTTCACATACTGATTAAACATTATTTATAGTGGACAACTCTGAAAGAAATATTACCTTTGGATACGTCGAATACATTAGTAATATTCATCTGGGACAGCAGCTACAGACAAGTGTGGAAGTCTTCAATTCACATTCTCATCCAAAGTGTCTGAGTGTTCTGTTCTTGTCTGAACCGCAAGGCAGAAACAGATTAGCACAAATTTCCTGTCCTAGGAGTTAACTGGCATTCTTCCTTCATTGTTACAAGCTCATATTGAAACAAATGTGTTCATATTCAAAACAAAGACGTATCCTAGCAACAACACAAGTATTCATGCATGAGTAAATCTATGGCATGGTAAATAATTATAAATTATAAACTTCATTGTAGCCTAATTGTTCAATTAGTTCATTCTTGATGTTGAAAAGTTTAACCCAGCGGCCTACATTACTGATCATTTTCTTAAATCTTCTAAGTCGATGTTCGACTCCGTGCAAATCAAACTTGATGCCCACATCTAAAAATATTCTTGAAAATGTTTTCCATGGATTATGGTATTCAAGATAGCATCCAAACCTTTGTTACAATATTTCAGTTTTCTTAAACGAATGTCGATAGTCATGAGAATAATGCAGTCATAAATGAAACCGCATGATGGGATGGTGTAGGTAATAAACACATACACACACACACACACACGCACGTAAACAAATTCATGTATATATATTCAATTTGAATCACATTTCTTGAGGTACAACTTGTGCATTAACCTTCTACGTTTTCATGTTCTACGGTAGAATTTCATGTCAATCGGACCTTTTTTTTCGTAAACTGATTTATTTGCCGTGAAACTTATTGAAAACTATATCATCCACTCTCACTCATTATTCCGACCGCGCAATATTGTACGGTCACAAACGCGGTGAATAATATTTTGCGATATTATTTCTGAATATTGAACGAAAGGTTCGCAATGCATTTTCAAATGACCGAAGAAATAATTTTGTTACGAAATTCCCAGAACTCCTTATAGAATTGATGGTATTCTTCACAAATTCATTGATTGGAAGAATCTTGCAGTAAACATGACTCACCTCCATGTTAATGGTTTAGTTGGGCAAGGAACTCTCGGCGAAATGTTTTGAGACAAACGAACATAGTCTCTTAACAAATATATCCAATTTGCATTGTAGTAGAACACACAAGGAAACTGATTATTATGTAAACTTATCACAAAGAATAAATATGTAGTTTATTAGCAATGCATTGAGTAGTTTGCGGCAATAAACCAAAAATCAAAAACATGGCGTCTATGAAAGATTATTGTGCCCCCGGTTTCGGTCGCCCGTTCCAAAAGCAAAACGATTCATTTTGAATGTCAGAGAATGCAAGTTACCATTCGAAATTTAGTGAAACTTGGTGTTGATCTCTCCTTTACACCAGAAAAAATTTATCTGAATGCACGTCCATACAATGCAAATCAATATGTCAAACCATGTGCATAGTCATGTGTAGATATGACTAACATGTATAAATGATGCATTCGCACAACCAATCAAGTGTTATCGTTATAAGTGGTAATTAAACATGTAGAAATTTGCGTCAAATGTTATGCTATCGTAGTTCTTGCAATGAAATTCATTCTCGACAATGTTAACACTTACATAGTGTGACAGAACATTGAAATATGAAAAAATCTTGAAAACTAAAAAATGATGGTCATTTTTGATTAGAGATTTACAATTAAACAATAGAACGTTTAGCAGTTAGAGACATTAACCGAAAAATCAAAAACAAGGCGCGAATAAAAGAACATTGCGCCCCGGCCAATGTCACCCTTTTCAACACTAAAACGCCTTATTTTGAATTTTAAAGCACACTAGTTACAATTCCGGATTTAATGATACTTGCTGTTGATCCCACCTTCCCACCAGACATAGCTTTACTAAATTTGCGGCGATATTTTGAAATCGTAGTGGTAATGAATGTTTATACTTTTGAAACAGGACTAACATGTTCACAGGATGTGTGTGGAAAACAAATAATGTGTTATCAGTACACGTGGTAGAGAGATTTTGAGCCTGCAATTGTAATAAAGATCTTGAAAGCCGACATGTATACTTAGGATTAGTCTATTCTTTGTTTGCTTGCGAATGAATTTCCATCACAAAAGATAATTCATTTCTTCACTCAAAGATCTCTCATATTTCAGAACCGGCTTTTCACATATTGATTAAACATTATTTATAGTGGACAACTCTGAAAGAAATATTACCTTTGGATACGTCAAAGACATTAGTAATATTCATCTGGGACAGCAGCTACAGACAAGTGTGGAAGTCTTCAATTCACATTCTCATCCAAAGTGTCTGAGTGTTCATTTCTTGTCTGATCCGGAAGGCATTAACACATTAGCACAAATTTCCTGTCCTAGGAGTGAACTGGCATTCTCCCTTCATTGTTACAAGCTCATATTGAAACAAATGAGTTTATATTGAAAACAAAGACGTATCCTAGCAACAACTCAAGTATTCATGCATGAGTACGTAAATCTATGGCAGTATTGTAAATTATCAACTTCATTGTAGCCTAATTGTTCAATTAGTTCATTCTTGATGTTGAAAAGTTTAACCCAACGGCCTACATTACTGATCATTTTCTTAAATCTTCTAAGTCGATGTTCGACTCCGGGCAAATCAATCTTGATTCCCACACCTAAAAATATTCTTGAAAATGTTTTCCATGGAGTATGGTTTTCAAGATAGCATCCAAACCTTTGTTACAATATTTCAGTTTTCTTAAACGAATGTCGATAGTCATGAGAATAATGCAGTCATAAATGAAACCGCATGATGGGATGGTGTAGGTAATAAACACATACACACACACACACGTAAACAAATTAATGTATATGTATTCAATTTGAATTACATTTCTTGAGGTACAACTTGTGCATTAACCTTCTATGTTTTCGTGTTCTAGGGTCGAATTTCATGTCAATCGGAATTTTTTTTCGTAAACTGATTTTTTTGCCCTGAAACTTAGTGAAAACTATATCTTCCACTCTCACTCATTATTCCGACCGCGCAATATTGTACGGTCACAATCGCGGTGAATAATTTTTTGCTATATTATTCCTGAATATTGAAAGAAAGCTTCGCAATGCATTTCATATGCCGGAAGAAATAATTTTGCTACGAAATTCCCAGAACACTTTATAGAATTGATGGTATTCTTTACACATTCATTGATTGGAAGTATCTTGCAGTAAACATGACTCACCTCCATGTTAATGGTTTAGTTGGGCAAGGAACTCTCGGCGAAACGTTTTGAGACATACGAACATAGTCTCCTAACAAATATATACAATTTGAAATATAGTATGACACACAAGGAAACTGATTATTATGTAAAATTATCACAAATAATAAATACGTAGTTGATTAACAAAGCATTGAGCAGTTAGCGGCAATAAACGAAAAATAAAAAAAATGGCGTCAATGAAAGATTATTGTGCCCCCGGTTTCGGTCGCCCGTTCCAAAAGCAAAACGATTCATTTTGAATGTCAGAGAATGCAAGTTACCATTCGAAATTTAGTGAAACTTGGTGTTGATCTCTCATTTACACCAGAAAAAAATTATCTGAATGCACGTCTATAAATTGCAAATGAAAATGTCAAAACATATGCATAGTCATGTGTAGATATGACTAACATGTATAAATGATGCATACGCACAACCAATCAAGTGTTATCGTTATAAGTTGTAATTAAACATGCAGAAATTTTCGACAATTTTTATGCTATCGTAGTTCTTGCAATGAAATTCATTCTCGACAATGCTAACACTTACGCAGTGTGACAGAACATTGAAATATGAAGAAATTCTTGAAAAGTAACAACATGATGGTCACTTTTGATTAGAGATTTACAATTAAACAATAGAACGTTTAGCAGTTAGTGACATTAACCGAAAAATCAAAAACAAGGCGCGAATAAAAGAACATTGCGCCCCGGCCAATGTCACCCTTTTCAACACTAAAACGCCTTATTTTGAATTTTAAAGCACACTAGTTACAATTCCGGATTTAATGATACTTGCTGTTGATCCCACCTTCCCACCAGACATAGCTTTACTAAATTTCCGGCGATATTTTGAAATCGTAGTGGTAATGAATGTTTATACTTTTGAAAACAGGACTAACATGTTCACAGGATGTGTGTGCAAGACAAATAATGTGTTATCAGTACAAGAGGTAGAGAGATTTTGAGCCTGCAATTGTAATAAGGATTTTGAAAGCCGACACGTATACTTAGAATTAGTCTATTCTTTGTTTGCTTGCGAATGAATTTCCATCACAAAAGATAATTCATTTCTTCACTCAAAGATCTCTCATATTTCAGAACCGGCTTTTCACATATTGATTAAACATTATTTATAGTGGACAACTCTGAAAGAAATATTACCTTTGGATACGTCGAATACATTAGTAATATTCATCTGGGAAAGCAGCTACAGACAAGTGTGGAAGTCTTCAATTCACATTCTCATCCAAAGTGTCTGAGTGTTCTGTTCTTGTCTGAACCGCAAGGCAGAAACAGATTAGCACAAATTTCCTGTCCTAGGAGTTAACTGGCATTCTTCCTTCATTGTTACAAGCTCATATTGAAACAAATGTGTTCATATTCAAAACAAAGACGTATCCTAGCAACATCTCAAGTATTCATGCATGAGTAAATCTATGGCATGGTAAATAATTATAAATTATCAACTTCATTGTAGCCTAATTGTTCAATTAGTTCATTCTTGATGTTGAAAAGTTTAACCCAGCGGCCTACATTACTGATCATTTTCTTAAATCTTCTAAGTCGATGTTCGACTCCGTGCAAATCAAACTTGATGCCCACATCTAAAAATATTCTTGAAAATGTTTTCCATGGAATATGGTAATCAAGATAGCATCCAAACCTTTGTTACAATATTTCAGTTTTCTTAAACGAATGTCGATAGTCATGAAAATAATGCAGTCATAAATGAAACCGCATGATGGGATGGTGTATTTAATAAACACATACACACACACACACACACACGCATGTAAACAAATTAATGTATATATATTCAATTTGAATTACATTTCTTGAGGTACAACTTGTGCATTAACCTTCTACGTTTTCGTGTTCTACGGTAGAATTTCATGTCAATCGGACCTTTTTTTTCGTAAACTGATTTATTTGCCGTGAAACTTAGTGAAAACTATATCTTCCAATCTCACTCATTATTCCGACCGCGCAATATTGTACGGTCACAAACGCGGTGAATAATTTCTTGCCATATTATTTCTGAATTTTGAAAGAAAGGTTCGCAATGCATTTTCAAATGACCGAAGAAATAATTTTGCTACGAAATTCCCAGAACACTTTATAGAATTGATGGTATTCTTCACAAATTCATTGATTGGAATTATCTTGCAGTAAACATGACTCACCTCCATGTTAATGGTTTAGTTGGGCAAGGAACTCTCGGCGAAATGTTTTGAGACAAACGAACATAGTCTCTTAACAAATATATCCAATTTGCATTGTAGTAGAACACACAAGGAAACTGATTATTATGTAAACTTATCACAAAGAATAAATATGTAGTTGATTAGTTATGCATTGACCAGTTAGCGGCAATAAACCAAAAATCAAAAACATGGCGTCTATGAAAGATTATTGTGCCCCCGGTTTCGGTCGCCCGTTCCAAAAGCAAAACGATTCATTTTGAATGTCAGAGAATGCAAGTTACTATTCGAAATTTAGTGAAACTTGGTGTTGATCTCTCCTTTACACCAGAAAAACTTTATCTGAATGCACGTCCATACAATGCAAATCAAAATGTCAAAACATATGCATAGTCACGTGTAGATATGACTAACATGTGTAAATGATGCATACGCACAACCAATCAAGTGTTATCGTTATAAGTGGTAATTAAACATGCAGAAATTTGCGACAAATGTTATGCTATCGTAGTTCTTGCAATGAAATTCATTCTTGACAATGCTAACACTTACGCAGTGTGACAGAACATTGAAATATGAAGAAATTCTTGAAAAGTAACAAAATGATGGTCATTTTTGATTAGAGATTTACAATTAAACAATAGAACGTTTAGCAGTTAGTGACATAAACCGAAAAATCAAAAACAAGGCGCGAATAAATCAACATTGCGCCCCGGCCAATGTCACCCTTTTCAACACTAAAACGCCTTATTTTGAATTTTAAAGCACACTAGTTACAATTCCGGATTTAATGATACTTGCTGTTGATCCCACCTTCCCACCAGACATAGCTTTACTAAATTTCCGGCGATATTTTGAAATCGTAGTGGTAATGAATGTTTAGACTTTTGAAACAGGACTAACATGTTCACAGGATGTGTGTGGAAAACAAATAATATGTTATCAGTACACGTGGTAGAGATATTTTGAGCCTGCAATTGTAATAAAGATCTTGAAAGCCGACATGTATACTTAGAATTAGTCTATTCTTTGTTTGCTTGCGAATGAATTTCCATCACAAAAGATAATTCATTTCTTCACTCAAAGATCTCTCATATTTCAGAACCGGCTTTTCACATATTGATTAAAAATTATTTATAGTGGACAACTCTGAAAGAAATATTACCTTTGGATACGTCGAATACATTAGTAATATTCATCTGGGACAGCAGCTACAGACAAGTGTGGAAGTCTTCAATTCACATTCTCATCCAAAGTGTCTGAGTGTTCTGTTCTTGTCTGAACCGCAAGGCAGAAACAGATTAGCACAAATTTCCTGTCCTAGGAGTTAACTGGCATTCTTCCTTCATTGTTACAAGCTCATATTGAAACAAATGTGTTCATATTCAAAACAAAGACGTATCCAGCAACAACACAAGTATGCATGCATGAGTAAATCTATGGCATGGTAAATAATTATAAATTATCAACTTCATTGTAGCCTAATTGTTCAATTAGTTCATTCTTGATGTTGAAAAGTTTAACCCAGCGGCCTACATTACTGATCATTTTCTTAAATCTTCTAAGTCGATGTTCGACTCCGTGCAAATCAAACTTGATGCCCACATCTAAAAATATTCTTGAAAATGTTTTCCATGGATTATGGTATTCAAGATAGCATCCAAACCTTTGTTACAATATTTCAGTTTTCTTAAACGAATGTCGATAGTCATGAGAATAATGCAGTCATAAATGAAACCGCATGATGGGATGGTGTAGGTAATAAACACATACACACACACACACACGCATGTAAACAAATTAATGTATATATATTCAATTTGAATTACATTTCTTGAGGTACAACTTGTGCATTAACCTTCTACGTTTTCTTGTTCTAGGGTCGAATTTCATGTCAATCGGACCTTTTTTTTCGTAAACTGATTTATTTGCCGTGAAACTTAGTGAAAACTATATCTTCCACTCTCACTCATTATTCCGACCGCGCAATATTGTACGGTCACAAACGCGGTGAATAATTTTTTGCCATATTATTACTGAATATTGAAAGAAAGGTTCGCAATGCATTTTCAAATGACCGAAGAAATAATTTTGCTACGAAATTCCCAGAACACCTTATAGAATTGATGGTATTCTTCACATATTCATTGATTGGAAATATCTTGCAGTAAACATGACTCACCTCCATGTTAATGGTTTAGTTGGGCAAGGAACTCTCGGCCAAATGTTTTGAGACAAACGAACATAGTCTTTTAACAAATATATCCAATTTGAATGTAGTAGAACACACAAGGAAACTAATTATTATGTTAACTTATCACAAAGAATAAATATGTAGTTTATTAGCAATGCATTGAGTAGTTAGCGGCAATAAACCAAAAATCAAAAACATGGCGTCTATGAAAGATTATTGTGCCCCCGGTTTCGGTCGCCCGTTCCAAAAGCAAAACGATTCATTTTGAATGTCAGAGAATGCAAGTTTCCATTCGAAATTTAGTGAAACTTGGTGTTGATCTCTCCTTTACACCAGAAAAAATTTATCTGAATGCACGTCCATACAATGCAAATCAATATGTCAAAACATGTGCATAGTCATGTGTAGATATGACTAACATGTATAAATGATGCATACGCACAACCAATCAAGTGTTTTCGTTATAAGTTGTAATTAAACATGCAGAAATTTGCGACAAATGTTATGCTATCGTAGTTCTTGCAATGAAATTCATTCTCGACAATGTTAACACTTACATAGTGTGACAGAACATTGAAATATGAAGAAATTCTTGAAAAGTAACAAAATGATGGTCATTTTTCATTAGAGATTTACAATTAAACAATAGAACGTTTAGCAGTTAGTGACATTAACCGAAAAATCAAAAACAAGGCGCGAATAAAAGAACATTGCGCCCCGGCCAATGTCACCCTTCTCAACACTAAAACGCCTTATTTTGAATTTTAAAGCACACTAGTTACAATTCCGGATTTAATGATACTTGCTGTTGATCCCACCTTCCCACCAGACATAGCTTTAGTAAATTTGCGAAAATATTTTGAAATCGTAGTGGTAATGAATGTTTAGACTTTTGAAACAGGACTAACATGTTCACAGGATGTGTGTGGAAAACAAATAATGTGTTATCAGTACAAGTGGTAGAGAGATTTTGAGCCTGCAATTGTAATAAAGATCTTGAAAGTCGACATGTATACTTAGGATTAGTCTATTCTTTGTTTGCTTGCGAATGAATTTCCATCACAAAAGATAATTCATTTCTTCACTCAAAGATCTCTCATATTTCAGAACCGGCTTTTCACATATTGATTAAACATTATTTATAGTGGACAACTCTGAAAGAAATATTACCTTTGGATACGTCGAATACATTAGTAATATTCATCTGGGACAGCAACTACAGACAAGTGTGGAAGTCTTCAATTCACATTCTCATCCAAAGTGTCTGAGTGTTCTTTTCTTGTCTGATCCGCAAGGCAGAAACACATTAGCACAAATTTCCTGTCCTAGGAGTGAACTGGCATTCTCCCTTCATTGTTACAAGCTCATATTGAAACAAATGAGTTTATATTGAAAACAAAGACGTATCCTAGCAACAACTCAAGTATTCATGCATGAGTAAATCTATGGCAGTTTTGTAAATTATCAACTTCATTGTAGCCTAATTGTTCAATTAGTTCATTCTTGATGTTGAAAAGTTTAACCCAACGGCCTACATTACTGATCATTTTCTTAAATCTTCTAAGTCGATGTTCGACTCCGGGCAAATCAATCTTGATTCCCACATCTAAAAATATTCTTGAAAATGTTTTCCATGGAGTATGGTTTTCAAGATAGCATCCAAACCTTTGTTACAATATTTCAGTATTCTTAAACGAATGTCGATAGTCATGAGAATAATGCAGTCATAAATGAAACCGCATGATGGGATGGTGTAGGTAATAAACACATACACACACACACACGCACACGCACGTAAACAAATTCATGTATATATATTCAATTTGAATTACATTTCTTGAGGTACAACTTGTGCATTAACCTTCTACGTTTTCGTGTTCTAGGGTCGAATTTCATGTCAATCGGAATTTTTTTTCCTAAACTGATTTATTTGCCGTGAAACTTAGTGAAAACTATATCTTCCACTCTCACTCATTATTCCGACCGCGCAATATTGTACGGTCACAAACGCGGTGAATAATTTTTTGCTATATTATTCCTGAATATTGAAAGAAAGCTTCGCAATGCATTTCAAATGCCGGAAGAAATAATTTTGCTACGAAATTCCCAGAACACTTTATAGAATTGATGGTATTCTTCACACATTCATTGATTGGAAGTATCTTGCAGTAAACATGACTCACCTCCATGTTAATGGTTTAGTTGGGTAAGGAACTCTCGGCGAAATGTTTTGAGACATACGAACATAGTCTCCTAACAAATATATACAATTTGCAATATAGTATGACACACAAGGAACTGATTATTATGTAAAATTATCACAAATAATAAATACGTAGTTGATTAACAAAGCATTGAGCAGTTAGCGGCAATAAACGAAAAATAAAAAACATGGCGTCAATGAAAGATTATTGTGCCCCCGGTTTCGGTCGCCCGTTCCAAAAGCAAAACGATTCATTTTGAATGTCAGAGAATGTAAGTTACCATTCGAAATTTAGTGAAACTTGGTGTTCATCTCTCATTTACACCAGAAAAAAATTATCTGAATGCACGTCTATAAATTGCAAATGAAAATGTCAAAACATATGCATAGTCATGTGTAGATATGACTAACATGTATAAATGATGCATACGCACAACCAATCAAGTGTTATCGTTATAAGTTGTAATTGAACATGCAGAAATTTGCGACAATTGTTATGCTATCGTAGTTCTTGCAATGAAATTCATTCTCGACAATGCTAACACTTACGCAGTGTGACAGAACATTGAAATATGAAGAAATTCTTGAAAAGTAACAGCATGATGGTCACTTTTGATTAGAGATTTACAATTAAACAATAGAACGTTTAGCAGTTAGTGACATTAACCGAAAAATCAAAAACAAGGCGCGAATAAAAGAACATTGCGCCCCGGCCAATGTCACCCTTTTCAACACTTAAACGCCTTATTTTGAATTTTAAAGCACAGCAGTTACAATTCCGGATTTAATAATACTTGCTGTTGATCCCACCTTCCCGCCAGACATAGCTTTACTAAATTTGCGGCGATATTTTGAAATCGTAGTGGTAATGAATGTTTATACTTTTGAAAACAGGACTAACATGTTCACAGGATGTGTGTGCAAAACAAATAATGTGTTATCAGTACAAGAGATAGAGAGATTTTGAGCCTGCAATTGTAATAAGGATTTTGAAGGCCGACACGTATACTTAGAATTAGTCTATTCTTTGTTTGCTTGCGAATGAATTTCCATCACAAAAGATAATTCATTTCTTCACTCAAAGATCTCTCATATTTCAGAACCGGCTTTTCACATATTGATTAAACATTATTTATAGTGAACAACTCTGAAAGAAATATTACCTTTGGATACGTCAAAGACATTAGTAATATTCATCTGGGACAGCAACTAGAGACAAGTGTGGAAGTCTTCATTTCACATTCTCATCCAAAGTGTCTGAGTGTTCTGTTCTCGTCTGAACCGCAAGGCAGATACAGAGGAGCACAAATTTCCTGTCCTAGGAGTTAACTGGCATTCTTCCTTCATTGTTACAAGCTCATATTGAAACAAATGTGTTCATATTCAAAACAAAGACGTATCCTACCAACATCTCAAGTATTCATGCATGAGTAAATCTATGGCATGGTAAATAATTATAAATTATCAACTTCATTGTAGCCTAATTGTTCAATTAGTTCATTCTTGATGTTGAAAAGTTTAACCCAGCGGCCAACATTACTGATCATTTTCTTAAATCTTCTAAGTCGATGTTCGACTCCGTGCAAATCAAACTTGATGCCCACATCTAAAAATATTCTTGAAAATGTTTTCCATGGATTATGGTATTCAAAATAGCATCCAAACCTTTGTTACAATATTTCAGTTTTCTTAAACGAATGTCGATAGTCATGAGAATAATGCAGTCATAAATGAAACCGCATGATGGGATGGTGTAGGTAATAAACACATACACACACACACACGCACACGCACGTAAACAAATTCATGTATATATATTCAATTTGAATTACATTTCTTGAGGTACAACTTGTGCATTAACCTTCTACGTTTTCTTGTTCTACGGTAGAATTTCATGTCAATCGGACCTTTTTTTTTTTTTTTTTCGTAAACTGATTTATTTGCCGTGAAACTTAGTGAAAACTATATCTTCCACTCTCACTCATTATTCCGACCGCGCAATATTGTACGGTCACAAACGCGGTGAATAATTTTTTGCCATATTATTTCTGAATATTGAAAGAAAGCTTCGCAATGCATTTTCAAATGTCCGAAGAAATAATTTTCCTACGAAATTCCCAGAAAACCTTATAGAATTGATGGTATTCTTCACAAATTCATTGATTGGAAGTATCTTGCAGTAAACAAGACTCACCTCCATGTTAATGGTTTAGTTGGGCAAGGAACTCTCGGCCAAATATTTTGAGACAAACGAACATAGTCTCTTAACAAATATATCCAATTTGCATTGTAGTAGAACACACAAGGAAACTGATTATAATGTAAACTTATCACAGAAAATAAATATAAAGTTGATTAACAAAGCATTGAGCATTTAGCGGCAATAGACGAAAAATCAAAAACATGGCGTCAATGAAAGATTATTGTTGCCCCGGTTTCGGTCGCCCGTTCCAAAAGCAAAACGATTCGTTTTGAATGTCAGAGAATACAAGTTACCATTCGAAATTTAGTGAAACTTGGTGTTGATCTCTCCTTTACACCAGAAAAAATTTATCTGAATGCACGTCCATACAATGCAAATCAAAATGTCAAAACATATGCATAGTCTTGGTAGATATGACTAACATGTATAAATGATGCATACGCACAACCAATCAAGTGTTATCGTTATAAGTGGTAATTAAACATGTAGAAATTTGCGACAAATGTTACGCTATCGTAGTTCTTGCAATGAAATTCATTCTCGACAATGTTCACACTTACATAGTGTGACAGAACATTGAAATATGAAAAAATCTTGAAAACTAAAAAATGATGGTCATTTTTGATTAGAGATTTACAATTAAACAATAGAACGTTTAGCAGTTACTGACATTAACCGAAAAATCAAAAACAAGGCGCGAATAAAAGAACATTGCGCCCCGGCCAATGTCACCCTTTTCAACACTAAAACGCCTTATTTTGAATTTTAAAGCACACTAGTTACAATTCCGGATTTAATGATACTTGCTGTTGATCCCACCTTCCCACCAGACATAGCTTTACTAAATTTGCGGCGATATTTTGAAATCGTAGTGGTAATGAATGTTTAGACTTTTGAAACAGGACTAACATGTTCACAGGATGTGTGTGGAAAACAAATAATGTGTTATCAGTACAAGTGGTAGAGAGATTTTGAGCCTGCAATTGTAATAAAGATCTTGAAAGCCGACATGTATACTTAGTATTAGTCTATTCTTTGTTTGCTTGCGAATGAATTTCCATCACAAAAGATAATTCATTTCTTCACTCAAAGATCTCTCATATTTCAGAACCGGCTTTTCACATATTGATTAAACATTATTTATAGTGGACAACTCTGAAAGAAATATTAGCTTTGGTTACGTCGAATACATTAGTAATATTCATCTGGGACAGCAGCTACAGACAAGTGTGGAAGTCTTCAATTCACATTCTCATCCAAAGTGTCTGAGTGTTCTGTTCTTGTCTGAACCGCAAGGCAGAAACAGATTAGCACAAATTTCCTGTCCTAGGAGTTAACTGGCATTCTTCCTTCATTGTTACAAGCTCATATTGAAACAAATGTGTTCATATTCAAAACAAAGACGTATCCTAGCAACAACTCAAGTATTCATGCATGAGTAAATCTATGGCATGGTAAATAATTATAAATTATCAACTTCATTGTAGCCTAATTGTTCAATTAGTTCATTCTTGATGTTGAAAAGTTTAACCAGCGGCCTACATTACTGATCATTTTCTTAAATCTTCTAAGTCGATGTTCGACTCCGTGCAAATCAAACTTGATGCCCACATCTAAAAATATTCTTGAAAATGTTTTCCATGGATTATGGTATTCAAGATAGCATCCAAACCTTTGTTACAATATTTCAGTTTTCTTAAACGAATGTCGATAGTCATGAGAATAATGCAGTCATAAATGAAACCGCATGATGGGATGGTGTAGGTAATAAACTCATACACACACACACACGCGCACGCACGTAAACAAATTCATGTATATATATTCAATTTGAATTACATTTCTTGAGGTACAACTTGTGCATTAACCTTCTACGTTTTCGTGTTCTACGGTAGAATTTCATGTCAATCGGACCTTTTTTTTTTTTTTTTTTCATAAACTGATTTATTTGCCGTGAAACTTAGTGAAATCTATATCTTCCACTCTCACTCATTATTCCGACCGCGCAATATTGTACGGTCACAAACGCGGTGAATAATTTTTTGCCATATTATTTCTGAATATTGAAAGAAAGGTTCGCAATGCATTTTCAAATGACCGAAGACATAATTTTGCTACGAAATTCCCAGAACACCTTATAGAATTGATGGTATTCTTCACAAATTCATTGATTGGAAGTATCTTGCAGTAAACATGACTCACCTCCATGTTAATGGTTTAGTTGGGCAAGGAACTCTCGGCCAAATGTTTTGAGACAAACGAACATAGTCTCTTAACAAATATATCCAATTTGAATGTAGTAGAACACACAAGGAAACTGATTATTATGTAAACTTATCACAAAGAATAAATATGTAGTTTATTAGCAATGCATTGAGTAGTTAGCGGCAATAAACCAAAAATCAAAAACATGGCGTCTATGAAAGATTATTGTGCCCCCGGTTTCGGTCGCCCGTTCCAAAAGCAAAACGATTCATTTTGAATGTCAGAGAATGCAAGTTACCATTCGAAAGTTAGTGAAACTTGGTGTTGATCTCTCCTTTACACCAGAAAAAATTTATCTGAATGCACGTCCATACAATGCAAATCAATATGTCAAAACATGTGCATAGTCATGTGTAGATATGACTAACATGTATAAATGATGCAGACGCACAACCAGTCAAGTGTTATCGTTATAAGTTGTAATTAAACATGCAGAAATTTGCGACAAATGTTATGCTATCGTAGTTCTTGCAATGAAATTCATTCTCGACAATGTTAACATTTACATAGTGTGACAGAACATTGAAATATGAAGAAATTCTTGAAAAGTAACAAAATGATGGTCATTTTTCATTAGAGATTTACAATTAAACAATAAAACGTTTAGCAGTTAGTGACATTAACCGAAAAATCAAAAACAAGGCGCGAATAAAAGAACATTGCGCCCCGGCCAATGTCACCCTTTTCAACACTAAAACTCCTTATTTTGAATTTTAAAGCACACTAGTTACAATTCCGGATTTAATGATACTTGCTGTTGATCCCACCTTCCCACCAGACATAGCTTTAGTAAATTTGCGAAAATATTTTGAAATCGTAGTGGTAATGAATGTTTAGACTTTTGAAACAGGACTAACATGTTCACAGGATGTGTGTGGAAAAAAAATAATGTGTTATCAGTACAAGTGGTAGAGAGATTTTGAGCCTGCAATTGTAATAAAGATTTTGAAAGCCGACATATATATACTTAGAATTAGTCTATTCTTTGTTTGCTTGCGAATGAATTTCCATCACAAAAGATAATTCATTTCTTCACTCAAAGATCTCTCATATTTCAGAACCGGCTTTTCACATATTGATTAAACATTATTTATAGTGGACAACTCTGAAAGAAATATTAGCTTTGGATACGTCGAATACATTAGTAATATTCATCTGGGACAGCAGCTACAGACAAGTGTGGAAGTCTTCAATTCACATTCTCATCCAAAGAGTCTGAGTGTTCTGTTCTTGTCTGAACCGCAAGGCAGAAACAGATTAGCACAAATTTCCTGTCCTAGGAGTTAACTGGCATTCTTCCTTCATTGTTACAAGCTCATATTGAAACAAATGTGTTCATATTCAAAACAAAGACGTATCCTAGCAACAACTCAAGTATTCATGCATGAGTAAATCTATGGCATGGTAAATAATTATAAATTATCAACTTCATTGAAGCCTAATTGTTCAATTAGTTCATTCTTGATGTTGAAAAGTTTAACCCAGCGGCCTTCATTACTGATCATTTTCTTAAATCTTCTAAGTCGATGTTCGACTCCGTGCAAATCAAACTTGATGCCCACATCTAAAAATATTCTTGAAAATGTTTTCCATGGATTATGGTATCCAAGATAGCATCCAAACCTTTGTTACAATATTTCAGTTTTCTTAAACGAATGTCGAAAGTCATGAGAATAATGCAGTCATAAATGAAACCGCATGATGGGATGGTGTAGGTAATAAACACATACACACACACACACGCACACGCACGTAAACAAATTCATGTATATATATTCAATTTGAATTACATTTCTTGAGGTACAACTTGTGCATTAACCTTCTACGTTTTCGTGTTCTACGGTAGAATTTCATGTCAATCGGACCTTTTTTTTTCGTAAACTTATTTATTTGCCGTGAAACTTAGTGAAAACTATATCTTCCACTCTCACTCATTATTCCGACCGCGCAATATTGTACGGTCACAAACGCGGTGAATAATTTTTTGCCATATTATTTCTGAATATTGAAAGAAAGCTTCGCAATGCATTTTCAAATGTCCGAAGAAATAATTTTGCTACGAAATTCCCAGAACACCTTATAGAATTGATGGTATTCTTCACAAATTCATTGATTGGAAGTATCTTGCAGTAAACAAGACTCACCTCCATGTTGATGGTTTAGTTGGGCAAGGAACTCTCGGCCAAATGTTTTGAGACAAACGAACATAGTCTCTTAACAAATATATCCAATTTGCATTGTAGTAGAACACACAAGGAAACTGATTATTATGTAAACTTATCACAGAAAATAAATATGTAGTTGATTAACAAAGCATTGAGCAGTTAGCGGCAATAGACGAAAAATCAAAAACATGGCGTCAATGAAAGATTATTGTTGCCCCGGTTTCGGTCGCCCGTTCCAAAAGCAAAACGATTCGTTTTGAATGTCAGAGAATACAAGTTACCATTCGAAATTTAGTGAAACTTGGTGTTGATCTCTCCTTTACACCAGAGAAAATTTATCTGAATGCACGTCCATACAATGCAAATCAAAATGTCAAAACATATGCATAGTCATGGTAGATATGACTAACATGTATAAATGATGCATACGCACAACCAATCAAGTGTTATCGTTATAAGTGGTAATTAAACATGTAGAAATTTGCGACAAATGTTATGCTATCGTAGTTCTTGCAATGAAATTCATTCTCGACAATGTTAACACTTACATAGTGTGACAGAACAATGAAATATGAAAAAATCTTGAAAACTAAAAAATGATGGTCATTTTTCATTAGAGATTTACAAATTAAACAATACAACGTTTAGCAGTTAGTGACATTAACCGAAAAATCAAAAACAAGGCGCGAATAAAAGAACATTGCGCCCCGGCCAATGTCACCCTTTACAACACTAAAACGCCTTATTTTCAATTTTAAAGCACACTAGTTACAATTCCGGATTTAATGATACTTGCTGTTGATCCCACCTTCCCACCAGACATAGCTTTACTAAATTTGCGGCGATATTTTGAAATCGTAGTGGTAATGAATGTTTAGACTTTTGAAACAGGACTAACATGTTCACAGGATGTGTGTGGAAAAAAAATAATGTGTTATCAGTACAAGTGGTAGAGAGATTTTGAGCCTGCAATTGTAATAAAGATCTTGAAAGCCGACATGTATACTTAGAATTAGTCTATTCTTTGTTTGCTTGCGAATGAATTTCCATCACAAAAGATAATTCATTTCTTCACTCAAAGATCTCTCATTTTTCAGAACCGGCTTTTCACATATTGATTAAACATTATTTATAGTGGACAACTCTGAAAGAAATATTACCTTTGGATACGTCGAATACATTAGTAATATTCATCTGGGACAGCAGCTACAGACAAGTGTGGAAGTCTTCAATTCACATTCTCATCCAAAGTGTCTGAGTGTTCTGTTCTTGTCTGAACCGCAAGGCAGAAACAGATTAGCACAAATTTCCTGTCCTAGGAGTTAACTGGCATTCTCCCTTCATTGTTACAAGCTCATATTGAAACAAATGTGTTCATATTCAAAACAAAGACGTATCCTACCAACATCTCAAGTATTCATGCATGAGTAAATCTATGGCATGGTAAATAATTATAAATTATCAACTTCATTGTAGCCTAATTGTTCAATTAGTTCATTCTTGATGTTGAAAAGTTTAACCCAGCGGCCAACATTACTGATCATTTTCTTAAATCTTCTAAGTCGATGTTCGACTCCGTGCAAATCAAACTTGATGCCCACATCTAAAAATATTCTTGAAAATGTTTTCCATGGATTATGGTATTCAAAATAGCATCCAAACCTTTGTTACAATATTTCAGTTTTCTTAAACGAATGTCGATAGTCATGAGAATAATGCAGTCATAAATGAAACCGCATGATGGGATGGTGTAGGTAATAAACACATACACACACACACACGCACACGCACGTAAACAAATTCATGTATATATATTCAATTTGAATTACATTTCTTGAGGTACAACTTGTGCATTAACCTTCTACGTTTTCTTGTTCTACGGTAGAATTTCATGTCAATCGGACCTTTTTTTTTTTTTTTTTCGTAAACTGATTTATTTGCCGTGAAACTTAGTGAAAACTATATCTTCCACTCTCACTCATTATTCCGACCGCGCAATATTGTACGGTCACAAACGCGGTGAATAATTTTTTGCCATATTATTTCTGAATATTGAAAGAAAGCTTCGCAATGCATTTTCAAATGTCCGAAGAAATAATTTTCCTACGAAATTCCCAGAAAACCTTATAGAATTGATGGTATTCTTCACAAATTCATTGATTGGAAGTATCTTGCAGTAAACAAGACTCACCTCCATGTTAATGGTTTAGTTGGGCAAGGAACTCTCGGCCAAATATTTTGAGACAAACGAACATAGTCTCTTAACAAATATATCCAATTTGCATTGTAGTAGAACACACAAGGAAACTGATTATAATGTAAACTTATCACAGAAAATAAATATAAAGTTGATTAACAAAGCATTGAGCATTTAGCGGCAATAGACGAAAAATCAAAAACATGGCGTCAATGAAAGATTATTGTTGCCCCGGTTTCGGTCGCCCGTTCCAAAAGCAAAACGATTCGTTTTGAATGTCAGAGAATACAAGTTACCATTCGAAATTTAGTGAAACTTGGTGTTGATCTCTCCTTTACACCAGAAAAAATTTATCTGAATGCACGTCCATACAATGCAAATCAAAATGTCAAAACATATGCATAGTCTTGGTAGATATGACTAACATGTATAAATGATGCATACGCACAACCAATCAAGTGTTATCGTTATAAGTGGTAATTAAACATGTAGAAATTTGCGACAAATGTTACGCTATCGTAGTTCTTGCAATGAAATTCATTCTCGACAATGTTCACACTTACATAGTGTGACAGAACATTGAAATATGAAAAAATCTTGAAAACTAAAAAATGATGGTCATTTTTGATTAGAGATTTACAATTAAACAATAGAACGTTTAGCAGTTACTGACATTAACCGAAAAATCAAAAACAAGGCGCGAATAAAAGAACATTGCGCCCCGGCCAATGTCACCCTTTTCAACACTAAAACGCCTTATTTTGAATTTTAAAGCACACTAGTTACAATTCCGGATTTAATGATACTTGCTGTTGATCCCACCTTCCCACCAGACATAGCTTTACTAAATTTGCGGCGATATTTTGAAATCGTAGTGGTAATGAATGTTTAGACTTTTGAAACAGGACTAACATGTTCACAGGATGTGTGTGGAAAACAAATAATGTGTTATCAGTACAAGTGGTAGAGAGATTTTGAGCCTGCAATTGTAATAAAGATCTTGAAAGCCGACATGTATACTTAGTATTAGTCTATTCTTTGTTTGCTTGCGAATGAATTTCCATCACAAAAGATAATTCATTTCTTCACTCAAAGATCTCTCATATTTCAGAACCGGCTTTTCACATATTGATTAAACATTATTTATAGTGGACAACTCTGAAAGAAATATTAGCTTTGGTTACGTCGAATACATTAGTAATATTCATCTGGGACAGCAGCTACAGACAAGTGTGGAAGTCTTCAATTCACATTCTCATCCAAAGTGTCTGAGTGTTCTGTTCTTGTCTGAACCGCAAGGCAGAAACAGATTAGCACAAATTTCCTGTCCTAGGAGTTAACTGGCATTCTTCCTTCATTGTTACAAGCTCATATTGAAACAAATGTGTTCATATTCAAAACAAAGACGTATCCTAGCAACAACTCAAGTATTCATGCATGAGTAAATCTATGGCATGGTAAATAATTATAAATTATCAACTTCATTGTAGCCTAATTGTTCAATTAGTTCATTCTTGATGTTGAAAAGTTTAACCAGCGGCCTACATTACTGATCATTTTCTTAAATCTTCTAAGTCGATGTTCGACTCCGTGCAAATCAAACTTGATGCCCACATCTAAAAATATTCTTGAAAATGTTTTCCATGGATTATGGTATTCAAGATAGCATCCAAACCTTTGTTACAATATTTCAGTTTTCTTAAACGAATGTCGATAGTCATGAGAATAATGCAGTCATAAATGAAACCGCATGATGGGATGGTGTAGGTAATAAACTCATACACACACACACACGCGCACGCACGTAAACAAATTCATGTATATATATTCAATTTGAATTACATTTCTTGAGGTACAACTTGTGCATTAACCTTCTACGTTTTCGTGTTCTACGGTAGAATTTCATGTCAATCGGACCTTTTTTTTTTTTTTTTTTCATAAACTGATTTATTTGCCGTGAAACTTAGTGAAATCTATATCTTCCACTCTCACTCATTATTCCGACCGCGCAATATTGTACGGTCACAAACGCGGTGAATAATTTTTTGCCATATTATTTCTGAATATTGAAAGAAAGGTTCGCAATGCATTTTCAAATGACCGAAGACATAATTTTGCTACGAAATTCCCAGAACACCTTATAGAATTGATGGTATTCTTCACAAATTCATTGATTGGAAGTATCTTGCAGTAAACATGACTCACCTCCATGTTAATGGTTTAGTTGGGCAAGGAACTCTCGGCCAAATGTTTTGAGACAAACGAACATAGTCTCTTAACAAATATATCCAATTTGAATGTAGTAGAACACACAAGGAAACTGATTATTATGTAAACTTATCACAAAGAATAAATATGTAGTTTATTAGCAATGCATTGAGTAGTTAGCGGCAATAAACCAAAAATCAAAAACATGGCGTCTATGAAAGATTATTGTGCCCCCGGTTTCGGTCGCCCGTTCCAAAAGCAAAACGATTCATTTTGAATGTCAGAGAATGCAAGTTACCATTCGAAAGTTAGTGAAACTTGGTGTTGATCTCTCCTTTACACCAGAAAAAATTTATCTGAATGCACGTCCATACAATGCAAATCAATATGTCAAAACATGTGCATAGTCATGTGTAGATATGACTAACATGTATAAATGATGCAGACGCACAACCAGTCAAGTGTTATCGTTATAAGTTGTAATTAAACATGCAGAAATTTGCGACAAATGTTATGCTATCGTAGTTCTTGCAATGAAATTCATTCTCGACAATGTTAACATTTACATAGTGTGACAGAACATTGAAATATGAAGAAATTCTTGAAAAGTAACAAAATGATGGTCATTTTTCATTAGAGATTTACAATTAAACAATAAAACGTTTAGCAGTTAGTGACATTAACCGAAAAATCAAAAACAAGGCGCGAATAAAAGAACATTGCGCCCCGGCCAATGTCACCCTTTTCAACACTAAAACTCCTTATTTTGAATTTTAAAGCACACTAGTTACAATTCCGGATTTAATGATACTTGCTGTTGATCCCACCTTCCCACCAGACATAGCTTTAGTAAATTTGCGAAAATATTTTGAAATCGTAGTGGTAATGAATGTTTAGACTTTTGAAACAGGACTAACATGTTCACAGGATGTGTGTGGAAAAAAAATAATGTGTTATCAGTACAAGTGGTAGAGAGATTTTGAGCCTGCAATTGTAATAAAGATTTTGAAAGCCGACATATATATACTTAGAATTAGTCTATTCTTTGTTTGCTTGCGAATGAATTTCCATCACAAAAGATAATTCATTTCTTCACTCAAAGATCTCTCATATTTCAGAACCGGCTTTTCACATATTGATTAAACATTATTTATAGTGGACAACTCTGAAAGAAATATTAGCTTTGGATACGTCGAATACATTAGTAATATTCATCTGGGACAGCAGCTACAGACAAGTGTGGAAGTCTTCAATTCACATTCTCATCCAAAGAGTCTGAGTGTTCTGTTCTTGTCTGAACCGCAAGGCAGAAACAGATTAGCACAAATTTCCTGTCCTAGGAGTTAACTGGCATTCTTCCTTCATTGTTACAAGCTCATATTGAAACAAATGTGTTCATATTCAAAACAAAGACGTATCCTAGCAACAACTCAAGTATTCATGCATGAGTAAATCTATGGCATGGTAAATAATTATAAATTATCAACTTCATTGAAGCCTAATTGTTCAATTAGTTCATTCTTGATGTTGAAAAGTTTAACCCAGCGGCCTTCATTACTGATCATTTTCTTAAATCTTCTAAGTCGATGTTCGACTCCGTGCAAATCAAACTTGATGCCCACATCTAAAAATATTCTTGAAAATGTTTTCCATGGATTATGGTATCCAAGATAGCATCCAAACCTTTGTTACAATATTTCAGTTTTCTTAAACGAATGTCGAAAGTCATGAGAATAATGCAGTCATAAATGAAACCGCATGATGGGATGGTGTAGGTAATAAACACATACACACACACACACGCACACGCACGTAAACAAATTCATGTATATATATTCAATTTGAATTACATTTCTTGAGGTACAACTTGTGCATTAACCTTCTACGTTTTCGTGTTCTACGGTAGAATTTCATGTCAATCGGACCTTTTTTTTTCGTAAACTTATTTATTTGCCGTGAAACTTAGTGAAAACTATATCTTCCACTCTCACTCATTATTCCGACCGCGCAATATTGTACGGTCACAAACGCGGTGAATAATTTTTTGCCATATTATTTCTGAATATTGAAAGAAAGCTTCGCAATGCATTTTCAAATGTCCGAAGAAATAATTTTGCTACGAAATTCCCAGAACACCTTATAGAATTGATGGTATTCTTCACAAATTCATTGATTGGAAGTATCTTGCAGTAAACAAGACTCACCTCCATGTTGATGGTTTAGTTGGGCAAGGAACTCTCGGCCAAATGTTTTGAGACAAACGAACATAGTCTCTTAACAAATATATCCAATTTGCATTGTAGTAGAACACACAAGGAAACTGATTATTATGTAAACTTATCACAGAAAATAAATATGTAGTTGATTAACAAAGCATTGAGCAGTTAGCGGCAATAGACGAAAAATCAAAAACATGGCGTCAATGAAAGATTATTGTTGCCCCGGTTTCGGTCGCCCGTTCCAAAAGCAAAACGATTCGTTTTGAATGTCAGAGAATACAAGTTACCATTCGAAATTTAGTGAAACTTGGTGTTGATCTCTCCTTTACACCAGAGAAAATTTATCTGAATGCACGTCCATACAATGCAAATCAAAATGTCAAAACATATGCATAGTCATGGTAGATATGACTAACATGTATAAATGATGCATACGCACAACCAATCAAGTGTTATCGTTATAAGTGGTAATTAAACATGTAGAAATTTGCGACAAATGTTATGCTATCGTAGTTCTTGCAATGAAATTCATTCTCGACAATGTTAACACTTACATAGTGTGACAGAACAATGAAATATGAAAAAATCTTGAAAACTAAAAAATGATGGTCATTTTTCATTAGAGATTTACAAATTAAACAATACAACGTTTAGCAGTTAGTGACATTAACCGAAAAATCAAAAACAAGGCGCGAATAAAAGAACATTGCGCCCCGGCCAATGTCACCCTTTACAACACTAAAACGCCTTATTTTCAATTTTAAAGCACACTAGTTACAATTCCGGATTTAATGATACTTGCTGTTGATCCCACCTTCCCACCAGACATAGCTTTACTAAATTTGCGGCGATATTTTGAAATCGTAGTGGTAATGAATGTTTAGACTTTTGAAACAGGACTAACATGTTCACAGGATGTGTGTGGAAAAAAAATAATGTGTTATCAGTACAAGTGGTAGAGAGATTTTGAGCCTGCAATTGTAATAAAGATCTTGAAAGCCGACATGTATACTTAGAATTAGTCTATTCTTTGTTTGCTTGCGAATGAATTTCCATCACAAAAGATAATTCATTTCTTCACTCAAAGATCTCTCATTTTTCAGAACCGGCTTTTCACATATTGATTAAACATTATTTATAGTGGACAACTCTGAAAGAAATATTACCTTTGGATACGTCGAATACATTAGTAATATTCATCTGGGACAGCAGCTACAGACAAGTGTGGAAGTCTTCAATTCACATTCTCATCCAAAGTGTCTGAGTGTTCTGTTCTTGTCTGAACCGCAAGGCAGAAACAGATTAGCACAAATTTCCTGTCCTAGGAGTTAACTGGCATTCTCCCTTCATTGTTACAAGCTCATATTGAAACAAATGTGTTCATATTCAAAACAAAGACGTATCCTAGCAACAACTCAAGTATTCATGCATGAGTAAATCTATGGCAGTATTGTAAATTATCAACTTCATTGTAGCCTAATTGTTCAATTAGTTCATTCTTGATGTTGAAAAGTTTAACCCAACGGCCTACATTACTGATCATTTTCTTAAATCTTCTAAGTCGATGTTCGACTCCGGGCAAATCAATCTTGATTCCCACATCTAAAAATATTCTTGAAAATGTTTTCCATGGAGTATGGTTTTCAAGATAGCATCCAAACCTTTGTTACAATATTTCAGTTTTCTTAAACGAATGTCGATAGTCATGAGAATAATGCAGTCATAAATGAAACCGCATGATGGGATGGTGTAGGTAATAAACACATACACACACACACACGTAAACAAATTAATGTATATGTATTCAATTTGAATTACATTTCTTGAGGTACAACTTGTGCATTAACCTTCTACGTTTTCGTGTTCTAGGGTCGAATTTCATGTCAATCGGAATTTTTTTTCCTAAACTGATTTATTTGCCGTGAAACTTAGTGAAAACTATATCTTCCACTCTCACTCATTATTCCGACCGCGCAATATTGTACGGTCACAATCGCGGTGAATAATTTTTTGCTATATTATTCCTGAATATTGAAAGAAAGCTTCGCAATGCATTTCAAATGCCGGAAGAAATAATTTTGCTACGAAATTCCCAGAACACTTTATAGAATTGATGGTATTCTTCACACATTCATTGATTGGAAGTATCTTGCAGTAAACATGACTCACCTCCATGTTAATGGTTTAGTTGGGTAAGGAACTCTCGGCGAAATGTTTTGAGACATACGAACATAGTCTCCTAACAAATATATACAATTTGCAATATAGTATGACACACAAGGAACTGATTATTATGTAAAATTATCACAAATAATAAATACGTAGTTGATTAACAAAGCATTGAGCAGTTAGCGGCAATAAACGAAAAATAAAAAACATGGCGTCAATGAAAGATTATTGTGCCCCCGGTTTCGGTCGCACGTTCCAAAAGCAAAACGATTCATTTTGAATGTCAGAGAATGCAAGTTACCATTCGAAATTTAGTGAAACTTGGTGTTCATCTCTCATTTACACCAGAAAAAAATTATCTGAATGCACGTCTATAAATTGCAAATGAAAATGTCAAAACATATGCATAGTCATGTTTAGATATGACTAACATGTATAAATGATGCATACGCACAACCAATCAAGTGTTGTCGTTATAAGTTGTAATTAAACATGCAGAAATTTGCGACAATTGTTATGCTATCGTAGTTCTTGCAATGAAATTCATTCTCGACAATGCTAACACTTACGCAGTGTGACAGAACATTGAAATATGAAGAAATTCTTGAAAAGTAACAGCATGATGGTCACTTTTGATTAGAGATTTACAATTAAACAATAGAACGTTTAGCAGTTAGTGACATTAACCGAAAAATCAAAAACAAGGCGCGAATAAAAGAACATTGCGCCCCGGCCAATGTCACCCTTTTCAACACTAAAACGCCTTATTTTCAATTTTAAAGCACAGCAGTTACAATTCCGGATTTAATAATACTTGCTGTTGATCCCACCTTCCCGCCAGACATAGCTTTACTAAATTTGCGGCGATATTTTGAAATCGTAGTGGTAATGAATGTTTATACTTTTGAAAACAGGACTAACATGTTCACAGGATGTGTGTGCAAAACAAATAATGTGTTATCAGTACAAGAGGTAGAGAGATTTTGAGCCTGCAATTGTAATAAGGATTTTGAAGGCCGACACGTATACTTAGAATTAGTCTATTCTTTGTTTGCTTGCGAATGAATTTCCATCACAAAAGATAATTCATTTCTTCACTCAAAGATCTCTCATATTTCAGAACCGGCTTTTCACATATTGATTAAACATTATTTATAGTGAACAACTCTGAAAGAAATATTACCTTTGGATACGTCAAAGTCATTAGTAATATTCATCTGGGACAGCAACTAGAGACAAGTGTGGAAGTCTTCATTTCACATTCTCATCCAAAGTGTCTGAGTGTTCTGTTCTTGTCTGAACCGCAAGGCAGAAACAGAGGAGCACAAATTTCCTGTCCTAGGAGTTAACTGGCATTCTTCCTTCATTGTTACAAGCTCATATTGAAACAAATGTGTTCATATTCAAAACAAAGACGTATCCTACCAACATCTCAAGTATTCATGCATGAGTAAATCTATGGCATGGTAAATAATTATAAATTATCAACTTCATTGTAGCCTAATTGTTCAATTAGTTCATTCTTGATGTTGAAAAGTTTAACCCAGCGGCCTACATTACTGATCATTTTCTTAAATCTTCTAAGTCGATGTTCGACTCCGTGCAAATCAAACTTGATGCCCACATCTAAAAATATTCTTGAAAATGTTTTCCATGGAATATGGTATTCAAGATAGCATCCAAACCTTTGTTACAATATTTCAGTTTTCTTAAACGAATGTCGATAGTCATGAAAATAATGCAGTCATAAATGAAACCGCATGATGGGATGGTGTATTTAATAAACACATACACACACACACACACACACACGCATGTAAACAAATTAATGTATATATATTCAATTTGAATTACATTTCTTGAGGTACAACTTGTGCATTAACCTTCTACGTTTTCGTGTTCTACGGTAGAATTTCATGTCAATCGCACCTTTTTTTTCGTAAACTGATTTATTTGCCGTGAAACTTAGTGAAAACTATATCTTCCAATCTCACTCATTATTCCGACCGCGCAATATTGTACGGTCACAAACGCGGTGAATAATTTCTTGCCATATTATTTCTGAATATTGAAAGAAAGGTTCGCAATGCATTTTCAAATGACCGAAGAAATAATTTTGCTACGAAATTCCCAGAACACTTTATAGAATTGATGGTATTCTTCACAAATTCATTGATTGGAAGTATCTTGCAGTAAACATGACTCACCTCCATGTTAATGGTTTAGTTGGGCAAGGAACTCTCGGCGAAATGTTTTGAGACAAACGAACATAGTCTCTTAACAAATATATCCAATTTGCATTGTAGTAGAACACACAAGGAAACTGATTATTATGTAAACTTATCACAAAGAATAAATATGTAGTTGATTAGTTATGCATTGACCAGTTAGCGGCAATAAACCAAAAATCAAAAACATGGCGTCTATGAAAGATTATTGTGCCCCCGGTTTCGGTCGCCCGTTCCAAAAGCAAAACGATTCATTTTGAATGTCAGAGAATGCAAGTTACTATCCGAAATTTAGTGAAACTTGGTGTTGATCTCTCCTTTACACCAGAAAAACTTTATCTGAATGCACGTCCATACAATGCAAATCAAAATGTCAAAACATATGCATAGTCATGTGTAGATATGACTAACATGTGTAAATGATGCATACGCACAACCAATCAAGTGTTACCGTTATAAGTGGTAATTAAACATGCAGAAATTTGCGACAAATGTTATGCTATCGTAGTTCTTGCAATGAAATTCATTCTTGACAATGCTAACACTTACGCAGTGTGACAGAACATTGAAATATGAAGAAATTCTTGAAAAGTAACAAAATGATGGTCATTTTTGATTAGAGATTTACAATTAAACAATAGAACGTTTAGCAGTTAGTGACATTAACCGAAAAATCAAAAACAAGGCGCGAATAAAAGAACATTGCGCCCCGGCCAATGTCACCCTTCTCAACACTAAAACGCCTTATTTTGAATTTTAAAGCACACTAGTTACAATTCCGGATTTAATGATACTTGCTGTTGATCCCACCTTCCCACCAGACATAGCTTTAGTAAATTTGCGAAAATATTTTGAAATCGTAGTGGTAATGAATGTTTAGACTTTTGAAACAGGACTAACATGTTCACAGGATGTGTGTGGAAAACAAATAATGTGTTATCAGTACAAGTGGTAGAGAGATTTTGAGCCTGCAATTGTAATAAAGATCTTGAAAGTCGACATGTATACTTAGGATTAGTCTATTCTTTGTTTGCTTGCGAATGAATTTCCATCACAAAAGATAATTCATTTCTTCACTCAAAGATCTCTCATATTTCAGAACCGGCTTTTCACATATTGATTAAACATTATTTATAGTGGACAACTCTGAAAGAAATATTACCTTTGGATACGTCGAATACATTAGTAATATTCATCTGGGACAGCAGCTACAGACAAGTGTGGAAGTCTTCAATTCACATTCTCATCCAAAGTGTCTGAGTGTTCTGTTCTTGTCTGAACCGCAAGGCAGAAACAGATTAGCACAAATTTCCTGTCCTAGGAGTTAACTGGCATTCTCCCTTCATTGTTACAAGCTCATATTGAAACAAATGTGTTCATATTCAAAACAAAGACGTATCCTAGCAACAACTCAAGTATTCATGCATGAGTAAATCTATGGCAGTATTGTAAATTATCAACTTCATTGTAGCCTAATTGTTCAATTAGTTCATTCTTGATGTTGAAAAGTTTAACCCAACGGCCTACATTACTGATCATTTTCTTAAATCTTCTAAGTCGATGTTCGACTCCGGGCAAATCAATCTTGATTCCCACATCTAAAAATATTCTTGAAAATGTTTTCCATGGAGTATGGTTTTCAAGATAGCATCCAAACCTTTATTACAATATTTCAGTTTTCTTAAACGAATGTCGATAGTCATGAGAATAATGCAGTCATAAATGAAACCGCATGATGGGATGGTGTAGGTAATAAACACATACACACACACACACGTAAACAAATTAATGTATATGTATTCAATTTGAATTACATTTCTTGAGGTACAACTTGTGCATTAACCTTCTACGTTTTCGTGTTCTAGGGTCGAATTTCATGTCAATGGGAATTTTTTTTTCCTAAACTGATTTATTTGCCGTGAAACTTAGTGAAAACTATATCTTCCACTCTCACTCATTATTCCGACCGCGCAATATTGTACGGTCACAATCGCGGTGAATAATTTTTTGCTATATTATTCCTGAATATTGAAAGAAAGCTTCGCAATGCATTTCAAATGCCGGAAGAAATAATTTTGCTACGAAATTCCCAGAACACTTTATAGAATTGATGGTATTCTTCACACATTCATTGATTGGAAGTATCTTGCAGTAAACATGACTCACCTCCATGTTAATGGTTTAGTTGGGTAAGGAACTCTCGGCGAAATGTTTTGAGACATACGAACATAGTCTCCTAACAAATATATACAATTTGCAATATAGTATGACACACAAGGAACTGATTATTATGTAAAATTATCACAAATAATAAATACGTAGTTGATTAACAAAGCATTGAGCAGTTAGCGGCAATAAACGAAAAATAAAAAACATGGCGTCAATGAAAGATTATTGTGCCCCCGGTTTCGGTCGCACGTTCCAAAAGCAAAACGATTCATTTTGAATGTCAGAGAATGCAAGTTACCATTCGAAATTTAGTGAAACTTGGTGTTCATCTCTCATTTACACCAGAAAAAAATTATCTGAATGCACGTCTATAAATTGCAAATGAAAATGTCAAAACATATGCATAGTCATGTGTAGATATGACTAACATGTATAAATGATGCATACGCACAACCAATCAAGTGTTATCGTTATAAGTTGTAATTAAACATGCAGAAATTTGCGACAATTGTTATGCTATCGTAGTTCTTGCAATGAAATTCATTCTCGACAATGCTAACACTTACGCAGTGTGACAGAACATTGAAATATGAAGAAATTCTTGAAAAGTAACAGCATGATGGTCACTTTTGATTAGAGATTTACAATTAAACAATAGAACGTTTAGCAGTTAGTGACATTAACCGAAAAATCAAAAACAAGGCGCGAATAAAAGAACATTGCGCCCCGGCCAATGTCACCCTTTTCAACACTAAAACGCCTTATTTTCAATTTTAAAGCACAGCAGTTACAATTCCGGATTTAATAATACTTGCTGTTGATCCCACCTTCCCACCAGACATAGCTTTACTAAATTTGCGGCGATATTTTGAAATCGTAGTGGTAATGAATGTTTATACTTTTGAAAACAGGACTAACATGTTCACAGGATGTGTGTGCAAAACAAATAATGTGTTATCAGTACAAGAGGTAGAGAGATTTTGAGCCTGCAATTGTAATAAGGATTTTGAAGGCCGACACGTATACTTAGAATTAGTCTATTCTTTGTTTGCTTGCGAATGAATTTCCATCACAAAAGATAATTCATTTCTTCACTCAAAGATCTCTCATATTTCAGAACCGGCTTTTCACATATTGATTAAACATTATTTATAGTGAACAACTCTGAAAGAAATATTACCTTTGGATACGTCAAAGACATTAGTAATATTCATCTGGGACAGCAACTAGAGACAAGTGTGGAAGTCTTCATTTCACATTCTCATCCAAAGTGTCTGAGTGTTCTGTTCTTGTCTGAACCGCAAGGCAGAAACAGAGGAGCACAAATTTCCTGTCCTAGGAGTTAACTGGCATTCTTCCTTCATTGTTACAAGCTCATATTGAAACAAATGTGTTCATATTCAAAACAAAGACGTATCCTACCAACATCTCAAGTATTCATGCATGAGTAAATCTATGGCATGGTAAATAATTATAAATTATCAACTTCATTGTAGCCTAATTGTTCAATTAGTTCATTCTTGATGTTGAAAAGTTTAACCCAGCGGCCTACATTACTGATCATTTTCTTAAATCTTCTAAGTCGATGTTCGACTCCGTGCAAATCAAACTTGATGCCCACATCTAAAAATATTCTTGAAAATGTTTTCCATGGAATATGGTATTCAAGATAGCATCCAAACCTTTGTTACAATATTTCAGTTTTCTTAAACGAATGTCGATAGTCATGAAAATAATGCAGTCATAAATGAAACCGCATGATGGGATGGTGTATTTAATAAACACATACACACACACACACACACACACGCATGTAAACAAATTAATGTATATATATTCAATTTGAATTACATTTCTTGAGGTACAACTTGTGCATTAACCTTCTACGTTTTCGTGTTCTACGGTAGAATTTCATGTCAATCGGACCTTTTTTTTCGTAAACTGATTTATTTGCCGTGAAACTTAGTGAAAACTATATCTTCCAATCTCACTCATTATTCCGACCGCGCAATATTGTACGGTCACAAACGCGGTGAATAATTTCTTGCCATATTATTTCTGAATATTGAAAGAAAGGTTCGCAATGCATTTTCAAATGACCGAAGAAATAATTTTGCTACGAAATTCCCAGAACACTTTATAGAATTGATGGTATTCTTCACAAATTCATTGATTGGAAGTATCTTGCAGTAAACATGACTCACCTCCATGTTAATGGTTTAGTTGGGCAAGGAACTCTCGGCGAAATGTTTTGAGACAAACGAACATAGTCTCTTAACAAATATATCCAATTTGCATTGTAGTAGAACACACAAGGAAACTGATTATTATGTAAACTTATCACAAAGAATAAATATGTAGTTGATTAGTTATGCATTGACCAGTTAGCGGCAATAAACCAAAAATCAAAAACATGGCGTCTATGAAAGATTATTGTGCCCCCGGTTTCGGTCGCCCGTTCTAAAAGCAAAACGATTCATTTTGAATGTCAGAGAATGCAAGTTACTATTCGAAATTTAGTGAAACTTGGTGTTGATCTCTCCTTTACACCAGAAAAACTTTATCTGAATGCACGTCCATACAATGCAAATCAAAATGTCAAAACATATGCATAGTCATGTGTAGATATGACTAACATGTGTAAATGATGCATACGCACAACCAATCAAGTGTTACCGTTATAAGTGGTAATTAAACATGCAGAAATTTGCGACAAATGTTATGCTATCGTAGTTCTTGCAATGAAATTCATTCTTGACAATGCTAACACTTACGCAGTGTGACAGAACATTGAAATATGAAGAAATTCTTGAAAAGTAACAAAATGATGGTCATTTTTGATTAGAGATTTACAATTAAACAATAGAACGTTTAGCAGTTAGTGACATTAACCGAAAAATCAAAAACAAGGCGCGAATAAATCAACATTGCGCCCCGGCCAATGTCACCCTTTTCAACACTAAAACGCCTTATTTTGAATTTTAAAGCACACTAGTTACAATTCCGGATTTAATGATACTTGCTGTTGATCCCACCTTCCCACCAGACATAGCTTTACTAAATTTCCGGCGATATTTTGAAATCGTAGTGGTAATGAATGTTTATACTTTTGAAACAGGACTAACATGTTCACAGGATGTGTGTGGAAAACAAATAATGTGTTATCAGTACAAGTGGTAGAGATATTTTGAGCCTGCAATTGTAATAAAGATCTTGAAAGCCGACATGTATACTTAGAATTAGTCTATTCTTTGTTTGCTTGCGAATGAATTTCGGCCAAATGTCTTGAGACATACGAAAATAGTCTCTTAACAAATATATCCAATTTGCAATATCGTACGACACACAAGGAAACAGATTATTTTGTAAAATTATCACAAAGAATAAATGCGTAGTTGATTAACAAAGCATTGAGCAGTGAGCGGCAATAAACGAAAAATCAAAAACATGGCGTCAATGAAAGATTATTGTGCCCCCGGTTTCGGTCGCCCGTTCCTGAAGCAAAACGATTCATTTTGAATGTCAGAGAATGCAAGTTACTATTCGAAATTTAGTGAAACTTGCTGTTGATCCCACCTTCCCACCAAACATAGTTTTATTAAATTTGCGGCGATAATTTGGAAATCGTAGTGATAATGAATGTTTAGTCTTTTGAAACCAGGACTAACATGTTCACAGGATGTGTGTGCAAAGCAAATAATGTGTTGTCAGTACACGTGGTAGAGATATTTTGAGCCTGCAATTGTAATAAAGATCTTGAAAGCCGACATATATACTTAGAATTAGTCTATTCTTTGTTTGCTTGCGAATGAATTTCCATCACAAAAGATAATTCATTTCTTCACTCAAAGATCTCTCATATTTCAGAACCGGCTTTTCACATATTGATTAAACATTATTTATAGTAGACAACTCTGAAAGAAATATTACCTTGGGATACGTCGAAGACATTAGTAATATTCATCTGGGACAGCAACTACAGACAAGTGTGGCAGTCTTCAATTCACATTCTCATCCAAAGTGTCTGAGTGTTCTGTTCTTGTCTGAACCGCAAGGCAGAAACAGATTAGCACAAATTTCCTGTTCTAAGAGTTAACTGTCATCCTTCCTTCATTGTTAGGAACTCATATTGAAACAAATGTGTTTATATTCAAAACAAAGACGTATCGTAACAACAACTCAAGTATTCATGCATGAGTAAATCTATGGCAGTATTATAAATTATCAACTTCATTGTAGCCTAATTGTTCAATTAGTTCATTCTTGATGTTGAAAAGTTTAACCCAACTACCTACATTACTGATCATTTTCTTAAATCTTTTAAGTCGATGTTCGACTCCGTGCAAATCAAACTTGATGCCCACATCTAAAAATATTCTTGAAAATGTTTTCCATGGATTATCTTATTCAAGATAGCATCCCAACCTTTGTTACAATATTTCAGTTTTCTTAAACGAATGTCGATAGTCATGAGAAAAATGCAGTCATAAATGAAACCGCATGATGGGATGGTGTAGGTAATAAACACATACACACACACACACACGCACGTAAACAATTTCATGTATATATATTCAATTTGAATTACATTTCTTGAGGTACAACTTGTGCATTAACCTTCTACGTTTTCGTGTTCTACGGTAGAATTTCATGTCAATCGGACCTTTTTTTTCGTAAACTGATTTATTTGCCCTGAAACTTAGTGAAAACTATATCTTCCAATCTCACTCATTATTCCGACCGCGCAATATAGTACGGTCAAGAAGAAGAAGAAAGCTTCGCAATGCATTTTCAAATGACCGAAGAAATAATTTTGCTACGAAATTCCCAGAACACCTTATAGAATTGATGGTATTCTTCACAAATTCATTGATTGGAAGTATCTTGCAGTAAACATGACTCACCTCCATGTTAATGGTTTAGTTGGGCATGGAACTCTCGGCGAAAAGTTTTGAGACAAACGAACATAGTCTCTTAACAAATATATCCAATTTGCATTGTATAGATCGACCACAAGGAAAAAAACCTTGGGACGAAAAGTCCTCGCGCAACTTTCCCTTCTTCCCTCCACCTCGGGCCATAAGGAAGCATTGTCCACTCTCCCCCTCCCCTACTCGTGGGGGTACGGTGCACAGGAGCCGCGGGTCTGCGCAAGTTGTTTTGCTCGTGGTTCCACTATAGTAGAACACACAAGGAAACTGATTATTATGTAAACTTATCACAAAGAATAAATATGTAGTTGATTAACAAAGCATTGAGCAGTTAGCGGCAATAAACGAAAAATCAAAAACATGGCGTCTATGAAAGATTATTGTGCCCCCGGTTTCGGTCGCCCGTTCCAAAAGCAAAACGATTCATTTTGAATGTCAGAGAATGCAAGTTACCATTCGAAATTTAGTGAAACTTGGTGTTGATCTCTCCTTTACACCAGAAAAAATTTATCTGAATGCACGTCCATACAATGCAAATCAAAATGTCAAAACATGTGCATAGTCATATGTAGATATGACTAACATGTATAAATGATGCATACGCACAACCAATCAAGTGTTATCGCTATAAGTTGTAATTAAACATGCAGAAATTTGCGACAAATGTTATGCTATCGTAGTTCTTGCAATGAAATTCATTCTTGACAATGCTAACACTTACGCAGTGTGACAGAACATTGAAATATGAAGAAATGCTTGAAAGGTAACAAAATGATGGTCATTTTTTATTAGAGATTTACAATTAAACAATACAACGTTTAGCAGTTAGTGACATTAACCGAAAAATCAAAAACAAGGCGCGAATAAAAGAACATTGCGCCCCGGCCAATGTCACCCTTTTCAACACTAAAACGCCTTATTTTGAATTTTAAAGCACACTAGTTACAATTCCGGATTTAATAATACTTGCTGTTGATCCCACCTTCCCACCAGACATAGCTTTACTAAATTTGCGGCGATATTTTGAAATCGTAGTGGTAATGAATGTTTAGATTTTGGAAAACAGTACTAACATGTTCACATTATGTGTGTGGAAAACAAATAATGTGTTATCAGTACAAGTGGTAGAGAGATTTAGAGCCTGCAATTGTAATAAAGATCTTGAAAGCCGACATGTATACTTAGAATTAGTCTATTCTTTGTTTGCTTGCGAATGAATTTCCATCACAAAAGATAATTCATTTCTTCACTCAAAGATCTCTCATATTTCAGAACCGGCTTTTCACATACTGATTAAACATTAGTTATAGTGGACAACTCTGAAAGAAATATTACCTTTGGATACGTCGAATACATTAGTAATATTCATCTGGGACAGCAGCTACAGACAAGTGTGGAAGTCTTCAATTCACATTCTCATCCAAAGTGTCTGAGTGTTCTGTTCTTGTCTGAACCGCAGGGCAGAAACAGATTAGCACAAATTTCCTGTCCTAGGAGTTAACTGGCATTCTTCCTTCATTGTTACAAGCTCATATTGAAACAAATGTGTTCATATTCAAAACAAAGACGTATCCTAGCAACAACACAAGTATTCATGCATGAGTAAATCTATGGCATGGTAAATAATTATAAATTATCAACTTCATTGTAGCCTAATTGTTCAATTAGTTCATTCTTGATGTTGAAAAGTTTAACCCAGCGGCCTACATTACTGACCATTTTCTTAAATCTTCTAAGTCGATGTTCGACTCCGTGCAAATCAAACTTGATGCCCACATCTAAAAATATTCTTGAAAATGTTTTCCATGGATTATGGTATTCAAGATAGCATCCAAACCTTTGTTACAATATTTCAGTTTTCTTAAACGAATGTCGATAGTCATGAGAATAATGCAGTCATAAATGAAACCGCATGATGGGATGGTGTAGGTAATAAACACATACACACACACACACACGCACGTAAACAATTTCATGTATATATATTCAATTTGAATTACATTTCTTGAGGTACAACTTGTGCATTAACATTCTACGTTTTCGTGTTCTACGGTAGAATTTCATGTCAATCGGACCTTTTTTTTCGTAAACTGATTTATTTGCCCTGAAACTTAGTGAAAACTATATCTTCCAATCTCACTCATTATTCCGACCGCGCAATATAGTACGGTCACAAACGCGGTGAATAATTTCTTGCCATATTATTTCTGAATATGGAAAGAAAGGTTCGCAATGCATTTTCAAATGACCGAAGAAATAATTTTGCTACGAAATTCCCAGAACACTTTATAGAATTGATGGTATTCTTCACAAATTCATTGATTGGAAGTATCTTGCAGTAAACATGACTCACCTCCATGTTAATGGTTTAGTTGGGCAAGGAACTCTCGGTCAAATGTTTTGAGACAAACTAACATAGTCTCTTAACAAATATATAAGATTTGCAATGTAGTAGAACACACAAGCAAACTGATTATTATGTAAACTTATCACAAAGAATAAATATGTAGTTGATTAACAAAGCATTGAGCAGTTAGCGGCAATAAACGAAATATCAAAAACATGGCGTCAATGAAAGATTATTGTGCCCCCGGTTTCGGTCGCCCGTTCCAAAAGCAAAACGATTCATTTTGAATGTCAGAGAATGCAAGTTACCATTCGAAATTTAGTGAAACTTGGTGTTGATCTCTCCTTTACACCAGAAAAAAATTATCTGAATGCACGTCCGTACAATGCAAATCAAAATGTCAAAACGTGTGCATAGTCTTGTGTAGATATGACTAAAATGTATAAATGATGCATACGCACAACCAATCAAGTGTTATCGTTATAAGTTGTAATTAAAGATGCAGAAATTTGCGACAAATGTTATGCTATCGTAGTTCTTGCAATGAAATTCATTCTCGACAATGCTAACACTTACGCAGTGTGACAGAACATTGAAAAATGAAGAAATTCTTGAAAAGTAACAAAATGATGGTCATTTTTGATTAGAGATTTACAATTAAACAATACAACGTTTAGCAGTTAGTGACATTAACCGAAAAATCAAAAACAAGGCGCGAATAAAAGAACATTGCGCCCCGGCCAATGTCACCCTTTTCAACACTAAAACGCCTTATTTTGAATTTTAAAGCACACTAGTTACAATTCCGGATTTAATGATACTTGCTGTTGATCCCACCTTCCCACCAGACATAGCTTTACTAAATTTCCGGCGATATTTTGAAATCGTAGTGGTAATGAATATTTAGACTTTTGAAAACAGGACTAACATGTTCACAGGATGTGTGTGCAAAACAAATAATGTGTTATCAGTACAAGAGGTAGAGAGATTTTGAGCCTGCAATTGTAATAAGGATTTTGAAAGCCGACACGTATACTTAGAATTAGTCTATTCTTTGTTTGCTTGCGAATGAATTTCCATCACAAAAGATAATTCATTTCTTCACTCAAAGATCTCTCATATTTCAGAACCGGCTTTTCACATATTGATTAAACATTATTTATAGTGGACAACTCTGAAAGAAATATTACCTTTGGATACGTCAAAGACATTAGTAATATTCATCTGGGACAGCAACTAGAGACAAGTGTGGAAGTCTTCATTTCACTTTCTCATCCAAAGTGTCTGAGTGTTCTGTTCTTGTCTGAACCGCAAGGCAGAAACAGAGGAGCACAAATTTCCTGTCCTAGGAGTTAACTGGCATTCTTCCTTCATTGTTACAAGCTCATATTGAAACAAATGTGTTCATATTCAAAACAAAGACGTATCCTAGCAACATCTCAAGTATTCATGCATGAGTAAATCTATGGCATGGTAAATAATTATAAATTATCAACTTCATTGTAGCCTAATTGTTCAATTAGTTCATTCTTGATGTTGAAAAGTTTAACCCAGCGGCCTACATTACTGATCATTTTCTTAAATCTTCTAAGTCGATGTTCGACTCCGTGCAAATCAAACTTGATGCCCACATCTAAAAATATTCTTGAAAATGTTTTCCATGGAATATGGTATTCAAGATAGCATCCGAACCTTTGTTACAATATTTCAGTTTTCTTAAACGAATGTCGATAGTCATGAAAATAATGCAGTCATAAATGAAACCGCATGAAGGGATGGTGTATTTAATAAACACATACACACACACACACACACACGCATGTAAACAAATTAATGTATATATATTCAATTTGAATTACATTTCTTGAGGTACAACTTGTGCATTAACCTTCTACGTTTTCGTGTTCTACGGTTGAATTTCATGTCAATCGGACCTTTTTTTTCGTAAACTGATTTATTTGCCGTGAAACTTAGTGAAAACTATATCTTCCAATCTCACTCATTATTCCGACCGCGCAATATTGTACGGTCACAAACGCGGTGAATAATTTCTTGCCATATTATTTCTGAATATTGAAAGAAAGGTTCGCAATGCATTTTCAAATGACCGATGAAATAATTTTGCTACGAAATTCCCAGAACACTTTATAGAATTGATGGTATTCTTCACAAATTCATTGATTGGAAGTATCTTGCAGTAAACATGACTCACCTCCATGTTAATGGTTTAGTTGGGCAAGGAACTCTCGGCGAAATGTTTTGAGACAAACGAACATAGTCTCTTAACAAATATATTAAATTTGCATTGTAGTAGAACACACAAGGAAACTGATTATTATGTAAACTTATCACAAAGAATAAATATGTAGTTGATTAGTTATGCATTGACCAGTTAGCGGCAATAAACCAAAAATCAAAAACATGGCGTCTATGAAAGGTTATTGTGCCCCCGGTTTCGGTCGCCCGTTCCAAAAGCAAAACGATTCATTTTGAATGTCAGAGAATGCAAGTTACTATTCGAAATTTAGTGAAACTTGGTGTTGATCTCTCCTTTACACCAGAAAAACTTTATCTGAATGCACGTCCATACAATGCAAATCAAAATGTCAAAACATATGCATAGTCATGTGTAGATATGACTAACATGTGTAAATGATGCATACGCACAACCAATCAAGTGTTATCGTTATAAGTGGTAATTAAACATGCAGAAATTTGCGACAAATGTTATGCTATCGTAGTTCTTGCAATGAAATTCATTCTTGACAACGCTAACACTTACGCAGTGTGACAGAACATTGAAATATGAAGAAATTCTTGAAAAGTAACAAAATGATGGTCATTTTTGATTAGAGATTTACAATTAAACAATAGAACGTTTAGCAGTTAGTGACATTAACCGAAAAATCAAAAACAAGGCGCGAATAAATCAACATTGCGCCCCGGCCAATGTCACCCTTTTCAACACTAAAACGCCTTATTTTGAATTTTAAAGCACACTAGTTACAATTCCGGATTTAATGATACTTGCTGTTGATCCCACCTTCCCACCAGACATAGCTTTACTAAATTTCCGGCGATATTTTGAAATCGTAGTGGTAATGAATGTTTAGACTTTTGAAACAGGACTAACATGTTCACAGGATGTGTGTGGAAAACAAATAATGTGTTATCAGTACACGTGGTAGAGATATTTTGAGCCTGCAATTGTAATAAAGATCTTGAAAGCCGACATGTATACTTAGAATTAGTCTATTCTTTGTTTGCTTGCGAATGAATTTCGGCCAAATGTCTTGAGACATACGAAAATAGTCTCTTAACAAATATATCCAATTTGCAATATCGTACGACACACAAGGAAACAGATTATTTTGTAAAATTATCACAAAGAATAAATGCGTAGTTGATTAACAAAGCATTGAGCAGTGAGCGGCAATAAACGAAAAATCAAAAACATGGCGTCAATGAAAGATTATTGTGCCCCCGGTTTCGGTCGCCCGTTCCTGAAGCAAAACGATTCATTTTGAATGTCAGAGAATGCAAGTTACTATTCGAAATTTAGTGAAACTTGCTGTTGATCCCACCTTCCCACCAAACATAGTTTTATTAAATTTGCGGCGATAATTTGGAAATCGTAGTGATAATGAATGTTTAGTCTTTTGAAACAAGGACTAACATGTTCACAGGATGTGTGTGCAAAGCAAATAATGTGTTGTCAGTACACGTGGTAGAGATATTTTGAGCCTGCAATTGTAATAAAGATCTTGAAAGCCGACATGTATACTTAGAATTAGTCTATTCTTTGTTTGCTTGCGAATGAATTTCCATCACAAAAGATAATTCATTTCTTCACTCAAATATCTCTCATATTTCAGAACCGGCTTTTCAAATATTGATTAAACATTATTTATAGTGGACAACTCTGAAAGAAATATTACCTTTGGATACGTCGAATACATTAGTAATAATCATCTGGGACAGCAGCTACAGACAAGTGTGGAAGTCTTCAATTCACATTCTCATCCAAAATGTCTGAGTGTTCTGTTCTTGTCTGAACCGCATGGCAGAAACAGATTAGCAGAAATTTCCTGTCCTAGGAGTTAACTGGCATTCTTCCTTCATTGTTACAATCTCATATTGAAACAAATGTGTTCATATTCAAAACAAAGACGTATCCTAGCAACAACTCAAGTATTCATGCATGAGTAAATCTATGGCATGGTAAATAATTATAAATTATCAACTTCATTGTAGCCTAATTGTTCAATTAGTTCATTCTTGATGTTGAAAAGTTTAACCCAGCGGCCTACATTACTGATCATTTTCTTAAATCTTCTAAGTCGATGTTCGACTCCGTGCAAATCAAACTTGATGCCCAAATCTAAAAATATTCTTGAAAATGTTTTCCATGGATTATCTGATTCAAGATAGCATCCCAACCTTTGTTACAATATTTCAGTTTTCTTAAACGAATGTCGATAGTCATGAGAATAATGCAGTCATAAATGAAACCGCATGATGGGATGGTGTAGGTAATAAACACATACACACACACACACACGCATGTAAACAAATTAATGTATATATATTCAATTTGAATTACATTTCTTGAGGTACAACTTGTGCATTAACCTTCTACGTTTTCGTGTTCTAGGGTAGAATTACATGTCAATCGGACCTTTCTTTTCGTAAACTGATTTATTTGCCTCGAAACTTAGTGAAAACTATATCTTCCACTCTCACTCATTATTCCGACCGCGCAATATTGTACGGTCACAAACGCGGTGAATAATTTTTTGTCATATTATTTCTGAATATTGAAAGAAAGCTTCGCAATGCATTTTCAAATGACCGAAGAAATAATTTTGCTACGAAATTCCCAGAACACCTTATAGAATTGATGGTATTCTTCACAAATTCATTGATTGGAAGTATCTTGCAGTAAACATGACTCACCTCCATGTTAATGGTTTAGTTGGGCATGGAACTCTCGGCGAAAAGTTTTGAGACAAACGAACATAGTCTCTTAACAAATATATAAGATTTGCAATGTAGTAGTACACAAAAGCAAACTGATTATTATGTAAACTTATCACAAAGAATAAATATGTAGTTGATTAACAAAGCATTGAGCAGTTAGCGGCAATAAACGAAAAATCAAAAACATGGCGTCAATGAAAGATTATTGTGCCCCCGGTTTCGGTCGCCCGTTCCAAAAGCAAAACGATTGATTTTGAATGTCAGAGAATGCAAGTTACCATTCGAAATTTAGTGAAACATGGTGTTGATTTCTCCTTTACACCAGAAAAAAATTATCTGAATGCACGTCCATACAATCCAAATCAAAATGTCAAAACATGTGCATAGTCATGTGTAGATATGACTAACATGTATAAATGATGCATACGCACAACCAATCAAGTGTTATCGCTATAAGTTGTAATTAAACATGCAGAAATTTGCGACAAAAGTTATGCTATCGCAGTTCTTGCAATGAAATTCATTCTCGACAATGCTAACACTTACGCAGTGTGACAGAACATTGAAATATGAAGAAATTCTTGAAAAGTAATAAAATGATGGTCATTTTTGATTAGAGATTTACAGTTAAACAATAGAACGTTTAGCAATTAGTGACATTAACCGAAAAATCAAAAACAAGGCGCGAATAAAAGAACATTGCGCCCCGGCCAATGTCACCCTTCTCAACACTAAAACGCCTTATTTTCAATTTTAAAGCACACTAGTTACAATTCCGGATTTAATGATACTTGCTGTTGATCCCACCTTCCCACCAGACATAGATTTTCTAAATTTCCGGCGATATTTTGAAATCGTAGTGGTAATGAATATTTAGACTTTTGAAACAGGACTAACATGTTCACAGGATGTGTGTGGAAAACAAATGAAGTGTTATCAGTACAATTGGTAGAGAGATTTTGAGCCTGCAATTGTAATAAAGATCTTGAAAGTCGACATGTATACTTAGAATTAGTCTATTCTTTGTTTGCTTGCGAATGAATTTCCATCACGAAAGATAATTCATTTCTTCACTCAAAGATCTCTCATATTTCAGAACCGGCTTTTCACATATTGATTAAACATTATTTATAGTGGACAACTCTGAAAGAAATATTACCTTTGGATACGTCGAATACATTAGTAATATTCATCTGGGACAGCAGCTACAGACAAGTGTGGAAGTCTTCAATTCACATTCTCATCCAAAGTGTCTGAGTGTTCTGTTCTTGTCTGAACCGCAAGGCAGAAACAGATTAGCACAAATTTCCTGTCCTAGGAGTTAACTGGCATTCTTCCTTCATTTTTACAAGCTCATATTGAAACAAATGTGTTCATATTCAAAACAAAGACGTATCCTAGCAACAACACAAGTATTCATGCATGAGTAAATCTATGGCATGGTAAATAATTATAAATTATCAACTTCATTGTAGCCTAATTGTTCAATTAGTTCATTCTTGATGTTGAAAAGTTTAACCCAGCGGCCTACATTACTGATCATTTTCTTAAATCTTCTAAGTCGATGTTCGACTCCGTGCAAATCAAACTTGATGCCCACATCTAAAAATATTCTTGAAAATGTTTTCCATGGATTATCTGATTCAAGATAGCATCCAAACCTTTGTTACAATATTTCAGTTTTCTTAAACGAATGTCCATAGTCATGAGAATAATGCAGTCATAAATGAAACCGCATGATGGGATGGTGTTGGTAATAAACACATACACACACGCACGTAAACAAATTCATGTATATATATTCAATTTGAATTACATTTCTTGAGGTACAACTTGTGCATTAACCTTCTACGTTTTCATGTTCTACGGTAGAAATTCATGTCAATGGGACCTTTTTTTTCGTAAACTGATTTATTTGCCGTGAAACTTTTTGAAAACTATATCTTCCACTCTCACTCATTATTCCGACCGCGCAATATTGTACGGTCACAAACGCGGTGAATAATATTTTGCGATATTATTTCTGAATATTGAACGAAAGGTTCGCAATGCATTTTCAAATGACCGAAGAAATAATTTTGCTACGAAATTCCCAGAACACTTTATAGAATTGATGGTATTCTTCACAAATTCATTGATTGGAAGTATCTTGCAGTAAACATGACTCACCTCCATGTTAATGGTTTAGTTGGGCAAGGAACTCTCGGTCAAATGTTTTGAGACAAACTAACATAGTCTCTTAACAAATATATAAGATTTGCAATGTAGTAGAACACACAAGCAAACTGATTATTATGTAAACTTATCACAAAGAATAAATATGTAGTTGATTAACAAAGCATTGACCAGTTAGCGGCAATAAACGAAATATCAAAAACATGGCGTCAATGAAAGATTATTGTGCCCCCGGTTTCGGTCGCCCGTTCCAAAAGCAAAACGATTCATTTTGAATGTCAGAGAATGCAAGTTACCATTCGAAATTTAGTGAAACTTGGTGTTGATCTCTCCTTTACACCAGAAAAAAATTATCTGAATGCACGTCCGTACAATGCAAATCAAAATGTCAAAACGTGTGCATAGTCTTGTGTAGATATGACTAAAATGTATAAATGATGCATACGCACAACCAATCAAGTGTTATCGTTATAAGTTGTAATTAAAGATGCAGAAATTTGCGACAAATGTTATGCTATCGTAGTTCTTGCAATGAAATTCATTCTTGACAATGCTAACACTTACGCAGTGTGACAGAACATTGAAATATGAAGAAATTCTTGAAAGGTAACAAAATGATGGTCATTTTTTATTAGAGATTTACAATTAAACAATACAACGTTTAGCAGTTAGTGACATTAACCGAAAAATCAAAAACAAGGCGCGAATAAATGAACATTCCGCCCCGGCCAATGTCACCCTTTTCAACACTAAAACGCCTTATTTTGAATTTTAAAGCACACTAGTTACAATTCCGGATTTAATGATACTTGCTGTTGATCCCACCTTCCCACCAGACATAGCTTTACTAAATTTCCGGCGATATTTTGAAATCGTAGTGGTAATGAATATTTAGACTTTTGAAAACAGGACTAACATGTTCACAGGATGTGTGTGCAAAACAAATAATGTGTTATCAGTACAAGAGGTAGAGAGATTTTGAGCCTGCAATTGTAATAAGGATTTTGAAAGCCGACACGTATACTTAGAATTAGTCTATTCTTTGTTTGCTTGCGAATGAATTTCCATCACAAAAAATAATTCATTTCTTCACTCAAAGATCTCTCATATTTCAGAACCGGCTTTTCACATATTGATTAAACATTATTTATAGTGGACAACTCTGAAAGAAATATTACCTTTGGATACGTCAAAGACATTAGTAATATTCATCTGGGACAGCAACTAGAGACAAGTGTTGAAGTCTTCATTTCACTTTCTCATCCAAAGTGTCTGAGTGTTCTGTTCTTGTCTGAACCGCAAGGCAGAAACAGATTAGCACAAATTTCCTGTCCTAGGAGTTAACTGGCATTCTTCCTTCATTGTTACAAGCTCATATTGAAACAAATGTGTTCATATTCAAAACAAAGACGTATCCTAGCAACATCTCAAGTATTCATGCATGAGTAAATCTATGGCATGGTAAATAATTATAAATTATCAACTTCATTGTAGCCTAATTGTTCAATTAGTTCATTCTTGATGTTGAAAAGTTTAACCCAGCGGCCTACATTACTGATCATTTTCTTAAATCTTCTAAGTCGATGTTCGACTCCGTGCAAATCAAACTTGATGCCCACATCTAAAAATATTCTTGAAAATGTTTTCCATGGAATATGGTATTCAAGATAGCATCCGAACCTTTGTTACAATATTTCAGTTTTCTTAAACCAATGTCGATAGTCATGAAAATAATGCAGTCATAAATGAAACCGCATGATGGGATGGTGTATTTAATAAACACATACACACACACACACACACACGCATGTAAACAAATTAATGTATATATATTCAATTTGAATTACATTTCTTGAGGTACAACTTGTGCATTAACCTTCTACGTTTTCGTGTTCTACGGTTGAATTTCATGTCAATCGGACCTTTTTTTTCGTAAACTGATTTATTTGCCGTGAAACTTAGTGAAAACTATATCTTCCAATCTCACTCATTATTCCGACCGCGCAATATTGTACGGTCACAAACGCGGTGAATAATTTCTTGCCATATTATTTCTGAATTTTGAAAGAAAGGTTCGCAATGCATTTTCAAATGACCGATGAAATAATTTTGCTACGAAATTCCCAGAACACTTTATAGAATTGATGGTATTCTTCACAAATTCATTGATTGGAAGTATCTTGCAGTAAACATGACTCACCTCCATGTTAATGGTTTAGTTGGGCAAGGAACTCTCGGCGAAATGTTTTGAGACAAACGAACATAGTCTCTTAACAAATATATCCAATTTGCATTGTAGTAGAACACACAAGGAAACTGATTATTATGTAAACTTATCACAAAGAATAAATATGTAGTTGATTAGTTATGCATTGAGCAGTTAGCGGCAATAAACGAAAAATCAAAAACATGGCGTCTATGAAAGATTATTGTGCCCCCGGTTTCGGTCGCACGTTCCAAAAGCAAAACGATTCATTTTGAATGTCAGAGAATGCAAGTTACTATTCGAAATTTAGTGAAACTTGGTGTTGATCTCTCCTTTACACCAGAAAAACTTTATCTGAATGCACGTCCATACAATGCAAATCAAAATGTCAAAACATATGCATAGTCATGTGTAGATATGACTAACATGTGTAAATGATGCATACGCACAACCAATCAAGTGTTATCGTTATAAGTGGTAATTAAACATGCAGAAATTTGCGACAAATGTTATGCTATCGTAGTTCTTGCAATGAAATTCATTCTCGACAATGCTAACACTTACGCAGTGTGACAGAACATTGAAATATGAAGAAATTCTTGAAAAGTAACAAAATGATGGTCATTTTTGATTAGAGATTTACAATTAAACAATAGAACGTTTAGCAGTTAGTGACATTAACCGAAAAATCAAAAACAAGGCGCGAATAAATCAACATTGCGCCCCGGCCAATGTCACCCTTTTCAACACTAAAACGCCTTATTTTGAATTTTAAAGAACACTAGTTACAATTCCGGATTTAATGATACTTGCTGTTGATCCCACCTTCCCACCAGACATAGCTTTACTAAATTTCCGGCGATATTTTGAAATCGTAGTGGTAATGAATGTTTAGACTTTTGAAACAGGACTAACATGTTCACAGGATGTGTGTGGAAAACAAATAATGTGTTATCAGTACAATTGGTAGAGAGATTTTGAGCCTGCAATTGTAATAAAGATCTTGAAAGCCGACATGTATACTTAGAATTAGTCTATTCTTTGTTTGCTTGCGAATGAATTTCCATCACAAAAGATAATTCATTTCTTCACTCAAAGATCTCTCATATTTCAGAACCGGCTTTTCACATACTGATTAAACATTATTTATAGTGGACAACTCTGAAAGAAATATTACCTTTGGATACGTCGAATACATTAGTAATATTCATCTGGGACAGCAGCTACAGACAAGTGTGGAAGTCTTCAATTCACATTCTCATCCAAAGTGTCTGAGTGTTCTGTTCTTGTCTGAACCGCAAGGCAGAAACAGATTAGCACAAATTTCCTGTCCTAGGAGTTAACTGGCATTCTTCCTTCATTGTTACAAGCTCATATTGAAACAAATGTGTTCATATTCAAAACAAAGACGTATCCTAGCAACAACACAAGTATTCATGCATGAGTAAATCTATGGCATGGTAAATAATTATAAATTATAAACTTCATTGTAGCCTAATTGTTCAATTAGTTCATTCTTGATGTTGAAAAGTTTAACCCAGCGGCCTACATTACTGATCATTTTCTTAAATCTTCTAAGTCGATGTTCGACTCCGTGCAAATCAAACTTGATGCCCACATCTAAAAATATTCTTGAAAATGTTTTCCATGGATTATGGTATTCAAGATAGCATCCAAACCTTTGTTACAATATTTCAGTTTTCTTAAACGAATGTCGATAGTCATGAGAATAATGCAGTCATAAATGAAACCGCATGATGGGATGGTGTTGGTAATAAACACATACACACACACACACACACGCACGTAAACAAATTCATGTATATATATTCAATTTGAATCACATTTCTTGAGGTACAACTTGTGCATTAACCTTCTACGTTTTCATGTTCTACGGTAGAATTTCATGTCAATCGGACCTTTTTTTTCGTAAACTGATTTATTTGCCGTGAAACTTATTGAAAACTATATCATCCACTCTCACTCATTATTCCGACCGCGCAATATTGTACGGTCACAAACGCGGTGAATAATATTTTGCGATATTATTTCTGAATATTGAACGAAAGGTTCGCAATGCATTTTCAAATGACCGAAGAAATAATTTTGTTACGAAATTCCCAGAACTCCTTATAGAATTGATGGTATTCTTCACAAATTCATTGATTGGAAGAATCTTGCAGTAAACATGACTCACCTCCATGTTAATGGTTTAGTTGGGCAAGGAACTCTCGGCGAAATGTTTTGAGACAAACGAACATAGTCTCTTAACAAATATATCCAATTTGCATTGTAGTAGAACACACAAGGAAACTGATTATTATGTAAACTTATCACAAAGAATAAATATGTAGTTTATTAGCAATGCATTGAGTAGTTTGCGGCAATAAACCAAAAATCAAAAACATGGCGTCTATGAAAGATTATTGTGCCCCCGGTTTCGGTCGCCCGTTCCAAAAGCAAAACGATTCATTTTGAATGTCAGAGAATGCAAGTTACCATTCGAAATTTAGTGAAACTTGGTGTTGATCTCTCCTTTACACCAGAAAAAATTTATCTGAATGCACGTCCATACAATGCAAATCAATATGTCAAAACATGTGCATAGTCATGTGTAGATATGACTAACATGTATAAATGATGCATTCGCACAACCAATCAAGTGTTATCGTTATAAGTGGTAATTAAACATGTAGAAATTTGCGTCAAATGTTATGCTATCGTAGTTCTTGCAATGAAATTCATTCTCGACAATGTTAACACTTACATAGTGTGACAGAACATTGAAATATGAAAAAATCTTGAAAACTAAAAAATGATGGTCATTTTTGATTAGAGATTTACAATTAAACAATAGAACGTTTAGCAGTTAGAGACATTAACCGAAAAATCAAAAACAAGGCGCGAATAAAAGAACATTGCGCCCCGGCCAATGTCACCCTTTTCAACACTAAAACGCCTTATTTTGAATTTTAAAGCACACTAGTTACAATTCCGGATTTAATGATACTTGCTGTTGATCCCACCTTCCCACCAGACATAGCTTTACTAAATTTGCGGCGATATTTTGAAATCGTAGTGGTAATGAATGTTTATACTTTTGAAACAGGACTAACATGTTCACAGGATGTGTGTGGAAAACAAATAATGTGTTATCAGTACACGTGGTAGAGAGATTTTGAGCCTGCAATTGTAATAAAGATCTTGAAAGCCGACATGTATACTTAGGATTAGTCTATTCTTTGTTTGCTTGCGAATGAATTTCCATCACAAAAGATAATTCATTTCTTCACTCAAAGATCTCTCATATTTCAGAACCGGCTTTTCACATATTGATTAAACATTATTTATAGTGGACAACTCTGAAAGAAATATTACCTTTGGATACGTCAAAGACATTAGTAATATTCATCTGGGACAGCAGCTACAGACAAGTGTGGAAGTCTTCAATTCACATTCTCATCCAAAGTGTCTGAGTGTTCATTTCTTGTCTGATCCGGAAGGCATTAACACATTAGCACAAATTTCCTGTCCTAGGAGTGAACTGGCATTCTCCCTTCATTGTTACAAGCTCATATTGAAACAAATGAGTTTATATTGAAAACAAAGACGTATCCTAGCAACAACTCAAGTATTCATGCATGAGTACGTAAATCTATGGCAGTATTGTAAATTATCAACTTCATTGTAGCCTAATTGTTCAATTAGTTCATTCTTGATGTTGAAAAGTTTAACCCAACGGCCTACATTACTGATCATTTTCTTAAATCTTCTAAGTCGATGTTCGACTCCGGGCAAATCAATCTTGATTCCCACACCTAAAAATATTCTTGAAAATGTTTTCCATGGAGTATGGTTTTCAAGATAGCATCCAAACCTTTGTTACAATATTTCAGTTTTCTTAAACGAATGTCGATAGTCATGAGAATAATGCAGTCATAAATGAAACCGCATGATGGGATGGTGTAGGTAATAAACACATACACACACACACACGTAAACAAATTAATGTATATGTATTCAATTTGAATTACATTTCTTGAAGTACAACTTGTGCATTAACCTTCTATGTTTTCGTGTTCTAGGGTCGAATTTCATGTCAATCGGAATTTTTTTTCGTAAACTGATTTTTTTGCCCTGAAACTTAGTGAAAACTATATCTTCCACTCTCACTCATTATTCCGACCGCGCAATATTGTACGGTCACAATCGCGGTGAATAATTTTTTGCTATATTATTCCTGAATATTGAAAGAAAGCTTCGCAATGCATTTCATATGCCGGAAGAAATAATTTTGCTACGAAATTCCCAGAACACTTTATAGAATTGATGGTATTCTTTACACATTCATTGATTGGAAGTATCTTGCAGTAAACATGACTCACCTCCATGTTAATGGTTTAGTTGGGCAAGGAACTCTCGGCGAAACGTTTTGAGACATACGAACATAGTCTCCTAACAAATATATACAATTTGAAATATAGTATGACACACAAGGAAACTGATTATTATGTAAAATTATCACAAATAATAAATACGTAGTTGATTAACAAAGCATTGAGCAGTTAGCGGCAATAAACGAAAAATAAAAAAAATGGCGTCAATGAAAGATTATTGTGCCCCCGGTTTCGGTCGCCCGTTCCAAAAGCAAAACGATTCATTTTGAATGTCAGAGAATGCAAGTTACCATTCGAAATTTAGTGAAACTTGGTGTTGATCTCTCATTTACACCAGAAAAAAATTATCTGAATGCACGTCTATAAATTGCAAATGAAAATGTCAAAACATATGCATAGTCATGTGTAGATATGACTAACATGTATAAATGATGCATACGCACAACCAATCAAGTGTTATCGTTATAAGTTGTAATTAAACATGCAGAAATTTTCGACAATTTTTATGCTATCGTAGTTCTTGCAATGAAATTCATTCTCGACAATGCTAACACTTACGCAGTGTGACAGAACATTGAAATATGAAGAAATTCTTGAAAAGTAACAACATGATGGTCACTTTTGATTAGAGATTTACAATTAAACAATAGAACGTTTAGCAGTTAGTGACATTAACCGAAAAATCAAAAACAAGGCGCGAATAAAAGAACATTGCGCCCCGGCCAATGTCACCCTTTTCAACACTAAAACGCCTTATTTTGAATTTTAAAGCACACTAGTTACAATTCCGGATTTAATGATACTTGCTGTTGATCCCACCTTCCCACCAGACATAGCTTTACTAAATTTCCGGCGATATTTTGAAATCGTAGTGGTAATGAATGTTTATACTTTTGAAAACAGGACTAACATGTTCACAGGATGTGTGTGCAAGACAAATAATGTGTTATCAGTACAAGAGGTAGAGAGATTTTGAGCCTGCAATTGTAATAAGGATTTTGAAAGCCGACACGTATACTTAGAATTAGTCTATTCTTTGTTTGCTTGCGAATGAATTTCCATCACAAAAGATAATTCATTTCTTCACTCAAAGATCTCTCATATTTCAGAACCGGCTTTTCACATATTGATTAAACATTATTTATAGTGGACAACTCTGAAAGAAATATTACCTTTGGATACGTCGAATACATTAGTAATATTCATCTGGGAAAGCAGCTACAGACAAGTGTGGAAGTCTTCAATTCACATTCTCATCCAAAGTGTCTGAGTGTTCTGTTCTTGTCTGAACCGCAAGGCAGAAACAGATTAGCACAAATTTCCTGTCCTAGGAGTTAACTGGCATTCTTCCTTCATTGTTACAAGCTCATATTGAAACAAATGTGTTCATATTCAAAACAAAGACGTATCCTAGCAACATCTCAAGTATTCATGCATGAGTAAATCTATGGCATGGTAAATAATTATAAATTATCAACTTCATTGTAGCCTAATTGTTCAATTAGTTCATTCTTGATGTTGAAAAGTTTAACCCAGCGGCCTACATTACTGATCATTTTCTTAAATCTTCTAAGTCGATGTTCGACTCCGTGCAAATCAAACTTGATGCCCACATCTAAAAATATTCTTGAAAATGTTTTCCATGGAATATGGTAATCAAGATAGCATCCAAACCTTTGTTACAATATTTCAGTTTTCTTAAACGAATGTCGATAGTCATGAAAATAATGCAGTCATAAATGAAACCGCATGATGGGATGGTGTATTTAATAAACACATACACACACACACACACACACGCATGTAAACAAATTAATGTATATATATTCAATTTGAATTACATTTCTTGAGGTACAACTTGTGCATTAACCTTCTACGTTTTCGTGTTCTACGGTAGAATTTCATGTCAATCGGACCTTTTTTTTCGTAAACTGATTTATTTGCCGTGAAACTTAGTGAAAACTATATCTTCCAATCTCACTCATTATTCCGACCGCGCAATATTGTACGGTCACAAACGCGGTGAATAATTTCTTGCCATATTATTTCTGAATTTTGAAAGAAAGGTTCGCAATGCATTTTCAAATGACCGAAGAAATAATTTTGCTACGAAATTCCCAGAACACTTTATAGAATTGATGGTATTCTTCACAAATTCATTGATTGGAATTATCTTGCAGTAAACATGACTCACCTCCATGTTAATGGTTTAGTTGGGCAAGGAACTCTCGGCGAAATGTTTTGAGACAAACGAACATAGTCTCTTAACAAATATATCCAATTTGCATTGTAGTAGAACACACAAGGAAACTGATTATTATGTAAACTTATCACAAAGAATAAATATGTAGTTGATTAGTTATGCATTGACCAGTTAGCGGCAATAAACCAAAAATCAAAAACATGGCGTCTATGAAAGATTATTGTGCCCCCGGTTTCGGTCGCCCGTTCCAAAAGCAAAACGATTCATTTTGAATGTCAGAGAATGCAAGTTACTATTCGAAATTTAGTGAAACTTGGTGTTGATCTCTCCTTTACACCAGAAAAACTTTATCTGAATGCACGTCCATACAATGCAAATCAAAATGTCAAAACATATGCATAGTCACGTGTAGATATGACTAACATGTGTAAATGATGCATACGCACAACCAATCAAGTGTTATCGTTATAAGTGGTAATTAAACATGCAGAAATTTGCGACAAATGTTATGCTATCGTAGTTCTTGCAATGAAATTCATTCTTGACAATGCTAACACTTACGCAGTGTGACAGAACATTGAAATATGAAGAAATTCTTGAAAAGTAACAAAATGATGGTCATTTTTGATTAGAGATTTACAATTAAACAATAGAACGTTTAGCAGTTAGTGACATAAACCGAAAAATCAAAAACAAGGCGCGAATAAATCAACATTGCGCCCCGGCCAATGTCACCCTTTTCAACACTAAAACGCCTTATTTTGAATTTTAAAGCACACTAGTTACAATTCCGGATTTAATGATACTTGCTGTTGATCCCACCTTCCCACCAGACATAGCTTTACTAAATTTCCGGCGATATTTTGAAATCGTAGTGGTAATGAATGTTTAGACTTTTGAAACAGGACTAACATGTTCACAGGATGTGTGTGGAAAACAAATAATATGTTATCAGTACACGTGGTAGAGATATTTTGAGCCTGCAATTGTAATAAAGATCTTGAAAGCCGACATGTATACTTAGAATTAGTCTATTCTTTGTTTGCTTGCGAATGAATTTCCATCACAAAAGATAATTCATTTCTTCACTCAAAGATCTCTCATATTTCAGAACCGGCTTTTCACATATTGATTAAAAATTATTTATAGTGGACAACTCTGAAAGAAATATTACCTTTGGATACGTCGAATACATTAGTAATATTCATCTGGGACAGCAGCTACAGACAAGTGTGGAAGTCTTCAATTCACATTCTCATCCAAAGTGTCTGAGTGTTCTGTTCTTGTCTGAACCGCAAGGCAGAAACAGATTAGCACAAATTTCCTGTCCTAGGAGTTAACTGGCATTCTTCCTTCATTGTTACAAGCTCATATTGAAACAAATGTGTTCATATTCAAAACAAAGACGTATCCAGCAACAACACAAGTATGCATGCATGAGTAAATCTATGGCATGGTAAATAATTATAAATTATCAACTTCATTGTAGCCTAATTGTTCAATTAGTTCATTCTTGATGTTGAAAAGTTTAACCCAGCGGCCTACATTACTGATCATTTTCTTAAATCTTCTAAGTCGATGTTCGACTCCGTGCAAATCAAACTTGATGCCCACATCTAAAAATATTCTTGAAAATGTTTTCCATGGATTATGGTATTCAAGATAGCATCCAAACCTTTGTTACAATATTTCAGTTTTCTTAAACGAATGTCGATAGTCATGAGAATAATGCAGTCATAAATGAAACCGCATGATGGGATGGTGTAGGTAATAAACACATACACACACACACACACGCATGTAAACAAATTAATGTATATATATTCAATTTGAATTACATTTCTTGAGGTACAACTTGTGCATTAACCTTCTACGTTTTCTTGTTCTAGGGTCGAATTTCATGTCAATCGGACCTTTTTTTTCGTAAACTGATTTATTTGCCGTGAAACTTAGTGAAAACTATATCTTCCACTCTCACTCATTATTCCGACCGCGCAATATTGTACGGTCACAAACGCGGTGAATAATTTTTTGCCATATTATTACTGAATATTGAAAGAAAGGTTCGCAATGCATTTTCAAATGACCGAAGAAATAATTTTGCTACGAAATTCCCAGAACACCTTATAGAATTGATGGTATTCTTCACATATTCATTGATTGGAAATATCTTGCAGTAAACATGACTCACCTCCATGTTAATGGTTTAGTTGGGCAAGGAACTCTCGGCCAAATGTTTTGAGACAAACGAACATAGTCTTTTAACAAATATATCCAATTTGAATGTAGTAGAACACACAAGGAAACTAATTATTATGTTAACTTATCACAAAGAATAAATATGTAGTTTATTAGCAATGCATTGAGTAGTTAGCGGCAATAAACCAAAAATCAAAAACATGGCGTCTATGAAAGATTATTGTGCCCCCGGTTTCGGTCGCCCGTTCCAAAAGCAAAACGATTCATTTTGAATGTCAGAGAATGCAAGTTTCCATTCGAAATTTAGTGAAACTTGGTGTTGATCTCTCCTTTACACCAGAAAAAATTTATCTGAATGCACGTCCATACAATGCAAATCAATATGTCAAAACATGTGCATAGTCATGTGTAGATATGACTAACATGTATAAATGATGCATACGCACAACCAATCAAGTGTTTTCGTTATAAGTTGTAATTAAACATGCAGAAATTTGCGACAAATGTTATGCTATCGTAGTTCTTGCAATGAAATTCATTCTCGACAATGTTAACACTTACATAGTGTGACAGAACATTGAAATATGAAGAAATTCTTGAAAAGTAACAAAATGATGGTCATTTTTCATTAGAGATTTACAATTAAACAATAGAACGTTTAGCAGTTAGTGACATTAACCGAAAAATCAAAAACAAGGCGCGAATAAAAGAACATTGCGCCCCGGCCAATGTCACCCTTCTCAACACTAAAACGCCTTATTTTGAATTTTAAAGCACACTAGTTACAATTCCGGATTTAATGATACTTGCTGTTGATCCCACCTTCCCACCAGACATAGCTTTAGTAAATTTGCGAAAATATTTTGAAATCGTAGTGGTAATGAATGTTTAGACTTTTGAAACAGGACTAACATGTTCACAGGATGTGTGTGGAAAACAAATAATGTGTTATCAGTACAAGTGGTAGAGAGATTTTGAGCCTGCAATTGTAATAAAGATCTTGAAAGTCGACATGTATACTTAGGATTAGTCTATTCTTTGTTTGCTTGCGAATGAATTTCCATCACAAAAGATAATTCATTTCTTCACTCAAAGATCTCTCATATTTCAGAACCGGCTTTTCACATATTGATTAAACATTATTTATAGTGGACAACTCTGAAAGAAATATTACCTTTGGATACGTCGAATACATTAGTAATATTCATCTGGGACAGCAACTACAGACAAGTGTGGAAGTCTTCAATTCACATTCTCATCCAAAGTGTCTGAGTGTTCTTTTCTTGTCTGATCCGCAAGGCAGAAACACATTAGCACAAATTTCCTGTCCTAGGAGTGAACTGGCATTCTCCCTTCATTGTTACAAGCTCATATTGAAACAAATGAGTTTATATTGAAAACAAAGACGTATCCTAGCAACAACTCAAGTATTCATGCATGAGTAAATCTATGGCAGTTTTGTAAATTATCAACTTCATTGTAGCCTAATTGTTCAATTAGTTCATTCTTGATGTTGAAAAGTTTAACCCAACGGCCTACATTACTGATCATTTTCTTAAATCTTCTAAGTCGATGTTCGACTCCGGGCAAATCAATCTTGATTCCCACATCTAAAAATATTCTTGAAAATGTTTTCCATGGAGTATGGTTTTCAAGATAGCATCCAAACCTTTGTTACAATATTTCAGTATTCTTAAACGAATGTCGATAGTCATGAGAATAATGCAGTCATAAATGAAACCGCATGATGGGATGGTGTAGGTAATAAACACATACACACACACACACGCACACGCACGTAAACAAATTCATGTATATATATTCAATTTGAATTACATTTCTTGAGGTACAACTTGTGCATTAACCTTCTACGTTTTCGTGTTCTAGGGTCGAATTTCATGTCAATCGGAATTTTTTTTCCTAAACTGATTTATTTGCCGTGAAACTTAGTGAAAACTATATCTTCCACTCTCACTCATTATTCCGACCGCGCAATATTGTACGGTCACAAACGCGGTGAATAATTTTTTGCTATATTATTCCTGAATATTGAAAGAAAGCTTCGCAATGCATTTCAAATGCCGGAAGAAATAATTTTGCTACGAAATTCCCAGAACACTTTATAGAATTGATGGTATTCTTCACACATTCATTGATTGGAAGTATCTTGCAGTAAACATGACTCACCTCCATGTTAATGGTTTAGTTGGGTAAGGAACTCTCGGCGAAATGTTTTGAGACATACGAACATAGTCTCCTAACAAATATATACAATTTGCAATATAGTATGACACACAAGGAACTGATTATTATGTAAAATTATCACAAATAATAAATACGTAGTTGATTAACAAAGCATTGAGCAGTTAGCGGCAATAAACGAAAAATAAAAAACATGGCGTCAATGAAAGATTATTGTGCCCCCGGTTTCGGTCGCCCGTTCCAAAAGCAAAACGATTCATTTTGAATGTCAGAGAATGTAAGTTACCATTCGAAATTTAGTGAAACTTGGTGTTCATCTCTCATTTACACCAGAAAAAAATTATCTGAATGCACGTCTATAAATTGCAAATGAAAATGTCAAAACATATGCATAGTCATGTGTAGATATGACTAACATGTATAAATGATGCATACGCACAACCAATCAAGTGTTATCGTTATAAGTTGTAATTGAACATGCAGAAATTTGCGACAATTGTTATGCTATCGTAGTTCTTGCAATGAAATTCATTCTCGACAATGCTAACACTTACGCAGTGTGACAGAACATTGAAATATGAAGAAATTCTTGAAAAGTAACAGCATGATGGTCACTTTTGATTAGAGATTTACAATTAAACAATAGAACGTTTAGCAGTTAGTGACATTAACCGAAAAATCAAAAACAAGGCGCGAATAAAAGAACATTGCGCCCCGGCCAATGTCACCCTTTTCAACACTTAAACGCCTTATTTTGAATTTTAAAGCACAGCAGTTACAATTCCGGATTTAATAATACTTGCTGTTGATCCCACCTTCCCGCCAGACATAGCTTTACTAAATTTGCGGCGATATTTTGAAATCGTAGTGGTAATGAATGTTTATACTTTTGAAAACAGGACTAACATGTTCACAGGATGTGTGTGCAAAACAAATAATGTGTTATCAGTACAAGAGATAGAGAGATTTTGAGCCTGCAATTGTAATAAGGATTTTGAAGGCCGACACGTATACTTAGAATTAGTCTATTCTTTGTTTGCTTGCGAATGAATTTCCATCACAAAAGATAATTCATTTCTTCACTCAAAGATCTCTCATATTTCAGAACCGGCTTTTCACATATTGATTAAACATTATTTATAGTGAACAACTCTGAAAGAAATATTACCTTTGGATACGTCAAAGACATTAGTAATATTCATCTGGGACAGCAACTAGAGACAAGTGTGGAAGTCTTCATTTCACATTCTCATCCAAAGTGTCTGAGTGTTCTGTTCTCGTCTGAACCGCAAGGCAGATACAGAGGAGCACAAATTTCCTGTCCTAGGAGTTAACTGGCATTCTTCCTTCATTGTTACAAGCTCATATTGAAACAAATGTGTTCATATTCAAAACAAAGACGTATCCTACCAACATCTCAAGTATTCATGCATGAGTAAATCTATGGCATGGTAAATAATTATAAATTATCAACTTCATTGTAGCCTAATTGTTCAATTAGTTCATTCTTGATGTTGAAAAGTTTAACCCAGCGGCCAACATTACTGATCATTTTCTTAAATCTTCTAAGTCGATGTTCGACTCCGTGCAAATCAAACTTGATGCCCACATCTAAAAATATTCTTGAAAATGTTTTCCATGGATTATGGTATTCAAAATAGCATCCAAACCTTTGTTACAATATTTCAGTTTTCTTAAACGAATGTCGATAGTCATGAGAATAATGCAGTCATAAATGAAACCGCATGATGGGATGGTGTAGGTAATAAACACATACACACACACACACGCACACGCACGTAAACAAATTCATGTATATATATTCAATTTGAATTACATTTCTTGAGGTACAACTTGTGCATTAACCTTCTACGTTTTCTTGTTCTACGGTAGAATTTCATGTCAATCGGACCTTTTTTTTTTTTTTTTTCGTAAACTGATTTATTTGCCGTGAAACTTAGTGAAAACTATATCTTCCACTCTCACTCATTATTCCGACCGCGCAATATTGTACGGTCACAAACGCGGTGAATAATTTTTTGCCATATTATTTCTGAATATTGAAAGAAAGCTTCGCAATGCATTTTCAAATGTCCGAAGAAATAATTTTCCTACGAAATTCCCAGAAAACCTTATAGAATTGATGGTATTCTTCACAAATTCATTGATTGGAAGTATCTTGCAGTAAACAAGACTCACCTCCATGTTAATGGTTTAGTTGGGCAAGGAACTCTCGGCCAAATATTTTGAGACAAACGAACATAGTCTCTTAACAAATATATCCAATTTGCATTGTAGTAGAACACACAAGGAAACTGATTATAATGTAAACTTATCACAGAAAATAAATATAAAGTTGATTAACAAAGCATTGAGCATTTAGCGGCAATAGACGAAAAATCAAAAACATGGCGTCAATGAAAGATTATTGTTGCCCCGGTTTCGGTCGCCCGTTCCAAAAGCAAAACGATTCGTTTTGAATGTCAGAGAATACAAGTTACCATTCGAAATTTAGTGAAACTTGGTGTTGATCTCTCCTTTACACCAGAAAAAATTTATCTGAATGCACGTCCATACAATGCAAATCAAAATGTCAAAACATATGCATAGTCTTGGTAGATATGACTAACATGTATAAATGATGCATACGCACAACCAATCAAGTGTTATCGTTATAAGTGGTAATTAAACATGTAGAAATTTGCGACAAATGTTACGCTATCGTAGTTCTTGCAATGAAATTCATTCTCGACAATGTTCACACTTACATAGTGTGACAGAACATTGAAATATGAAAAAATCTTGAAAACTAAAAAATGATGGTCATTTTTGATTAGAGATTTACAATTAAACAATAGAACGTTTAGCAGTTACTGACATTAACCGAAAAATCAAAAACAAGGCGCGAATAAAAGAACATTGCGCCCCGGCCAATGTCACCCTTTTCAACACTAAAACGCCTTATTTTGAATTTTAAAGCACACTAGTTACAATTCCGGATTTAATGATACTTGCTGTTGATCCCACCTTCCCACCAGACATAGCTTTACTAAATTTGCGGCGATATTTTGAAATCGTAGTGGTAATGAATGTTTAGACTTTTGAAACAGGACTAACATGTTCACAGGATGTGTGTGGAAAACAAATAATGTGTTATCAGTACAAGTGGTAGAGAGATTTTGAGCCTGCAATTGTAATAAAGATCTTGAAAGCCGACATGTATACTTAGTATTAGTCTATTCTTTGTTTGCTTGCGAATGAATTTCCATCACAAAAGATAATTCATTTCTTCACTCAAAGATCTCTCATATTTCAGAACCGGCTTTTCACATATTGATTAAACATTATTTATAGTGGACAACTCTGAAAGAAATATTAGCTTTGGTTACGTCGAATACATTAGTAATATTCATCTGGGACAGCAGCTACAGACAAGTGTGGAAGTCTTCAATTCACATTCTCATCCAAAGTGTCTGAGTGTTCTGTTCTTGTCTGAACCGCAAGGCAGAAACAGATTAGCACAAATTTCCTGTCCTAGGAGTTAACTGGCATTCTTCCTTCATTGTTACAAGCTCATATTGAAACAAATGTGTTCATATTCAAAACAAAGACGTATCCTAGCAACAACTCAAGTATTCATGCATGAGTAAATCTATGGCATGGTAAATAATTATAAATTATCAACTTCATTGTAGCCTAATTGTTCAATTAGTTCATTCTTGATGTTGAAAAGTTTAACCAGCGGCCTACATTACTGATCATTTTCTTAAATCTTCTAAGTCGATGTTCGACTCCGTGCAAATCAAACTTGATGCCCACATCTAAAAATATTCTTGAAAATGTTTTCCATGGATTATGGTATTCAAGATAGCATCCAAACCTTTGTTACAATATTTCAGTTTTCTTAAACGAATGTCGATAGTCATGAGAATAATGCAGTCATAAATGAAACCGCATGATGGGATGGTGTAGGTAATAAACTCATACACACACACACACGCGCACGCACGTAAACAAATTCATGTATATATATTCAATTTGAATTACATTTCTTGAGGTACAACTTGTGCATTAACCTTCTACGTTTTCGTGTTCTACGGTAGAATTTCATGTCAATCGGACCTTTTTTTTTTTTTTTTTTCATAAACTGATTTATTTGCCGTGAAACTTAGTGAAATCTATATCTTCCACTCTCACTCATTATTCCGACCGCGCAATATTGTACGGTCACAAACGCGGTGAATAATTTTTTGCCATATTATTTCTGAATATTGAAAGAAAGGTTCGCAATGCATTTTCAAATGACCGAAGACATAATTTTGCTACGAAATTCCCAGAACACCTTATAGAATTGATGGTATTCTTCACAAATTCATTGATTGGAAGTATCTTGCAGTAAACATGACTCACCTCCATGTTAATGGTTTAGTTGGGCAAGGAACTCTCGGCCAAATGTTTTGAGACAAACGAACATAGTCTCTTAACAAATATATCCAATTTGAATGTAGTAGAACACACAAGGAAACTGATTATTATGTAAACTTATCACAAAGAATAAATATGTAGTTTATTAGCAATGCATTGAGTAGTTAGCGGCAATAAACCAAAAATCAAAAACATGGCGTCTATGAAAGATTATTGTGCCCCCGGTTTCGGTCGCCCGTTCCAAAAGCAAAACGATTCATTTTGAATGTCAGAGAATGCAAGTTACCATTCGAAAGTTAGTGAAACTTGGTGTTGATCTCTCCTTTACACCAGAAAAAATTTATCTGAATGCACGTCCATACAATGCAAATCAATATGTCAAAACATGTGCATAGTCATGTGTAGATATGACTAACATGTATAAATGATGCAGACGCACAACCAGTCAAGTGTTATCGTTATAAGTTGTAATTAAACATGCAGAAATTTGCGACAAATGTTATGCTATCGTAGTTCTTGCAATGAAATTCATTCTCGACAATGTTAACATTTACATAGTGTGACAGAACATTGAAATATGAAGAAATTCTTGAAAAGTAACAAAATGATGGTCATTTTTCATTAGAGATTTACAATTAAACAATAAAACGTTTAGCAGTTAGTGACATTAACCGAAAAATCAAAAACAAGGCGCGAATAAAAGAACATTGCGCCCCGGCCAATGTCACCCTTTTCAACACTAAAACTCCTTATTTTGAATTTTAAAGCACACTAGTTACAATTCCGGATTTAATGATACTTGCTGTTGATCCCACCTTCCCACCAGACATAGCTTTAGTAAATTTGCGAAAATATTTTGAAATCGTAGTGGTAATGAATGTTTAGACTTTTGAAACAGGACTAACATGTTCACAGGATGTGTGTGGAAAAAAAATAATGTGTTATCAGTACAAGTGGTAGAGAGATTTTGAGCCTGCAATTGTAATAAAGATTTTGAAAGCCGACATATATATACTTAGAATTAGTCTATTCTTTGTTTGCTTGCGAATGAATTTCCATCACAAAAGATAATTCATTTCTTCACTCAAAGATCTCTCATATTTCAGAACCGGCTTTTCACATATTGATTAAACATTATTTATAGTGGACAACTCTGAAAGAAATATTAGCTTTGGATACGTCGAATACATTAGTAATATTCATCTGGGACAGCAGCTACAGACAAGTGTGGAAGTCTTCAATTCACATTCTCATCCAAAGAGTCTGAGTGTTCTGTTCTTGTCTGAACCGCAAGGCAGAAACAGATTAGCACAAATTTCCTGTCCTAGGAGTTAACTGGCATTCTTCCTTCATTGTTACAAGCTCATATTGAAACAAATGTGTTCATATTCAAAACAAAGACGTATCCTAGCAACAACTCAAGTATTCATGCATGAGTAAATCTATGGCATGGTAAATAATTATAAATTATCAACTTCATTGAAGCCTAATTGTTCAATTAGTTCATTCTTGATGTTGAAAAGTTTAACCCAGCGGCCTTCATTACTGATCATTTTCTTAAATCTTCTAAGTCGATGTTCGACTCCGTGCAAATCAAACTTGATGCCCACATCTAAAAATATTCTTGAAAATGTTTTCCATGGATTATGGTATCCAAGATAGCATCCAAACCTTTGTTACAATATTTCAGTTTTCTTAAACGAATGTCGAAAGTCATGAGAATAATGCAGTCATAAATGAAACCGCATGATGGGATGGTGTAGGTAATAAACACATACACACACACACACGCACACGCACGTAAACAAATTCATGTATATATATTCAATTTGAATTACATTTCTTGAGGTACAACTTGTGCATTAACCTTCTACGTTTTCGTGTTCTACGGTAGAATTTCATGTCAATCGGACCTTTTTTTTTCGTAAACTTATTTATTTGCCGTGAAACTTAGTGAAAACTATATCTTCCACTCTCACTCATTATTCCGACCGCGCAATATTGTACGGTCACAAACGCGGTGAATAATTTTTTGCCATATTATTTCTGAATATTGAAAGAAAGCTTCGCAATGCATTTTCAAATGTCCGAAGAAATAATTTTGCTACGAAATTCCCAGAACACCTTATAGAATTGATGGTATTCTTCACAAATTCATTGATTGGAAGTATCTTGCAGTAAACAAGACTCACCTCCATGTTGATGGTTTAGTTGGGCAAGGAACTCTCGGCCAAATGTTTTGAGACAAACGAACATAGTCTCTTAACAAATATATCCAATTTGCATTGTAGTAGAACACACAAGGAAACTGATTATTATGTAAACTTATCACAGAAAATAAATATGTAGTTGATTAACAAAGCATTGAGCAGTTAGCGGCAATAGACGAAAAATCAAAAACATGGCGTCAATGAAAGATTATTGTTGCCCCGGTTTCGGTCGCCCGTTCCAAAAGCAAAACGATTCGTTTTGAATGTCAGAGAATACAAGTTACCATTCGAAATTTAGTGAAACTTGGTGTTGATCTCTCCTTTACACCAGAGAAAATTTATCTGAATGCACGTCCATACAATGCAAATCAAAATGTCAAAACATATGCATAGTCATGGTAGATATGACTAACATGTATAAATGATGCATACGCACAACCAATCAAGTGTTATCGTTATAAGTGGTAATTAAACATGTAGAAATTTGCGACAAATGTTATGCTATCGTAGTTCTTGCAATGAAATTCATTCTCGACAATGTTAACACTTACATAGTGTGACAGAACAATGAAATATGAAAAAATCTTGAAAACTAAAAAATGATGGTCATTTTTCATTAGAGATTTACAAATTAAACAATACAACGTTTAGCAGTTAGTGACATTAACCGAAAAATCAAAAACAAGGCGCGAATAAAAGAACATTGCGCCCCGGCCAATGTCACCCTTTACAACACTAAAACGCCTTATTTTCAATTTTAAAGCACACTAGTTACAATTCCGGATTTAATGATACTTGCTGTTGATCCCACCTTCCCACCAGACATAGCTTTACTAAATTTGCGGCGATATTTTGAAATCGTAGTGGTAATGAATGTTTAGACTTTTGAAACAGGACTAACATGTTCACAGGATGTGTGTGGAAAAAAAATAATGTGTTATCAGTACAAGTGGTAGAGAGATTTTGAGCCTGCAATTGTAATAAAGATCTTGAAAGCCGACATGTATACTTAGAATTAGTCTATTCTTTGTTTGCTTGCGAATGAATTTCCATCACAAAAGATAATTCATTTCTTCACTCAAAGATCTCTCATTTTTCAGAACCGGCTTTTCACATATTGATTAAACATTATTTATAGTGGACAACTCTGAAAGAAATATTACCTTTGGATACGTCGAATACATTAGTAATATTCATCTGGGACAGCAGCTACAGACAAGTGTGGAAGTCTTCAATTCACATTCTCATCCAAAGTGTCTGAGTGTTCTGTTCTTGTCTGAACCGCAAGGCAGAAACAGATTAGCACAAATTTCCTGTCCTAGGAGTTAACTGGCATTCTCCCTTCATTGTTACAAGCTCATATTGAAACAAATGTGTTCATATTCAAAACAAAGACGTATCCTACCAACATCTCAAGTATTCATGCATGAGTAAATCTATGGCATGGTAAATAATTATAAATTATCAACTTCATTGTAGCCTAATTGTTCAATTAGTTCATTCTTGATGTTGAAAAGTTTAACCCAGCGGCCAACATTACTGATCATTTTCTTAAATCTTCTAAGTCGATGTTCGACTCCGTGCAAATCAAACTTGATGCCCACATCTAAAAATATTCTTGAAAATGTTTTCCATGGATTATGGTATTCAAAATAGCATCCAAACCTTTGTTACAATATTTCAGTTTTCTTAAACGAATGTCGATAGTCATGAGAATAATGCAGTCATAAATGAAACCGCATGATGGGATGGTGTAGGTAATAAACACATACACACACACACACGCACACGCACGTAAACAAATTCATGTATATATATTCAATTTGAATTACATTTCTTGAGGTACAACTTGTGCATTAACCTTCTACGTTTTCTTGTTCTACGGTAGAATTTCATGTCAATCGGACCTTTTTTTTTTTTTTTTTCGTAAACTGATTTATTTGCCGTGAAACTTAGTGAAAACTATATCTTCCACTCTCACTCATTATTCCGACCGCGCAATATTGTACGGTCACAAACGCGGTGAATAATTTTTTGCCATATTATTTCTGAATATTGAAAGAAAGCTTCGCAATGCATTTTCAAATGTCCGAAGAAATAATTTTCCTACGAAATTCCCAGAAAACCTTATAGAATTGATGGTATTCTTCACAAATTCATTGATTGGAAGTATCTTGCAGTAAACAAGACTCACCTCCATGTTAATGGTTTAGTTGGGCAAGGAACTCTCGGCCAAATATTTTGAGACAAACGAACATAGTCTCTTAACAAATATATCCAATTTGCATTGTAGTAGAACACACAAGGAAACTGATTATAATGTAAACTTATCACAGAAAATAAATATAAAGTTGATTAACAAAGCATTGAGCATTTAGCGGCAATAGACGAAAAATCAAAAACATGGCGTCAATGAAAGATTATTGTTGCCCCGGTTTCGGTAGCCCGTTCCAAAAGCAAAACGATTCGTTTTGAATGTCAGAGAATACAAGTTACCATTCGAAATTTAGTGAAACTTGGTGTTGATCTCTCCCTTACACCAGAAAAAATTTATCTGAATGCACGTCCATACAATGCAAATCAAAATGTCAAAACATATGCATAGTCTTGGTAGATATGACTAACATGTATAAATGATGCATACGCACAACCAATCAAGTGTTATCGTTATAAGTGGTAATTAAACATGTAGAAATTTGCGACAAATGTTACGCTATCGTAGTTCTTGCAATGAAATTCATTCTCGACAATGTTCACACTTACATAGTGTGACAGAACATTGAAATATGAAAAAATCTTGAAAACTAAAAAATGATGGTCATTTTTGATTAGAGATTTACAATTAAACAATAGAACGTTTAGCAGTTACTGACATTAACCGAAAAATCAAAAACAAGGCGCGAATAAAAGAACATTGCGCCCCGGCCAATGTCACCCTTTTCAACACTAAAACGCCTTATTTTGAATTTTAAAGCACACTAGTTACAATTCCGGATTTAATGATACTTGCTGTTGATCCCACCTTCCCACCAGACATAGCTTTACTAAATTTGCGGCGATATTTTGAAATCGTAGTGGTAATGAATGTTTAGACTTTTGAAACAGGACTAACATGTTCACAGGATGTGTGTGGAAAACAAATAATGTGTTATCAGTACAAGTGGTAGAGAGATTTTGAGCCTGCAATTGTAATAAAGATCTTGAAAGCCGACATGTATACTTAGTATTAGTCTATTCTTTGTTTGCTTGCGAATGAATTTCCATCACAAAAGATAATTCATTTCTTCACTCAAAGATCTCTCATATTTCAGAACCGGCTTTTCACATATTGATTAAACATTATTTATAGTGGACAACTCTGAAAGAAATATTAGCTTTGGTTACGTCGAATACATTAGTAATATTCATCTGGGACAGCAGCTACAGACAAGTGTGGAAGTCTTCAATTCACATTCTCATCCAAAGTGTCTGAGTGTTCTGTTCTTGTCTGAACCGCAAGGCAGAAACAGATTAGCACAAATTTCCTGTCCTAGGAGTTAACTGGCATTCTTCCTTCATTGTTACAAGCTCATATTGAAACAAATGTGTTCATATTCAAAACAAAGACGTATCCTAGCAACAACTCAAGTATTCATGCATGAGTAAATCTATGGCATGGTAAATAATTATAAATTATCAACTTCATTGTAGCCTAATTGTTCAATTAGTTCATTCTTGATGTTGAAAAGTTTAACCAGCGGCCTACATTACTGATCATTTTCTTAAATCTTCTAAGTCGATGTTCGACTCCGTGCAAATCAAACTTGATGCCCACATCTAAAAATATTCTTGAAAATGTTTTCCATGGATTATGGTATTCAAGATAGCATCCAAACCTTTGTTACAATATTTCAGTTTTCTTAAACGAATGTCGATAGTCATGAGAATAATGCAGTCATAAATGAAACCGCATGATGGGATGGTGTAGGTAATAAACTCATACACACACACACACGCGCACGCACGTAAACAAATTCATGTATATATATTCAATTTGAATTACATTTCTTGAGGTACAACTTGTGCATTAACCTTCTACGTTTTCGTGTTCTACGGTAGAATTTCATGTCAATCGGACCTTTTTTTTTTTTTTTTTTTCATAAACTGATTTATTTGCCGTGAAACTTAGTGAAATCTATATCTTCCACTCTCACTCATTATTCCGACCGCGCAATATTGTACGGTCACAAACGCGGTGAATAATTTTTTGCCATATTATTTCTGAATATTGAAAGAAAGGTTCGCAATGCATTTTCAAATGACCGAAGACATAATTTTGCTACGAAATTCCCAGAACACCTTATAGAATTGATGGTATTCTTCACAAATTCATTGATTGGAAGTATCTTGCAGTAAACATGACTCACCTCCATGTTAATGGTTTAGTTGGGCAAGGAACTCTCGGCCAAATGTTTTGAGACAAACGAACATAGTCTCTTAACAAATATATCCAATTTGAATGTAGTAGAACACACAAGGAAACTGATTATTATGTAAACTTATCACAAAGAATAAATATGTAGTTTATTAGCAATGCATTGAGTAGTTAGCGGCAATAAACCAAAAATCAAAAACATGGCGTCTATGAAAGATTATTGTGCCCCCGGTTTCGGTCGCCCGTTCCAAAAGCAAAACGATTCATTTTGAATGTCAGAGAATGCAAGTTACCATTCGAAAGTTAGTGAAACTTGGTGTTGATCTCTCCTTTACACCAGAAAAAATTTATCTGAATGCACGTCCATACAATGCAAATCAATATGTCAAAACATGTGCATAGTCATGTGTAGATATGACTAACATGTATAAATGATGCAGACGCACAACCAGTCAAGTGTTATCGTTATAAGTTGTAATTAAACATGCAGAAATTTGCGACAAATGTTATGCTATCGTAGTTCTTGCAATGAAATTCATTCTCGACAATGTTAACATTTACATAGTGTGACAGAACATTGAAATATGAAGAAATTCTTGAAAAGTAACAAAATGATGGTCATTTTTCATTAGAGATTTACAATTAAACAATAAAACGTTTAGCAGTTAGTGACATTAACCGAAAAATCAAAAACAAGGCGCGAATAAAAGAACATTGCGCCCCGGCCAATGTCACCCTTTTCAACACTAAAACTCCTTATTTTGAATTTTAAAGCACACTAGTTACAATTCCGGATTTAATGATACTTGCTGTTGATCCCACCTTCCCACCAGACATAGCTTTAGTAAATTTGCGAAAATATTTTGAAATCGTAGTGGTAATGAATGTTTAGACTTTTGAAACAGGACTAACATGTTCACAGGATGTGTGTGGAAAAAAAATAATGTGTTATCAGTACAAGTGGTAGAGAGATTTTGAGCCTGCAATTGTAATAAAGATTTTGAAAGCCGACATATATATACTTAGAATTAGTCTATTCTTTGTTTGCTTGCGAATGAATTTCCATCACAAAAGATAATTCATTTCTTCACTCAAAGATCTCTCATATTTCAGAACCGGCTTTTCACATATTGATTAAACATTATTTATAGTGGACAACTCTGAAAGAAATATTAGCTTTGGATACGTCGAATACATTAGTAATATTCATCTGGGACAGCAGCTACAGACAAGTGTGGAAGTCTTCAATTCACATTCTCATCCAAAGAGTCTGAGTGTTCTGTTCTTGTCTGAACCGCAAGGCAGAAACAGATTAGCACAAATTTCCTGTCCTAGGAGTTAACTGGCATTCTTCCTTCATTGTTACAAGCTCATATTGAAACAAATGTGTTCATATTCAAAACAAAGACGTATCCTAGCAACAACTCAAGTATTCATGCATGAGTAAATCTATGGCATGGTAAATAATTATAAATTATCAACTTCATTGAAGCCTAATTGTTCAATTAGTTCATTCTTGATGTTGAAAAGTTTAACCCAGCGGCCTTCATTACTGATCATTTTCTTAAATCTTCTAAGTCGATGTTCGACTCCGTGCAAATCAAACTTGATGCCCACATCTAAAAATATTCTTGAAAATGTTTTCCATGGATTATGGTATCCAAGATAGCATCCAAACCTTTGTTACAATATTTCAGTTTTCTTAAACGAATGTCGAAAGTCATGAGAATAATGCAGTCATAAATGAAACCGCATGATGGGATGGTGTAGGTAATAAACACATACACACACACACACGCACACGCACGTAAACAAATTCATGTATATATATTCAATTTGAATTACATTTCTTGAGGTACAACTTGTGCATTAACCTTCTACGTTTTCGTGTTCTACGGTAGAATTTCATGTCAATCGGACCTTTTTTTTTCGTAAACTTATTTATTTGCCGTGAAACTTAGTGAAAACTATATCTTCCACTCTCACTCATTATTCCGACCGCGCAATATTGTACGGTCACAAACGCGGTGAATAATTTTTTGCCATATTATTTCTGAATATTGAAAGAAAGCTTCGCAATGCATTTTCAAATGTCCGAAGAAATAATTTTGCTACGAAATTCCCAGAACACCTTATAGAATTGATGGTATTCTTCACAAATTCATTGATTGGAAGTATCTTGCAGTAAACAAGACTCACCTCCATGTTGATGGTTTAGTTGGGCAAGGAACTCTCGGCCAAATGTTTTGAGACAAACGAACATAGTCTCTTAACAAATATATCCAATTTGCATTGTAGTAGAACACACAAGGAAACTGATTATTATGTAAACTTATCACAGAAAATAAATATGTAGTTGATTAACAAAGCATTGAGCAGTTAGCGGCAATAGACGAAAAATCAAAAACATGGCGTCAATGAAAGATTATTGTTGCCCCGGTTTCGGTCGCCCGTTCCAAAAGCAAAACGATTCGTTTTGAATGTCAGAGAATACAAGTTACCATTCGAAATTTAGTGAAACTTGGTGTTGATCTCTCCTTTACACCAGAGAAAATTTATCTGAATGCACGTCCATACAATGCAAATCAAAATGTCAAAACATATGCATAGTCATGGTAGATATGACTAACATGTATAAATGATGCATACGCACAACCAATCAAGTGTTATCGTTATAAGTGGTAATTAAACATGTAGAAATTTGCGACAAATGTTATGCTATCGTAGTTCTTGCAATGAAATTCATTCTCGACAATGTTAACACTTACATAGTGTGACAGAACAATGAAATATGAAAAAATCTTGAAAACTAAAAAATGATGGTCATTTTTCATTAGAGATTTACAAATTAAACAATACAACGTTTAGCAGTTAGTGACATTAACCGAAAAATCAAAAACAAGGCGCGAATAAAAGAACATTGCGCCCCGGCCAATGTCACCCTTTACAACACTAAAACGCCTTATTTTCAATTTTAAAGCACACTAGTTACAATTCCGGATTTAATGATACTTGCTGTTGATCCCACCTTCCCACCAGACATAGCTTTACTAAATTTGCGGCGATATTTTGAAATCGTAGTGGTAATGAATGTTTAGACTTTTGAAACAGGACTAACATGTTCACAGGATGTGTGTGGAAAAAAAATAATGTGTTATCAGTACAAGTGGTAGAGAGATTTTGAGCCTGCAATTGTAATAAAGATCTTGAAAGCCGACATGTATACTTAGAATTAGTCTATTCTTTGTTTGCTTGCGAATGAATTTCCATCACAAAAGATAATTCATTTCTTCACTCAAAGATCTCTCATTTTTCAGAACCGGCTTTTCACATATTGATTAAACATTATTTATAGTGGACAACTCTGAAAGAAATATTACCTTTGGATACGTCGAATACATTAGTAATATTCATCTGGGACAGCAGCTACAGACAAGTGTGGAAGTCTTCAATTCACATTCTCATCCAAAGTGTCTGAGTGTTCTGTTCTTGTCTGAACCGCAAGGCAGAAACAGATTAGCACAAATTTCCTGTCCTAGGAGTTAACTGGCATTCTCCCTTCATTGTTACAAGCTCATATTGAAACAAATGTGTTCATATTCAAAACAAAGACGTATCCTAGCAACAACTCAAGTATTCATGCATGAGTAAATCTATGGCAGTATTGTAAATTATCAACTTCATTGTAGCCTAATTGTTCAATTAGTTCATTCTTGATGTTGAAAAGTTTAACCCAACGGCCTACATTACTGATCATTTTCTTAAATCTTCTAAGTCGATGTTCGACTCCGGGCAAATCAATCTTGATTCCCACATCTAAAAATATTCTTGAAAATGTTTTCCATGGAGTATGGTTTTCAAGATAGCATCCAAACCTTTGTTACAATATTTCAGTTTTCTTAAACGAATGTCGATAGTCATGAGAATAATGCAGTCATAAATGAAACCGCATGATGGGATGGTGTAGGTAATAAACACATACACACACACACACGTAAACAAATTAATGTATATGTATTCAATTTGAATTACATTTCTTGAGGTACAACTTGTGCATTAACCTTCTACGTTTTCGTGTTCTAGGGTCGAATTTCATGTCAATCGGAATTTTTTTTCCTAAACTGATTTATTTGCCGTGAAACTTAGTGAAAACTATATCTTCCACTCTCACTCATTATTCCGACCGCGCAATATTGTACGGTCACAATCGCGGTGAATAATTTTTTGCTATATTATTCCTGAATATTGAAAGAAAGCTTCGCAATGCATTTCAAATGCCGGAAGAAATAATTTTGCTACGAAATTCCCAGAACACTTTATAGAATTGATGGTATTCTTCACACATTCATTGATTGGAAGTATCTTGCAGTAAACATGACTCACCTCCATGTTAATGGTTTAGTTGGGTAAGGAACTCTCGGCGAAATGTTTTGAGACATACGAACATAGTCTCCTAACAAATATATACAATTTGCAATATAGTATGACACACAAGGAACTGATTATTATGTAAAATTATCACAAATAATAAATACGTAGTTGATTAACAAAGCATTGAGCAGTTAGCGGCAATAAACGAAAAATAAAAAACATGGCGTCAATGAAAGATTATTGTGCCCCCGGTTTCGGTCGCACGTTCCAAAAGCAAAACGATTCATTTTGAATGTCAGAGAATGCAAGTTACCATTCGAAATTTAGTGAAACTTGGTGTTCATCTCTCATTTACACCAGAAAAAAATTATCTGAATGCACGTCTATAAATTGCAAATGAAAATGTCAAAACATATGCATAGTCATGTTTAGATATGACTAACATGTATAAATGATGCATACGCACAACCAATCAAGTGTTGTCGTTATAAGTTGTAATTAAACATGCAGAAATTTGCGACAATTGTTATGCTATCGTAGTTCTTGCAATGAAATTCATTCTCGACAATGCTAACACTTACGCAGTGTGACAGAACATTGAAATATGAAGAAATTCTTGAAAAGTAACAGCATGATGGTCACTTTTGATTAGAGATTTACAATTAAACAATAGAACGTTTAGCAGTTAGTGACATTAACCGAAAAATCAAAAACAAGGCGCGAATAAAAGAACATTGCGCCCCGGCCAATGTCACCCTTTTCAACACTAAAACGCCTTATTTTCAATTTTAAAGCACAGCAGTTACAATTCCGGATTTAATAATACTTGCTGTTGATCCCACCTTCCCGCCAGACATAGCTTTACTAAATTTGCGGCGATATTTTGAAATCGTAGTGGTAATGAATGTTTATACTTTTGAAAACAGGACTAACATGTTCACAGGATGTGTGTGCAAAACAAATAATGTGTTATCAGTACAAGAGGTAGAGAGATTTTGAGCCTGCAATTGTAATAAGGATTTTGAAGGCCGACACGTATACTTAGAATTAGTCTATTCTTTGTTTGCTTGCGAATGAATTTCCATCACAAAAGATAATTCATTTCTTCACTCAAAGATCTCTCATATTTCAGAACCGGCTTTTCACATATTGATTAAACATTATTTATAGTGAACAACTCTGAAAGAAATATTACCTTTGGATACGTCAAAGTCATTAGTAATATTCATCTGGGACAGCAACTAGAGACAAGTGTGGAAGTCTTCATTTCACATTCTCATCCAAAGTGTCTGAGTGTTCTGTTCTTGTCTGAACCGCAAGGCAGAAACAGAGGAGCACAAATTTCCTGTCCTAGGAGTTAACTGGCATTCTTCCTTCATTGTTACAAGCTCATATTGAAACAAATGTGTTCATATTCAAAACAAAGACGTATCCTACCAACATCTCAAGTATTCATGCATGAGTAAATCTATGGCATGGTAAATAATTATAAATTATCAACTTCATTGTAGCCTAATTGTTCAATTAGTTCATTCTTGATGTTGAAAAGTTTAACCCAGCGGCCTACATTACTGATCATTTTCTTAAATCTTCTAAGTCGATGTTCGACTCCGTGCAAATCAAACTTGATGCCCACATCTAAAAATATTCTTGAAAATGTTTTCCATGGAATATGGTATTCAAGATAGCATCCAAACCTTTGTTACAATATTTCAGTTTTCTTAAACGAATGTCGATAGTCATGAAAATAATGCAGTCATAAATGAAACCGCATGATGGGATGGTGTATTTAATAAACACATACACACACACACACACACACACGCATGTAAACAAATTAATGTATATATATTCAATTTGAATTACATTTCTTGAGGTACAACTTGTGCATTAACCTTCTACGTTTTCGTGTTCTACGGTAGAATTTCATGTCAATCGCACCTTTTTTTTCGTAAACTGATTTATTTGCCGTGAAACTTAGTGAAAACTATATCTTCCAATCTCACTCATTATTCCGACCGCGCAATATTGTACGGTCACAAACGCGGTGAATAATTTCTTGCCATATTATTTCTGAATATTGAAAGAAAGGTTCGCAATGCATTTTCAAATGACCGAAGAAATAATTTTGCTACGAAATTCCCAGAACACTTTATAGAATTGATGGTATTCTTCACAAATTCATTGATTGGAAGTATCTTGCAGTAAACATGACTCACCTCCATGTTAATGGTTTAGTTGGGCAAGGAACTCTCGGCGAAATGTTTTGAGACAAACGAACATAGTCTCTTAACAAATATATCCAATTTGCATTGTAGTAGAACACACAAGGAAACTGATTATTATGTAAACTTATCACAAAGAATAAATATGTAGTTGATTAGTTATGCATTGACCAGTTAGCGGCAATAAACCAAAAATCAAAAACATGGCGTCTATGAAAGATTATTGTGCCCCCGGTTTCGGTCGCCCGTTCCAAAAGCAAAACGATTCATTTTGAATGTCAGAGAATGCAAGTTACTATCCGAAATTTAGTGAAACTTGGTGTTGATCTCTCCTTTACACCAGAAAAACTTTATCTGAATGCACGTCCATACAATGCAAATCAAAATGTCAAAACATATGCATAGTCATGTGTAGATATGACTAACATGTGTAAATGATGCATACGCACAACCAATCAAGTGTTACCGTTATAAGTGGTAATTAAACATGCAGAAATTTGCGACAAATGTTATGCTATCGTAGTTCTTGCAATGAAATTCATTCTTGACAATGCTAACACTTACGCAGTGTGACAGAACATTGAAATATGAAGAAATTCTTGAAAAGTAACAAAATGATGGTCATTTTTGATTAGAGATTTACAATTAAACAATAGAACGTTTAGCAGTTAGTGACATTAACCGAAAAATCAAAAACAAGGCGCGAATAAAAGAACATTGCGCCCCGGCCAATGTCACCCTTCTCAACACTAAAACGCCTTATTTTGAATTTTAAAGCACACTAGTTACAATTCCGGATTTAATGATACTTGCTGTTGATCCCACCTTCCCACCAGACATAGCTTTAGTAAATTTGCGAAAATATTTTGAAATCGTAGTGGTAATGAATGTTTAGACTTTTGAAACAGGACTAACATGTTCACAGGATGTGTGTGGAAAACAAATAATGTGTTATCAGTACAAGTGGTAGAGAGATTTTGAGCCTGCAATTGTAATAAAGATCTTGAAAGTCGACATGTATACTTAGGATTAGTCTATTCTTTGTTTGCTTGCGAATGAATTTCCATCACAAAAGATAATTCATTTCTTCACTCAAAGATCTCTCATATTTCAGAACCGGCTTTTCACATATTGATTAAACATTATTTATAGTGGACAACTCTGAAAGAAATATTACCTTTGGATACGTCGAATACATTAGTAATATTCATCTGGGACAGCAGCTACAGACAAGTGTGGAAGTCTTCAATTCACATTCTCATCCAAAGTGTCTGAGTGTTCTGTTCTTGTCTGAACCGCAAGGCAGAAACAGATTAGCACAAATTTCCTGTCCTAGGAGTTAACTGGCATTCTCCCTTCATTGTTACAAGCTCATATTGAAACAAATGTGTTCATATTCAAAACAAAGACGTATCCTAGCAACAACTCAAGTATTCATGCATGAGTAAATCTATGGCAGTATTGTAAATTATCAACTTCATTGTAGCCTAATTGTTCAATTAGTTCATTCTTGATGTTGAAAAGTTTAACCCAACGGCCTACATTACTGATCATTTTCTTAAATCTTCTAAGTCGATGTTCGACTCCGGGCAAATCAATCTTGATTCCCACATCTAAAAATATTCTTGAAAATGTTTTCCATGGAGTATGGTTTTCAAGATAGCATCCAAACCTTTATTACAATATTTCAGTTTTCTTAAACGAATGTCGATAGTCATGAGAATAATGCAGTCATAAATGAAACCGCATGATGGGATGGTGTAGGTAATAAACACATACACACACACACACGTAAACAAATTAATGTATATGTATTCAATTTGAATTACATTTCTTGAGGTACAACTTGTGCATTAACCTTCTACGTTTTCGTGTTCTAGGGTCGAATTTCATGTCAATGGGAATTTTTTTTTCCTAAACTGATTTATTTGCCGTGAAACTTAGTGAAAACTATATCTTCCACTCTCACTCATTATTCCGACCGCGCAATATTGTACGGTCACAATCGCGGTGAATAATTTTTTGCTATATTATTCCTGAATATTGAAAGAAAGCTTCGCAATGCATTTCAAATGCCGGAAGAAATAATTTTGCTACGAAATTCCCAGAACACTTTATAGAATTGATGGTATTCTTCACACATTCATTGATTGGAAGTATCTTGCAGTAAACATGACTCACCTCCATGTTAATGGTTTAGTTGGGTAAGGAACTCTCGGCGAAATGTTTTGAGACATACGAACATAGTCTCCTAACAAATATATACAATTTGCAATATAGTATGACACACAAGGAACTGATTATTATGTAAAATTATCACAAATAATAAATACGTAGTTGATTAACAAAGCATTGAGCAGTTAGCGGCAATAAACGAAAAATAAAAAACATGGCGTCAATGAAAGATTATTGTGCCCCCGGTTTCGGTCGCACGTTCCAAAAGCAAAACGATTCATTTTGAATGTCAGAGAATGCAAGTTACCATTCGAAATTTAGTGAAACTTGGTGTTCATCTCTCATTTACACCAGAAAAAAATTATCTGAATGCACGTCTATAAATTGCAAATGAAAATGTCAAAACATATGCATAGTCATGTGTAGATATGACTAACATGTATAAATGATGCATACGCACAACCAATCAAGTGTTATCGTTATAAGTTGTAATTAAACATGCAGAAATTTGCGACAATTGTTATGCTATCGTAGTTCTTGCAATGAAATTCATTCTCGACAATGCTAACACTTACGCAGTGTGACAGAACATTGAAATATGAAGAAATTCTTGAAAAGTAACAGCATGATGGTCACTTTTGATTAGAGATTTACAATTAAACAATAGAACGTTTAGCAGTTAGTGACATTAACCGAAAAATCAAAAACAAGGCGCGAATAAAAGAACATTGCGCCCCGGCCAATGTCACCCTTTTCAACACTAAAACGCCTTATTTTCAATTTTAAAGCACAGCAGTTACAATTCCGGATTTAATAATACTTGCTGTTGATCCCACCTTCCCACCAGACATAGCTTTACTAAATTTGCGGCGATATTTTGAAATCGTAGTGGTAATGAATGTTTATACTTTTGAAAACAGGACTAACATGTTCACAGGATGTGTGTGCAAAACAAATAATGTGTTATCAGTACAAGAGGTAGAGAGATTTTGAGCCTGCAATTGTAATAAGGATTTTGAAGGCCGACACGTATACTTAGAATTAGTCTATTCTTTGTTTGCTTGCGAATGAATTTCCATCACAAAAGATAATTCATTTCTTCACTCAAAGATCTCTCATATTTCAGAACCGGCTTTTCACATATTGATTAAACATTATTTATAGTGAACAACTCTGAAAGAAATATTACCTTTGGATACGTCAAAGACATTAGTAATATTCATCTGGGACAGCAACTAGAGACAAGTGTGGAAGTCTTCATTTCACATTCTCATCCAAAGTGTCTGAGTGTTCTGTTCTTGTCTGAACCGCAAGGCAGAAACAGAGGAGCACAAATTTCCTGTCCTAGGAGTTAACTGGCATTCTTCCTTCATTGTTACAAGCTCATATTGAAACAAATGTGTTCATATTCAAAACAAAGACGTATCCTACCAACATCTCAAGTATTCATGCATGAGTAAATCTATGGCATGGTAAATAATTATAAATTATCAACTTCATTGTAGCCTAATTGTTCAATTAGTTCATTCTTGATGTTGAAAAGTTTAACCCAGCGGCCTACATTACTGATCATTTTCTTAAATCTTCTAAGTCGATGTTCGACTCCGTGCAAATCAAACTTGATGCCCACATCTAAAAATATTCTTGAAAATGTTTTCCATGGAATATGGTATTCAAGATAGCATCCAAACCTTTGTTACAATATTTCAGTTTTCTTAAACGAATGTCGATAGTCATGAAAATAATGCAGTCATAAATGAAACCGCATGATGGGATGGTGTATTTAATAAACACATACACACACACACACACACACACGCATGTAAACAAATTAATGTATATATATTCAATTTGAATTACATTTCTTGAGGTACAACTTGTGCATTAACCTTCTACGTTTTCGTGTTCTACGGTAGAATTTCATGTCAATCGGACCTTTTTTTTCGTAAACTGATTTATTTGCCGTGAAACTTAGTGAAAACTATATCTTCCAATCTCACTCATTATTCCGACCGCGCAATATTGTACGGTCACAAACGCGGTGAATAATTTCTTGCCATATTATTTCTGAATATTGAAAGAAAGGTTCGCAATGCATTTTCAAATGACCGAAGAAATAATTTTGCTACGAAATTCCCAGAACACTTTATAGAATTGATGGTATTCTTCACAAATTCATTGATTGGAAGTATCTTGCAGTAAACATGACTCACCTCCATGTTAATGGTTTAGTTGGGCAAGGAACTCTCGGCGAAATGTTTTGAGACAAACGAACATAGTCTCTTAACAAATATATCCAATTTGCATTGTAGTAGAACACACAAGGAAACTGATTATTATGTAAACTTATCACAAAGAATAAATATGTAGTTGATTAGTTATGCATTGACCAGTTAGCGGCAATAAACCAAAAATCAAAAACATGGCGTCTATGAAAGATTATTGTGCCCCCGGTTTCGGTCGCCCGTTCTAAAAGCAAAACGATTCATTTTGAATGTCAGAGAATGCAAGTTACTATTCGAAATTTAGTGAAACTTGGTGTTGATCTCTCCTTTACACCAGAAAAACTTTATCTGAATGCACGTCCATACAATGCAAATCAAAATGTCAAAACATATGCATAGTCATGTGTAGATATGACTAACATGTGTAAATGATGCATACGCACAACCAATCAAGTGTTACCGTTATAAGTGGTAATTAAACATGCAGAAATTTGCGACAAATGTTATGCTATCGTAGTTCTTGCAATGAAATTCATTCTTGACAATGCTAACACTTACGCAGTGTGACAGAACATTGAAATATGAAGAAATTCTTGAAAAGTAACAAAATGATGGTCATTTTTGATTAGAGATTTACAATTAAACAATAGAACGTTTAGCAGTTAGTGACATTAACCGAAAAATCAAAAACAAGGCGCGAATAAATCAACATTGCGCCCCGGCCAATGTCACCCTTTTCAACACTAAAACGCCTTATTTTGAATTTTAAAGCACACTAGTTACAATTCCGGATTTAATGATACTTGCTGTTGATCCCACCTTCCCACCAGACATAGCTTTACTAAATTTCCGGCGATATTTTGAAATCGTAGTGGTAATGAATGTTTATACTTTTGAAACAGGACTAACATGTTCACAGGATGTGTGTGGAAAACAAATAATGTGTTATCAGTACAAGTGGTAGAGATATTTTGAGCCTGCAATTGTAATAAAGATCTTGAAAGCCGACATGTATACTTAGAATTAGTCTATTCTTTGTTTGCTTGCGAATGAATTTCGGCCAAATGTCTTGAGACATACGAAAATAGTCTCTTAACAAATATATCCAATTTGCAATATCGTACGACACACAAGGAAACAGATTATTTTGTAAAATTATCACAAAGAATAAATGCGTAGTTGATTAACAAAGCATTGAGCAGTGAGCGGCAATAAACGAAAAATCAAAAACATGGCGTCAATGAAAGATTATTGTGCCCCCGGTTTCGGTCGCCCGTTCCTGAAGCAAAACGATTCATTTTGAATGTCAGAGAATGCAAGTTACTATTCGAAATTTAGTGAAACTTGCTGTTGATCCCACCTTCCCACCAAACATAGTTTTATTAAATTTGCGGCGATAATTTGGAAATCGTAGTGATAATGAATGTTTAGTCTTTTGAAACCAGGACTAACATGTTCACAGGATGTGTGTGCAAAGCAAATAATGTGTTGTCAGTACACGTGGTAGAGATATTTTGAGCCTGCAATTGTAATAAAGATCTTGAAAGCCGACATATATACTTAGAATTAGTCTATTCTTTGTTTGCTTGCGAATGAATTTCCATCACAAAAGATAATTCATTTCTTCACTCAAAGATCTCTCATATTTCAGAACCGGCTTTTCACATATTGATTAAACATTATTTATAGTAGACAACTCTGAAAGAAATATTACCTTGGGATACGTCGAAGACATTAGTAATATTCATCTGGGACAGCAACTACAGACAAGTGTGGCAGTCTTCAATTCACATTCTCATCCAAAGTGTCTGAGTGTTCTGTTCTTGTCTGAACCGCAAGGCAGAAACAGATTAGCACAAATTTCCTGTTCTAAGAGTTAACTGTCATCCTTCCTTCATTGTTAGGAACTCATATTGAAACAAATGTGTTTATATTCAAAACAAAGACGTATCGTAACAACAACTCAAGTATTCATGCATGAGTAAATCTATGGCAGTATTATAAATTATCAACTTCATTGTAGCCTAATTGTTCAATTAGTTCATTCTTGATGTTGAAAAGTTTAACCCAACTACCTACATTACTGATCATTTTCTTAAATCTTTTAAGTCGATGTTCGACTCCGTGCAAATCAAACTTGATGCCCACATCTAAAAATATTCTTGAAAATGTTTTCCATGGATTATCTTATTCAAGATAGCATCCCAACCTTTGTTACAATATTTCAGTTTTCTTAAACGAATGTCGATAGTCATGAGAAAAATGCAGTCATAAATGAAACCGCATGATGGGATGGTGTAGGTAATAAACACATACACACACACACACACGCACGTAAACAATTTCATGTATATATATTCAATTTGAATTACATTTCTTGAGGTACAACTTGTGCATTAACCTTCTACGTTTTCGTGTTCTACGGTAGAATTTCATGTCAATCGGACCTTTTTTTTCGTAAACTGATTTATTTGCCCTGAAACTTAGTGAAAACTATATCTTCCAATCTCACTCATTATTCCGACCGCGCAATATAGTACGGTCAAGAAGAAGAAGAAAGCTTCGCAATGCATTTTCAAATGACCGAAGAAATAATTTTGCTACGAAATTCCCAGAACACCTTATAGAATTGATGGTATTCTTCACAAATTCATTGATTGGAAGTATCTTGCAGTAAACATGACTCACCTCCATGTTAATGGTTTAGTTGGGCATGGAACTCTCGGCGAAAAGTTTTGAGACAAACGAACATAGTCTCTTAACAAATATATCCAATTTGCATTGTATAGATCGACCACAAGGAAAAAAACCTTGGGACGAAAAGTCCTCGCGCAACTTTCCCTTCTTCCCTCCACCTCGGGCCATAAGGAAGCATTGTCCACTCTCCCCCTCCCCTACTCGTGGGGGTACGGTGCACAGGAGCCGCGGGTCTGCGCAAGTTGTTTTGCTCGTGGTTCCACTATAGTAGAACACACAAGGAAACTGATTATTATGTAAACTTATCACAAAGAATAAATATGTAGTTGATTAACAAAGCATTGAGCAGTTAGCGGCAATAAACGAAAAATCAAAAACATGGCGTCTATGAAAGATTATTGTGCCCCCGGTTTCGGTCGCCCGTTCCAAAAGCAAAACGATTCATTTTGAATGTCAGAGAATGCAAGTTACCATTCGAAATTTAGTGAAACTTGGTGTTGATCTCTCCTTTACACCAGAAAAAATTTATCTGAATGCACGTCCATACAATGCAAATCAAAATGTCAAAACATGTGCATAGTCATATGTAGATATGACTAACATGTATAAATGATGCATACGCACAACCAATCAAGTGTTATCGCTATAAGTTGTAATTAAACATGCAGAAATTTGCGACAAATGTTATGCTATCGTAGTTCTTGCAATGAAATTCATTCTTGACAATGCTAACACTTACGCAGTGTGACAGAACATTGAAATATGAAGAAATGCTTGAAAGGTAACAAAATGATGGTCATTTTTTATTAGAGATTTACAATTAAACAATACAACGTTTAGCAGTTAGTGACATTAACCGAAAAATCAAAAACAAGGCGCGAATAAAAGAACATTGCGCCCCGGCCAATGTCACCCTTTTCAACACTAAAACGCCTTATTTTGAATTTTAAAGCACACTAGTTACAATTCCGGATTTAATAATACTTGCTGTTGATCCCACCTTCCCACCAGACATAGCTTTACTAAATTTGCGGCGATATTTTGAAATCGTAGTGGTAATGAATGTTTAGATTTTGGAAAACAGTACTAACATGTTCACATTATGTGTGTGGAAAACAAATAATGTGTTATCAGTACAAGTGGTAGAGAGATTTAGAGCCTGCAATTGTAATAAAGATCTTGAAAGCCGACATGTATACTTAGAATTAGTCTATTCTTTGTTTGCTTGCGAATGAATTTCCATCACAAAAGATAATTCATTTCTTCACTCAAAGATCTCTCATATTTCAGAACCGGCTTTTCACATACTGATTAAACATTAGTTATAGTGGACAACTCTGAAAGAAATATTACCTTTGGATACGTCGAATACATTAGTAATATTCATCTGGGACAGCAGCTACAGACAAGTGTGGAAGTCTTCAATTCACATTCTCATCCAAAGTGTCTGAGTGTTCTGTTCTTGTCTGAACCGCAGGGCAGAAACAGATTAGCACAAATTTCCTGTCCTAGGAGTTAACTGGCATTCTTCCTTCATTGTTACAAGCTCATATTGAAACAAATGTGTTCATATTCAAAACAAAGACGTATCCTAGCAACAACACAAGTATTCATGCATGAGTAAATCTATGGCATGGTAAATAATTATAAATTATCAACTTCATTGTAGCCTAATTGTTCAATTAGTTCATTCTTGATGTTGAAAAGTTTAACCCAGCGGCCTACATTACTGACCATTTTCTTAAATCTTCTAAGTCGATGTTCGACTCCGTGCAAATCAAACTTGATGCCCACATCTAAAAATATTCTTGAAAATGTTTTCCATGGATTATGGTATTCAAGATAGCATCCAAACCTTTGTTACAATATTTCAGTTTTCTTAAACGAATGTCGATAGTCATGAGAATAATGCAGTCATAAATGAAACCGCATGATGGGATGGTGTAGGTAATAAACACATACACACACACACACACGCACGTAAACAATTTCATGTATATATATTCAATTTGAATTACATTTCTTGAGGTACAACTTGTGCATTAACATTCTACGTTTTCGTGTTCTACGGTAGAATTTCATGTCAATCGGACCTTTTTTTTCGTAAACTGATTTATTTGCCCTGAAACTTAGTGAAAACTATATCTTCCAATCTCACTCATTATTCCGACCGCGCAATATAGTACGGTCACAAACGCGGTGAATAATTTCTTGCCATATTATTTCTGAATATGGAAAGAAAGGTTCGCAATGCATTTTCAAATGACCGAAGAAATAATTTTGCTACGAAATTCCCAGAACACTTTATAGAATTGATGGTATTCTTCACAAATTCATTGATTGGAAGTATCTTGCAGTAAACATGACTCACCTCCATGTTAATGGTTTAGTTGGGCAAGGAACTCTCGGTCAAATGTTTTGAGACAAACTAACATAGTCTCTTAACAAATATATAAGATTTGCAATGTAGTAGAACACACAAGCAAACTGATTATTATGTAAACTTATCACAAAGAATAAATATGTAGTTGATTAACAAAGCATTGAGCAGTTAGCGGCAATAAACGAAATATCAAAAACATGGCGTCAATGAAAGATTATTGTGCCCCCGGTTTCGGTCGCCCGTTCCAAAAGCAAAACGATTCATTTTGAATGTCAGAGAATGCAAGTTACCATTCGAAATTTAGTGAAACTTGGTGTTGATCTCTCCTTTACACCAGAAAAAAATTATCTGAATGCACGTCCGTACAATGCAAATCAAAATGTCAAAACGTGTGCATAGTCTTGTGTAGATATGACTAAAATGTATAAATGATGCATACGCACAACCAATCAAGTGTTATCGTTATAAGTTGTAATTAAAGATGCAGAAATTTGCGACAAATGTTATGCTATCGTAGTTCTTGCAATGAAATTCATTCTCGACAATGCTAACACTTACGCAGTGTGACAGAACATTGAAAAATGAAGAAATTCTTGAAAAGTAACAAAATGATGGTCATTTTTGATTAGAGATTTACAATTAAACAATACAACGTTTAGCAGTTAGTGACATTAACCGAAAAATCAAAAACAAGGCGCGAATAAAAGAACATTGCGCCCCGGCCAATGTCACCCTTTTCAACACTAAAACGCCTTATTTTGAATTTTAAAGCACACTAGTTACAATTCCGGATTTAATGATACTTGCTGTTGATCCCACCTTCCCACCAGACATAGCTTTACTAAATTTCCGGCGATATTTTGAAATCGTAGTGGTAATGAATATTTAGACTTTTGAAAACAGGACTAACATGTTCACAGGATGTGTGTGCAAAACAAATAATGTGTTATCAGTACAAGAGGTAGAGAGATTTTGAGCCTGCAATTGTAATAAGGATTTTGAAAGCCGACACGTATACTTAGAATTAGTCTATTCTTTGTTTGCTTGCGAATGAATTTCCATCACAAAAGATAATTCATTTCTTCACTCAAAGATCTCTCATATTTCAGAACCGGCTTTTCACATATTGATTAAACATTATTTATAGTGGACAACTCTGAAAGAAATATTACCTTTGGATACGTCAAAGACATTAGTAATATTCATCTGGGACAGCAACTAGAGACAAGTGTGGAAGTCTTCATTTCACTTTCTCATCCAAAGTGTCTGAGTGTTCTGTTCTTGTCTGAACCGCAAGGCAGAAACAGAGGAGCACAAATTTCCTGTCCTAGGAGTTAACTGGCATTCTTCCTTCATTGTTACAAGCTCATATTGAAACAAATGTGTTCATATTCAAAACAAAGACGTATCCTAGCAACATCTCAAGTATTCATGCATGAGTAAATCTATGGCATGGTAAATAATTATAAATTATCAACTTCATTGTAGCCTAATTGTTCAATTAGTTCATTCTTGATGTTGAAAAGTTTAACCCAGCGGCCTACATTACTGATCATTTTCTTAAATCTTCTAAGTCGATGTTCGACTCCGTGCAAATCAAACTTGATGCCCACATCTAAAAATATTCTTGAAAATGTTTTCCATGGAATATGGTATTCAAGATAGCATCCGAACCTTTGTTACAATATTTCAGTTTTCTTAAACGAATGTCGATAGTCATGAAAATAATGCAGTCATAAATGAAACCGCATGAAGGGATGGTGTATTTAATAAACACATACACACACACACACACACACGCATGTAAACAAATTAATGTATATATATTCAATTTGAATTACATTTCTTGAGGTACAACTTGTGCATTAACCTTCTACGTTTTCGTGTTCTACGGTTGAATTTCATGTCAATCGGACCTTTTTTTTCGTAAACTGATTTATTTGCCGTGAAACTTAGTGAAAACTATATCTTCCAATCTCACTCATTATTCCGACCGCGCAATATTGTACGGTCACAAACGCGGTGAATAATTTCTTGCCATATTATTTCTGAATATTGAAAGAAAGGTTCGCAATGCATTTTCAAATGACCGATGAAATAATTTTGCTACGAAATTCCCAGAACACTTTATAGAATTGATGGTATTCTTCACAAATTCATTGATTGGAAGTATCTTGCAGTAAACATGACTCACCTCCATGTTAATGGTTTAGTTGGGCAAGGAACTCTCGGCGAAATGTTTTGAGACAAACGAACATAGTCTCTTAACAAATATATTAAATTTGCATTGTAGTAGAACACACAAGGAAACTGATTATTATGTAAACTTATCACAAAGAATAAATATGTAGTTGATTAGTTATGCATTGACCAGTTAGCGGCAATAAACCAAAAATCAAAAACATGGCGTCTATGAAAGGTTATTGTGCCCCCGGTTTCGGTCGCCCGTTCCAAAAGCAAAACGATTCATTTTGAATGTCAGAGAATGCAAGTTACTATTCGAAATTTAGTGAAACTTGGTGTTGATCTCTCCTTTACACCAGAAAAACTTTATCTGAATGCACGTCCATACAATGCAAATCAAAATGTCAAAACATATGCATAGTCATGTGTAGATATGACTAACATGTGTAAATGATGCATACGCACAACCAATCAAGTGTTATCGTTATAAGTGGTAATTAAACATGCAGAAATTTGCGACAAATGTTATGCTATCGTAGTTCTTGCAATGAAATTCATTCTTGACAACGCTAACACTTACGCAGTGTGACAGAACATTGAAATATGAAGAAATTCTTGAAAAGTAACAAAATGATGGTCATTTTTGATTAGAGATTTACAATTAAACAATAGAACGTTTAGCAGTTAGTGACATTAACCGAAAAATCAAAAACAAGGCGCGAATAAATCAACATTGCGCCCCGGCCAATGTCACCCTTTTCAACACTAAAACGCCTTATTTTGAATTTTAAAGCACACTAGTTACAATTCCGGATTTAATGATACTTGCTGTTGATCCCACCTTCCCACCAGACATAGCTTTACTAAATTTCCGGCGATATTTTGAAATCGTAGTGGTAATGAATGTTTAGACTTTTGAAACAGGACTAACATGTTCACAGGATGTGTGTGGAAAACAAATAATGTGTTATCAGTACACGTGGTAGAGATATTTTGAGCCTGCAATTGTAATAAAGATCTTGAAAGCCGACATGTATACTTAGAATTAGTCTATTCTTTGTTTGCTTGCGAATGAATTTCGGCCAAATGTCTTGAGACATACGAAAATAGTCTCTTAACAAATATATCCAATTTGCAATATCGTACGACACACAAGGAAACAGATTATTTTGTAAAATTATCACAAAGAATAAATGCGTAGTTGATTAACAAAGCATTGAGCAGTGAGCGGCAATAAACGAAAAATCAAAAACATGGCGTCAATGAAAGATTATTGTGCCCCCGGTTTCGGTCGCCCGTTCCTGAAGCAAAACGATTCATTTTGAATGTCAGAGAATGCAAGTTACTATTCGAAATTTAGTGAAACTTGCTGTTGATCCCACCTTCCCACCAAACATAGTTTTATTAAATTTGCGGCGATAATTTGGAAATCGTAGTGATAATGAATGTTTAGTCTTTTGAAACAAGGACTAACATGTTCACAGGATGTGTGTGCAAAGCAAATAATGTGTTGTCAGTACACGTGGTAGAGATATTTTGAGCCTGCAATTGTAATAAAGATCTTGAAAGCCGACATGTATACTTAGAATTAGTCTATTCTTTGTTTGCTTGCGAATGAATTTCCATCACAAAAGATAATTCATTTCTTCACTCAAATATCTCTCATATTTCAGAACCGGCTTTTCAAATATTGATTAAACATTATTTATAGTGGACAACTCTGAAAGAAATATTACCTTTGGATACGTCGAATACATTAGTAATAATCATCTGGGACAGCAGCTACAGACAAGTGTGGAAGTCTTCAATTCACATTCTCATCCAAAATGTCTGAGTGTTCTGTTCTTGTCTGAACCGCATGGCAGAAACAGATTAGCAGAAATTTCCTGTCCTAGGAGTTAACTGGCATTCTTCCTTCATTGTTACAATCTCATATTGAAACAAATGTGTTCATATTCAAAACAAAGACGTATCCTAGCAACAACTCAAGTATTCATGCATGAGTAAATCTATGGCATGGTAAATAATTATAAATTATCAACTTCATTGTAGCCTAATTGTTCAATTAGTTCATTCTTGATGTTGAAAAGTTTAACCCAGCGGCCTACATTACTGATCATTTTCTTAAATCTTCTAAGTCGATGTTCGACTCCGTGCAAATCAAACTTGATGCCCAAATCTAAAAATATTCTTGAAAATGTTTTCCATGGATTATCTGATTCAAGATAGCATCCCAACCTTTGTTACAATATTTCAGTTTTCTTAAACGAATGTCGATAGTCATGAGAATAATGCAGTCATAAATGAAACCGCATGATGGGATGGTGTAGGTAATAAACACATACACACACACACACACGCATGTAAACAAATTAATGTATATATATTCAATTTGAATTACATTTCTTGAGGTACAACTTGTGCATTAACCTTCTACGTTTTCGTGTTCTAGGGTAGAATTACATGTCAATCGGACCTTTCTTTTCGTAAACTGATTTATTTGCCTCGAAACTTAGTGAAAACTATATCTTCCACTCTCACTCATTATTCCGACCGCGCAATATTGTACGGTCACAAACGCGGTGAATAATTTTTTGTCATATTATTTCTGAATATTGAAAGAAAGCTTCGCAATGCATTTTCAAATGACCGAAGAAATAATTTTGCTACGAAATTCCCAGAACACCTTATAGAATTGATGGTATTCTTCACAAATTCATTGATTGGAAGTATCTTGCAGTAAACATGACTCACCTCCATGTTAATGGTTTAGTTGGGCATGGAACTCTCGGCGAAAAGTTTTGAGACAAACGAACATAGTCTCTTAACAAATATATAAGATTTGCAATGTAGTAGTACACAAAAGCAAACTGATTATTATGTAAACTTATCACAAAGAATAAATATGTAGTTGATTAACAAAGCATTGAGCAGTTAGCGGCAATAAACGAAAAATCAAAAACATGGCGTCAATGAAAGATTATTGTGCCCCCGGTTTCGGTCGCCCGTTCCAAAAGCAAAACGATTGATTTTGAATGTCAGAGAATGCAAGTTACCATTCGAAATTTAGTGAAACATGGTGTTGATTTCTCCTTTACACCAGAAAAAAATTATCTGAATGCACGTCCATACAATCCAAATCAAAATGTCAAAACATGTGCATAGTCATGTGTAGATATGACTAACATGTATAAATGATGCATACGCACAACCAATCAAGTGTTATCGCTATAAGTTGTAATTAAACATGCAGAAATTTGCGACAAAAGTTATGCTATCGCAGTTCTTGCAATGAAATTCATTCTCGACAATGCTAACACTTACGCAGTGTGACAGAACATTGAAATATGAAGAAATTCTTGAAAAGTAATAAAATGATGGTCATTTTTGATTAGAGATTTACAGTTAAACAATAGAACGTTTAGCAATTAGTGACATTAACCGAAAAATCAAAAACAAGGCGCGAATAAAAGAACATTGCGCCCCGGCCAATGTCACCCTTCTCAACACTAAAACGCCTTATTTTCAATTTTAAAGCACACTAGTTACAATTCCGGATTTAATGATACTTGCTGTTGATCCCACCTTCCCACCAGACATAGATTTTCTAAATTTCCGGCGATATTTTGAAATCGTAGTGGTAATGAATATTTAGACTTTTGAAACAGGACTAACATGTTCACAGGATGTGTGTGGAAAACAAATGAAGTGTTATCAGTACAATTGGTAGAGAGATTTTGAGCCTGCAATTGTAATAAAGATCTTGAAAGTCGACATGTATACTTAGAATTAGTCTATTCTTTGTTTGCTTGCGAATGAATTTCCATCACGAAAGATAATTCATTTCTTCACTCAAAGATCTCTCATATTTCAGAACCGGCTTTTCACATATTGATTAAACATTATTTATAGTGGACAACTCTGAAAGAAATATTACCTTTGGATACGTCGAATACATTAGTAATATTCATCTGGGACAGCAGCTACAGACAAGTGTGGAAGTCTTCAATTCACATTCTCATCCAAAGTGTCTGAGTGTTCTGTTCTTGTCTGAACCGCAAGGCAGAAACAGATTAGCACAAATTTCCTGTCCTAGGAGTTAACTGGCATTCTTCCTTCATTTTTACAAGCTCATATTGAAACAAATGTGTTCATATTCAAAACAAAGACGTATCCTAGCAACAACACAAGTATTCATGCATGAGTAAATCTATGGCATGGTAAATAATTATAAATTATCAACTTCATTGTAGCCTAATTGTTCAATTAGTTCATTCTTGATGTTGAAAAGTTTAACCCAGCGGCCTACATTACTGATCATTTTCTTAAATCTTCTAAGTCGATGTTCGACTCCGTGCAAATCAAACTTGATGCCCACATCTAAAAATATTCTTGAAAATGTTTTCCATGGATTATCTGATTCAAGATAGCATCCAAACCTTTGTTACAATATTTCAGTTTTCTTAAACGAATGTCCATAGTCATGAGAATAATGCAGTCATAAATGAAACCGCATGATGGGATGGTGTTGGTAATAAACACATACACACACGCACGTAAACAAATTCATGTATATATATTCAATTTGAATTACATTTCTTGAGGTACAACTTGTGCATTAACCTTCTACGTTTTCATGTTCTACGGTAGAAATTCATGTCAATGGGACCTTTTTTTTCGTAAACTGATTTATTTGCCGTGAAACTTTTTGAAAACTATATCTTCCACTCTCACTCATTATTCCGACCGCGCAATATTGTACGGTCACAAACGCGGTGAATAATATTTTGCGATATTATTTCTGAATATTGAACGAAAGGTTCGCAATGCATTTTCAAATGACCGAAGAAATAATTTTGCTACGAAATTCCCAGAACACTTTATAGAATTGATGGTATTCTTCACAAATTCATTGATTGGAAGTATCTTGCAGTAAACATGACTCACCTCCATGTTAATGGTTTAGTTGGGCAAGGAACTCTCGGTCAAATGTTTTGAGACAAACTAACATAGTCTCTTAACAAATATATAAGATTTGCAATGTAGTAGAACACACAAGCAAACTGATTATTATGTAAACTTATCACAAAGAATAAATATGTAGTTGATTAACAAAGCATTGACCAGTTAGCGGCAATAAACGAAATATCAAAAACATGGCGTCAATGAAAGATTATTGTGCCCCCGGTTTCGGTCGCCCGTTCCAAAAGCAAAACGATTCATTTTGAATGTCAGAGAATGCAAGTTACCATTCGAAATTTAGTGAAACTTGGTGTTGATCTCTCCTTTACACCAGAAAAAAATTATCTGAATGCACGTCCGTACAATGCAAATCAAAATGTCAAAACGTGTGCATAGTCTTGTGTAGATATGACTAAAATGTATAAATGATGCATACGCACAACCAATCAAGTGTTATCGTTATAAGTTGTAATTAAAGATGCAGAAATTTGCGACAAATGTTATGCTATCGTAGTTCTTGCAATGAAATTCATTCTTGACAATGCTAACACTTACGCAGTGTGACAGAACATTGAAATATGAAGAAATTCTTGAAAGGTAACAAAATGATGGTCATTTTTTATTAGAGATTTACAATTAAACAATACAACGTTTAGCAGTTAGTGACATTAACCGAAAAATCAAAAACAAGGCGCGAATAAATGAACATTCCGCCCCGGCCAATGTCACCCTTTTCAACACTAAAACGCCTTATTTTGAATTTTAAAGCACACTAGTTACAATTCCGGATTTAATGATACTTGCTGTTGATCCCACCTTCCCACCAGACATAGCTTTACTAAATTTCCGGCGATATTTTGAAATCGTAGTGGTAATGAATATTTAGACTTTTGAAAACAGGACTAACATGTTCACAGGATGTGTGTGCAAAACAAATAATGTGTTATCAGTACAAGAGGTAGAGAGATTTTGAGCCTGCAATTGTAATAAGGATTTTGAAAGCCGACACGTATACTTAGAATTAGTCTATTCTTTGTTTGCTTGCGAATGAATTTCCATCACAAAAAATAATTCATTTCTTCACTCAAAGATCTCTCATATTTCAGAACCGGCTTTTCACATATTGATTAAACATTATTTATAGTGGACAACTCTGAAAGAAATATTACCTTTGGATACGTCAAAGACATTAGTAATATTCATCTGGGACAGCAACTAGAGACAAGTGTTGAAGTCTTCATTTCACTTTCTCATCCAAAGTGTCTGAGTGTTCTGTTCTTGTCTGAACCGCAAGGCAGAAACAGATTAGCACAAATTTCCTGTCCTAGGAGTTAACTGGCATTCTTCCTTCATTGTTACAAGCTCATATTGAAACAAATGTGTTCATATTCAAAACAAAGACGTATCCTAGCAACATCTCAAGTATTCATGCATGAGTAAATCTATGGCATGGTAAATAATTATAAATTATCAACTTCATTGTAGCCTAATTGTTCAATTAGTTCATTCTTGATGTTGAAAAGTTTAACCCAGCGGCCTACATTACTGATCATTTTCTTAAATCTTCTAAGTCGATGTTCGACTCCGTGCAAATCAAACTTGATGCCCACATCTAAAAATATTCTTGAAAATGTTTTCCATGGAATATGGTATTCAAGATAGCATCCGAACCTTTGTTACAATATTTCAGTTTTCTTAAACCAATGTCGATAGTCATGAAAATAATGCAGTCATAAATGAAACCGCATGATGGGATGGTGTATTTAATAAACACATACACACACACACACACACACGCATGTAAACAAATTAATGTATATATATTCAATTTGAATTACATTTCTTGAGGTACAACTTGTGCATTAACCTTCTACGTTTTCGTGTTCTACGGTTGAATTTCATGTCAATCGGACCTTTTTTTTCGTAAACTGATTTATTTGCCGTGAAACTTAGTGAAAACTATATCTTCCAATCTCACTCATTATTCCGACCGCGCAATATTGTACGGTCACAAACGCGGTGAATAATTTCTTGCCATATTATTTCTGAATTTTGAAAGAAAGGTTCGCAATGCATTTTCAAATGACCGATGAAATAATTTTGCTACGAAATTCCCAGAACACTTTATAGAATTGATGGTATTCTTCACAAATTCATTGATTGGAAGTATCTTGCAGTAAACATGACTCACCTCCATGTTAATGGTTTAGTTGGGCAAGGAACTCTCGGCGAAATGTTTTGAGACAAACGAACATAGTCTCTTAACAAATATATCCAATTTGCATTGTAGTAGAACACACAAGGAAACTGATTATTATGTAAACTTATCACAAAGAATAAATATGTAGTTGATTAGTTATGCATTGAGCAGTTAGCGGCAATAAACGAAAAATCAAAAACATGGCGTCTATGAAAGATTATTGTGCCCCCGGTTTCGGTCGCACGTTCCAAAAGCAAAACGATTCATTTTGAATGTCAGAGAATGCAAGTTACTATTCGAAATTTAGTGAAACTTGGTGTTGATCTCTCCTTTACACCAGAAAAACTTTATCTGAATGCACGTCCATACAATGCAAATCAAAATGTCAAAACATATGCATAGTCATGTGTAGATATGACTAACATGTGTAAATGATGCATACGCACAACCAATCAAGTGTTATCGTTATAAGTGGTAATTAAACATGCAGAAATTTGCGACAAATGTTATGCTATCGTAGTTCTTGCAATGAAATTCATTCTCGACAATGCTAACACTTACGCAGTGTGACAGAACATTGAAATATGAAGAAATTCTTGAAAAGTAACAAAATGATGGTCATTTTTGATTAGAGATTTACAATTAAACAATAGAACGTTTAGCAGTTAGTGACATTAACCGAAAAATCAAAAACAAGGCGCGAATAAATCAACATTGCGCCCCGGCCAATGTCACCCTTTTCAACACTAAAACGCCTTATTTTGAATTTTAAAGAACACTAGTTACAATTCCGGATTTAATGATACTTGCTGTTGATCCCACCTTCCCACCAGACATAGCTTTACTAAATTTCCGGCGATATTTTGAAATCGTAGTGGTAATGAATGTTTAGACTTTTGAAACAGGACTAACATGTTCACAGGATGTGTGTGGAAAACAAATAATGTGTTATCAGTACAATTGGTAGAGAGATTTTGAGCCTGCAATTGTAATAAAGATCTTGAAAGCCGACATGTATACTTAGAATTAGTCTATTCTTTGTTTGCTTGCGAATGAATTTCCATCACAAAAGATAATTCATTTCTTCACTCAAAGATCTCTCATATTTCAGAACCGGCTTTTCACATACTGATTAAACATTATTTATAGTGGACAACTCTGAAAGAAATATTACCTTTGGATACGTCGAATACATTAGTAATATTCATCTGGGACAGCAGCTACAGACAAGTGTGGAAGTCTTCAATTCACATTCTCATCCAAAGTGTCTGAGTGTTCTGTTCTTGTCTGAACCGCAAGGCAGAAACAGATTAGCACAAATTTCCTGTCCTAGGAGTTAACTGGCATTCTTCCTTCATTGTTACAAGCTCATATTGAAACAAATGTGTTCATATTCAAAACAAAGACGTATCCTAGCAACAACACAAGTATTCATGCATGAGTAAATCTATGGCATGGTAAATAATTATAAATTATAAACTTCATTGTAGCCTAATTGTTCAATTAGTTCATTCTTGATGTTGAAAAGTTTAACCCAGCGGCCTACATTACTGATCATTTTCTTAAATCTTCTAAGTCGATGTTCGACTCCGTGCAAATCAAACTTGATGCCCACATCTAAAAATATTCTTGAAAATGTTTTCCATGGATTATGGTATTCAAGATAGCATCCAAACCTTTGTTACAATATTTCAGTTTTCTTAAACGAATGTCGATAGTCATGAGAATAATGCAGTCATAAATGAAACCGCATGATGGGATGGTGTTGGTAATAAACACATACACACACACACACACACGCACGTAAACAAATTCATGTATATATATTCAATTTGAATCACATTTCTTGAGGTACAACTTGTGCATTAACCTTCTACGTTTTCATGTTCTACGGTAGAATTTCATGTCAATCGGACCTTTTTTTTCGTAAACTGATTTATTTGCCGTGAAACTTATTGAAAACTATATCATCCACTCTCACTCATTATTCCGACCGCGCAATATTGTACGGTCACAAACGCGGTGAATAATATTTTGCGATATTATTTCTGAATATTGAACGAAAGGTTCGCAATGCATTTTCAAATGACCGAAGAAATAATTTTGTTACGAAATTCCCAGAACTCCTTATAGAATTGATGGTATTCTTCACAAATTCATTGATTGGAAGAATCTTGCAGTAAACATGACTCACCTCCATGTTAATGGTTTAGTTGGGCAAGGAACTCTCGGCGAAATGTTTTGAGACAAACGAACATAGTCTCTTAACAAATATATCCAATTTGCATTGTAGTAGAACACACAAGGAAACTGATTATTATGTAAACTTATCACAAAGAATAAATATGTAGTTTATTAGCAATGCATTGAGTAGTTTGCGGCAATAAACCAAAAATCAAAAACATGGCGTCTATGAAAGATTATTGTGCCCCCGGTTTCGGTCGCCCGTTCCAAAAGCAAAACGATTCATTTTGAATGTCAGAGAATGCAAGTTACCATTCGAAATTTAGTGAAACTTGGTGTTGATCTCTCCTTTACACCAGAAAAAATTTATCTGAATGCACGTCCATACAATGCAAATCAATATGTCAAAACATGTGCATAGTCATGTGTAGATATGACTAACATGTATAAATGATGCATTCGCACAACCAATCAAGTGTTATCGTTATAAGTGGTAATTAAACATGTAGAAATTTGCGTCAAATGTTATGCTATCGTAGTTCTTGCAATGAAATTCATTCTCGACAATGTTAACACTTACATAGTGTGACAGAACATTGAAATATGAAAAAATCTTGAAAACTAAAAAATGATGGTCATTTTTGATTAGAGATTTACAATTAAACAATAGAACGTTTAGCAGTTAGAGACATTAACCGAAAAATCAAAAACAAGGCGCGAATAAAAGAACATTGCGCCCCGGCCAATGTCACCCTTTTCAACACTAAAACGCCTTATTTTGAATTTTAAAGCACACTAGTTACAATTCCGGATTTAATGATACTTGCTGTTGATCCCACCTTCCCACCAGACATAGCTTTACTAAATTTGCGGCGATATTTTGAAATCGTAGTGGTAATGAATGTTTATACTTTTGAAACAGGACTAACATGTTCACAGGATGTGTGTGGAAAACAAATAATGTGTTATCAGTACACGTGGTAGAGAGATTTTGAGCCTGCAATTGTAATAAAGATCTTGAAAGCCGACATGTATACTTAGGATTAGTCTATTCTTTGTTTGCTTGCGAATGAATTTCCATCACAAAAGATAATTCATTTCTTCACTCAAAGATCTCTCATATTTCAGAACCGGCTTTTCACATATTGATTAAACATTATTTATAGTGGACAACTCTGAAAGAAATATTACCTTTGGATACGTCAAAGACATTAGTAATATTCATCTGGGACAGCAGCTACAGACAAGTGTGGAAGTCTTCAATTCACATTCTCATCCAAAGTGTCTGAGTGTTCATTTCTTGTCTGATCCGGAAGGCATTAACACATTAGCACAAATTTCCTGTCCTAGGAGTGAACTGGCATTCTCCCTTCATTGTTACAAGCTCATATTGAAACAAATGAGTTTATATTGAAAACAAAGACGTATCCTAGCAACAACTCAAGTATTCATGCATGAGTACGTAAATCTATGGCAGTATTGTAAATTATCAACTTCATTGTAGCCTAATTGTTCAATTAGTTCATTCTTGATGTTGAAAAGTTTAACCCAACGGCCTACATTACTGATCATTTTCTTAAATCTTCTAAGTCGATGTTCGACTCCGGGCAAATCAATCTTGATTCCCACACCTAAAAATATTCTTGAAAATGTTTTCCATGGAGTATGGTTTTCAAGATAGCATCCAAACCTTTGTTACAATATTTCAGTTTTCTTAAACGAATGTCGATAGTCATGAGAATAATGCAGTCATAAATGAAACCGCATGATGGGATGGTGTAGGTAATAAACACATACACACACACACACGTAAACAAATTAATGTATATGTATTCAATTTGAATTACATTTCTTGAAGTACAACTTGTGCATTAACCTTCTATGTTTTCGTGTTCTAGGGTCGAATTTCATGTCAATCGGAATTTTTTTTCGTAAACTGATTTTTTTGCCCTGAAACTTAGTGAAAACTATATCTTCCACTCTCACTCATTATTCCGACCGCGCAATATTGTACGGTCACAATCGCGGTGAATAATTTTTTGCTATATTATTCCTGAATATTGAAAGAAAGCTTCGCAATGCATTTCATATGCCGGAAGAAATAATTTTGCTACGAAATTCCCAGAACACTTTATAGAATTGATGGTATTCTTTACACATTCATTGATTGGAAGTATCTTGCAGTAAACATGACTCACCTCCATGTTAATGGTTTAGTTGGGCAAGGAACTCTCGGCGAAACGTTTTGAGACATACGAACATAGTCTCCTAACAAATATATACAATTTGAAATATAGTATGACACACAAGGAAACTGATTATTATGTAAAATTATCACAAATAATAAATACGTAGTTGATTAACAAAGCATTGAGCAGTTAGCGGCAATAAACGAAAAATAAAAAAAATGGCGTCAATGAAAGATTATTGTGCCCCCGGTTTCGGTCGCCCGTTCCAAAAGCAAAACGATTCATTTTGAATGTCAGAGAATGCAAGTTACCATTCGAAATTTAGTGAAACTTGGTGTTGATCTCTCATTTACACCAGAAAAAAATTATCTGAATGCACGTCTATAAATTGCAAATGAAAATGTCAAAACATATGCATAGTCATGTGTAGATATGACTAACATGTATAAATGATGCATACGCACAACCAATCAAGTGTTATCGTTATAAGTTGTAATTAAACATGCAGAAATTTTCGACAATTTTTATGCTATCGTAGTTCTTGCAATGAAATTCATTCTCGACAATGCTAACACTTACGCAGTGTGACAGAACATTGAAATATGAAGAAATTCTTGAAAAGTAACAACATGATGGTCACTTTTGATTAGAGATTTACAATTAAACAATAGAACGTTTAGCAGTTAGTGACATTAACCGAAAAATCAAAAACAAGGCGCGAATAAAAGAACATTGCGCCCCGGCCAATGTCACCCTTTTCAACACTAAAACGCCTTATTTTGAATTTTAAAGCACACTAGTTACAATTCCGGATTTAATGATACTTGCTGTTGATCCCACCTTCCCACCAGACATAGCTTTACTAAATTTCCGGCGATATTTTGAAATCGTAGTGGTAATGAATGTTTATACTTTTGAAAACAGGACTAACATGTTCACAGGATGTGTGTGCAAGACAAATAATGTGTTATCAGTACAAGAGGTAGAGAGATTTTGAGCCTGCAATTGTAATAAGGATTTTGAAAGCCGACACGTATACTTAGAATTAGTCTATTCTTTGTTTGCTTGCGAATGAATTTCCATCACAAAAGATAATTCATTTCTTCACTCAAAGATCTCTCATATTTCAGAACCGGCTTTTCACATATTGATTAAACATTATTTATAGTGGACAACTCTGAAAGAAATATTACCTTTGGATACGTCGAATACATTAGTAATATTCATCTGGGAAAGCAGCTACAGACAAGTGTGGAAGTCTTCAATTCACATTCTCATCCAAAGTGTCTGAGTGTTCTGTTCTTGTCTGAACCGCAAGGCAGAAACAGATTAGCACAAATTTCCTGTCCTAGGAGTTAACTGGCATTCTTCCTTCATTGTTACAAGCTCATATTGAAACAAATGTGTTCATATTCAAAACAAAGACGTATCCTAGCAACATCTCAAGTATTCATGCATGAGTAAATCTATGGCATGGTAAATAATTATAAATTATCAACTTCATTGTAGCCTAATTGTTCAATTAGTTCATTCTTGATGTTGAAAAGTTTAACCCAGCGGCCTACATTACTGATCATTTTCTTAAATCTTCTAAGTCGATGTTCGACTCCGTGCAAATCAAACTTGATGCCCACATCTAAAAATATTCTTGAAAATGTTTTCCATGGAATATGGTAATCAAGATAGCATCCAAACCTTTGTTACAATATTTCAGTTTTCTTAAACGAATGTCGATAGTCATGAAAATAATGCAGTCATAAATGAAACCGCATGATGGGATGGTGTATTTAATAAACACATACACACACACACACACACACGCATGTAAACAAATTAATGTATATATATTCAATTTGAATTACATTTCTTGAGGTACAACTTGTGCATTAACCTTCTACGTTTTCGTGTTCTACGGTAGAATTTCATGTCAATCGGACCTTTTTTTTCGTAAACTGATTTATTTGCCGTGAAACTTAGTGAAAACTATATCTTCCAATCTCACTCATTATTCCGACCGCGCAATATTGTACGGTCACAAACGCGGTGAATAATTTCTTGCCATATTATTTCTGAATTTTGAAAGAAAGGTTCGCAATGCATTTTCAAATGACCGAAGAAATAATTTTGCTACGAAATTCCCAGAACACTTTATAGAATTGATGGTATTCTTCACAAATTCATTGATTGGAATTATCTTGCAGTAAACATGACTCACCTCCATGTTAATGGTTTAGTTGGGCAAGGAACTCTCGGCGAAATGTTTTGAGACAAACGAACATAGTCTCTTAACAAATATATCCAATTTGCATTGTAGTAGAACACACAAGGAAACTGATTATTATGTAAACTTATCACAAAGAATAAATATGTAGTTGATTAGTTATGCATTGACCAGTTAGCGGCAATAAACCAAAAATCAAAAACATGGCGTCTATGAAAGATTATTGTGCCCCCGGTTTCGGTCGCCCGTTCCAAAAGCAAAACGATTCATTTTGAATGTCAGAGAATGCAAGTTACTATTCGAAATTTAGTGAAACTTGGTGTTGATCTCTCCTTTACACCAGAAAAACTTTATCTGAATGCACGTCCATACAATGCAAATCAAAATGTCAAAACATATGCATAGTCACGTGTAGATATGACTAACATGTGTAAATGATGCATACGCACAACCAATCAAGTGTTATCGTTATAAGTGGTAATTAAACATGCAGAAATTTGCGACAAATGTTATGCTATCGTAGTTCTTGCAATGAAATTCATTCTTGACAATGCTAACACTTACGCAGTGTGACAGAACATTGAAATATGAAGAAATTCTTGAAAAGTAACAAAATGATGGTCATTTTTGATTAGAGATTTACAATTAAACAATAGAACGTTTAGCAGTTAGTGACATAAACCGAAAAATCAAAAACAAGGCGCGAATAAATCAACATTGCGCCCCGGCCAATGTCACCCTTTTCAACACTAAAACGCCTTATTTTGAATTTTAAAGCACACTAGTTACAATTCCGGATTTAATGATACTTGCTGTTGATCCCACCTTCCCACCAGACATAGCTTTACTAAATTTCCGGCGATATTTTGAAATCGTAGTGGTAATGAATGTTTAGACTTTTGAAACAGGACTAACATGTTCACAGGATGTGTGTGGAAAACAAATAATATGTTATCAGTACACGTGGTAGAGATATTTTGAGCCTGCAATTGTAATAAAGATCTTGAAAGCCGACATGTATACTTAGAATTAGTCTATTCTTTGTTTGCTTGCGAATGAATTTCCATCACAAAAGATAATTCATTTCTTCACTCAAAGATCTCTCATATTTCAGAACCGGCTTTTCACATATTGATTAAAAATTATTTATAGTGGACAACTCTGAAAGAAATATTACCTTTGGATACGTCGAATACATTAGTAATATTCATCTGGGACAGCAGCTACAGACAAGTGTGGAAGTCTTCAATTCACATTCTCATCCAAAGTGTCTGAGTGTTCTGTTCTTGTCTGAACCGCAAGGCAGAAACAGATTAGCACAAATTTCCTGTCCTAGGAGTTAACTGGCATTCTTCCTTCATTGTTACAAGCTCATATTGAAACAAATGTGTTCATATTCAAAACAAAGACGTATCCAGCAACAACACAAGTATGCATGCATGAGTAAATCTATGGCATGGTAAATAATTATAAATTATCAACTTCATTGTAGCCTAATTGTTCAATTAGTTCATTCTTGATGTTGAAAAGTTTAACCCAGCGGCCTACATTACTGATCATTTTCTTAAATCTTCTAAGTCGATGTTCGACTCCGTGCAAATCAAACTTGATGCCCACATCTAAAAATATTCTTGAAAATGTTTTCCATGGATTATGGTATTCAAGATAGCATCCAAACCTTTGTTACAATATTTCAGTTTTCTTAAACGAATGTCGATAGTCATGAGAATAATGCAGTCATAAATGAAACCGCATGATGGGATGGTGTAGGTAATAAACACATACACACACACACACACGCATGTAAACAAATTAATGTATATATATTCAATTTGAATTACATTTCTTGAGGTACAACTTGTGCATTAACCTTCTACGTTTTCTTGTTCTAGGGTCGAATTTCATGTCAATCGGACCTTTTTTTTCGTAAACTGATTTATTTGCCGTGAAACTTAGTGAAAACTATATCTTCCACTCTCACTCATTATTCCGACCGCGCAATATTGTACGGTCACAAACGCGGTGAATAATTTTTTGCCATATTATTACTGAATATTGAAAGAAAGGTTCGCAATGCATTTTCAAATGACCGAAGAAATAATTTTGCTACGAAATTCCCAGAACACCTTATAGAATTGATGGTATTCTTCACATATTCATTGATTGGAAATATCTTGCAGTAAACATGACTCACCTCCATGTTAATGGTTTAGTTGGGCAAGGAACTCTCGGCCAAATGTTTTGAGACAAACGAACATAGTCTTTTAACAAATATATCCAATTTGAATGTAGTAGAACACACAAGGAAACTAATTATTATGTTAACTTATCACAAAGAATAAATATGTAGTTTATTAGCAATGCATTGAGTAGTTAGCGGCAATAAACCAAAAATCAAAAACATGGCGTCTATGAAAGATTATTGTGCCCCCGGTTTCGGTCGCCCGTTCCAAAAGCAAAACGATTCATTTTGAATGTCAGAGAATGCAAGTTTCCATTCGAAATTTAGTGAAACTTGGTGTTGATCTCTCCTTTACACCAGAAAAAATTTATCTGAATGCACGTCCATACAATGCAAATCAATATGTCAAAACATGTGCATAGTCATGTGTAGATATGACTAACATGTATAAATGATGCATACGCACAACCAATCAAGTGTTTTCGTTATAAGTTGTAATTAAACATGCAGAAATTTGCGACAAATGTTATGCTATCGTAGTTCTTGCAATGAAATTCATTCTCGACAATGTTAACACTTACATAGTGTGACAGAACATTGAAATATGAAGAAATTCTTGAAAAGTAACAAAATGATGGTCATTTTTCATTAGAGATTTACAATTAAACAATAGAACGTTTAGCAGTTAGTGACATTAACCGAAAAATCAAAAACAAGGCGCGAATAAAAGAACATTGCGCCCCGGCCAATGTCACCCTTCTCAACACTAAAACGCCTTATTTTGAATTTTAAAGCACACTAGTTACAATTCCGGATTTAATGATACTTGCTGTTGATCCCACCTTCCCACCAGACATAGCTTTAGTAAATTTGCGAAAATATTTTGAAATCGTAGTGGTAATGAATGTTTAGACTTTTGAAACAGGACTAACATGTTCACAGGATGTGTGTGGAAAACAAATAATGTGTTATCAGTACAAGTGGTAGAGAGATTTTGAGCCTGCAATTGTAATAAAGATCTTGAAAGTCGACATGTATACTTAGGATTAGTCTATTCTTTGTTTGCTTGCGAATGAATTTCCATCACAAAAGATAATTCATTTCTTCACTCAAAGATCTCTCATATTTCAGAACCGGCTTTTCACATATTGATTAAACATTATTTATAGTGGACAACTCTGAAAGAAATATTACCTTTGGATACGTCGAATACATTAGTAATATTCATCTGGGACAGCAACTACAGACAAGTGTGGAAGTCTTCAATTCACATTCTCATCCAAAGTGTCTGAGTGTTCTTTTCTTGTCTGATCCGCAAGGCAGAAACACATTAGCACAAATTTCCTGTCCTAGGAGTGAACTGGCATTCTCCCTTCATTGTTACAAGCTCATATTGAAACAAATGAGTTTATATTGAAAACAAAGACGTATCCTAGCAACAACTCAAGTATTCATGCATGAGTAAATCTATGGCAGTTTTGTAAATTATCAACTTCATTGTAGCCTAATTGTTCAATTAGTTCATTCTTGATGTTGAAAAGTTTAACCCAACGGCCTACATTACTGATCATTTTCTTAAATCTTCTAAGTCGATGTTCGACTCCGGGCAAATCAATCTTGATTCCCACATCTAAAAATATTCTTGAAAATGTTTTCCATGGAGTATGGTTTTCAAGATAGCATCCAAACCTTTGTTACAATATTTCAGTATTCTTAAACGAATGTCGATAGTCATGAGAATAATGCAGTCATAAATGAAACCGCATGATGGGATGGTGTAGGTAATAAACACATACACACACACACACGCACACGCACGTAAACAAATTCATGTATATATATTCAATTTGAATTACATTTCTTGAGGTACAACTTGTGCATTAACCTTCTACGTTTTCGTGTTCTAGGGTCGAATTTCATGTCAATCGGAATTTTTTTTCCTAAACTGATTTATTTGCCGTGAAACTTAGTGAAAACTATATCTTCCACTCTCACTCATTATTCCGACCGCGCAATATTGTACGGTCACAAACGCGGTGAATAATTTTTTGCTATATTATTCCTGAATATTGAAAGAAAGCTTCGCAATGCATTTCAAATGCCGGAAGAAATAATTTTGCTACGAAATTCCCAGAACACTTTATAGAATTGATGGTATTCTTCACACATTCATTGATTGGAAGTATCTTGCAGTAAACATGACTCACCTCCATGTTAATGGTTTAGTTGGGTAAGGAACTCTCGGCGAAATGTTTTGAGACATACGAACATAGTCTCCTAACAAATATATACAATTTGCAATATAGTATGACACACAAGGAACTGATTATTATGTAAAATTATCACAAATAATAAATACGTAGTTGATTAACAAAGCATTGAGCAGTTAGCGGCAATAAACGAAAAATAAAAAACATGGCGTCAATGAAAGATTATTGTGCCCCCGGTTTCGGTCGCCCGTTCCAAAAGCAAAACGATTCATTTTGAATGTCAGAGAATGTAAGTTACCATTCGAAATTTAGTGAAACTTGGTGTTCATCTCTCATTTACACCAGAAAAAAATTATCTGAATGCACGTCTATAAATTGCAAATGAAAATGTCAAAACATATGCATAGTCATGTGTAGATATGACTAACATGTATAAATGATGCATACGCACAACCAATCAAGTGTTATCGTTATAAGTTGTAATTGAACATGCAGAAATTTGCGACAATTGTTATGCTATCGTAGTTCTTGCAATGAAATTCATTCTCGACAATGCTAACACTTACGCAGTGTGACAGAACATTGAAATATGAAGAAATTCTTGAAAAGTAACAGCATGATGGTCACTTTTGATTAGAGATTTACAATTAAACAATAGAACGTTTAGCAGTTAGTGACATTAACCGAAAAATCAAAAACAAGGCGCGAATAAAAGAACATTGCGCCCCGGCCAATGTCACCCTTTTCAACACTTAAACGCCTTATTTTGAATTTTAAAGCACAGCAGTTACAATTCCGGATTTAATAATACTTGCTGTTGATCCCACCTTCCCGCCAGACATAGCTTTACTAAATTTGCGGCGATATTTTGAAATCGTAGTGGTAATGAATGTTTATACTTTTGAAAACAGGACTAACATGTTCACAGGATGTGTGTGCAAAACAAATAATGTGTTATCAGTACAAGAGATAGAGAGATTTTGAGCCTGCAATTGTAATAAGGATTTTGAAGGCCGACACGTATACTTAGAATTAGTCTATTCTTTGTTTGCTTGCGAATGAATTTCCATCACAAAAGATAATTCATTTCTTCACTCAAAGATCTCTCATATTTCAGAACCGGCTTTTCACATATTGATTAAACATTATTTATAGTGAACAACTCTGAAAGAAATATTACCTTTGGATACGTCAAAGACATTAGTAATATTCATCTGGGACAGCAACTAGAGACAAGTGTGGAAGTCTTCATTTCACATTCTCATCCAAAGTGTCTGAGTGTTCTGTTCTTGTCTGAACCGCAAGGCAGATACAGAGGAGCACAAATTTCCTGTCCTAGGAGTTAACTGGCATTCTTCCTTCATTGTTACAAGCTCATATTGAAACAAATGTGTTCATATTCAAAACAAAGACGTATCCTACCAACATCTCAAGTATTCATGCATGAGTAAATCTATGGCATGGTAAATAATTATAAATTATCAACTTCATTGTAGCCTAATTGTTCAATTAGTTCATTCTTGATGTTGAAAAGTTTAACCCAGCGGCCAACATTACTGATCATTTTCTTAAATCTTCTAAGTCGATGTTCGACTCCGTGCAAATCAAACTTGATGCCCACATCTAAAAATATTCTTGAAAATGTTTTCCATGGATTATGGTATTCAAAATAGCATCCAAACCTTTGTTACAATATTTCAGTTTTCTTAAACGAATGTCGATAGTCATGAGAATAATGCAGTCATAAATGAAACCGCATGATGGGATGGTGTAGGTAATAAACACATACACACACACACACGCACACGCACGTAAACAAATTCATGTATATATATTCAATTTGAATTACATTTCTTGAGGTACAACTTGTGCATTAACCTTCTACGTTTTCTTGTTCTACGGTAGAATTTCATGTCAATCGGACCTTTTTTTTTTTTTTTTCGTAAACTGATTTATTTGCCGTGAAACTTAGTGAAAACTATATCTTCCACTCTCACTCATTATTCCGACCGCGCAATATTGTACGGTCACAAACGCGGTGAATAATTTTTTGCCATATTATTTCTGAATATTGAAAGAAAGCTTCGCAATGCATTTTCAAATGTCCGAAGAAATAATTTTCCTACGAAATTCCCAGAAAACCTTATAGAATTGATGGTATTCTTCACAAATTCATTGATTGGAAGTATCTTGCAGTAAACAAGACTCACCTCCATGTTAATGGTTTAGTTGGGCAAGGAACTCTCGGCCAAATATTTTGAGACAAACGAACATAGTCTCTTAACAAATATATCCAATTTGCATTGTAGTAGAACACACAAGGAAACTGATTATAATGTAAACTTATCACAGAAAATAAATATAAAGTTGATTAACAAAGCATTGAGCATTTAGCGGCAATAGACGAAAAATCAAAAACATGGCGTCAATGAAAGATTATTGTTGCCCCGGTTTCGGTCGCCCGTTCCAAAAGCAAAACGATTCGTTTTGAATGTCAGAGAATACAAGTTACCATTCGAAATTTAGTGAAACTTGGTGTTGATCTCTCCTTTACACCAGAAAAAATTTATCTGAATGCACGTCCATACAATGCAAATCAAAATGTCAAAACATATGCATAGTCTTGGTAGATATGACTAACATGTATAAATGATGCATACGCACAACCAATCAAGTGTTATCGTTATAAGTGGTAATTAAACATGTAGAAATTTGCGACAAATGTTACGCTATCGTAGTTCTTGCAATGAAATTCATTCTCGACAATGTTCACACTTACATAGTGTGACAGAACATTGAAATATGAAAAAATCTTGAAAACTAAAAAATGATGGTCATTTTTGATTAGAGATTTACAATTAAACAATAGAACGTTTAGCAGTTACTGACATTAACCGAAAAATCAAAAACAAGGCGCGAATAAAAGAACATTGCGCCCCGGCCAATGTCACCCTTTTCAACACTAAAACGCCTTATTTTGAATTTTAAAGCACACTAGTTACAATTCCGGATTTAATGATACTTGCTGTTGATCCCACCTTCCCACCAGACATAGCTTTACTAAATTTGCGGCGATATTTTGAAATCGTAGTGGTAATGAATGTTTAGACTTTTGAAACAGGACTAACATGTTCACAGGATGTGTGTGGAAAACAAATAATGTGTTATCAGTACAAGTGGTAGAGAGATTTTGAGCCTGCAATTGTAATAAAGATCTTGAAAGCCGACATGTATACTTAGTATTAGTCTATTCTTTGTTTGCTTGCGAATGAATTTCCATCACAAAAGATAATTCATTTCTTCACTCAAAGATCTCTCATATTTCAGAACCGGCTTTTCACATATTGATTAAACATTATTTATAGTGGACAACTCTGAAAGAAATATTAGCTTTGGTTACGTCGAATACATTAGTAATATTCATCTGGGACAGCAGCTACAGACAAGTGTGGAAGTCTTCAATTCACATTCTCATCCAAAGTGTCTGAGTGTTCTGTTCTTGTCTGAACCGCAAGGCAGAAACAGATTAGCACAAATTTCCTGTCCTAGGAGTTAACTGGCATTCTTCCTTCATTGTTACAAGCTCATATTGAAACAAATGTGTTCATATTCAAAACAAAGACGTATCCTAGCAACAACTCAAGTATTCATGCATGAGTAAATCTATGGCATGGTAAATAATTATAAATTATCAACTTCATTGTAGCCTAATTGTTCAATTAGTTCATTCTTGATGTTGAAAAGTTTAACCAGCGGCCTACATTACTGATCATTTTCTTAAATCTTCTAAGTCGATGTTCGACTCCGTGCAAATCAAACTTGATGCCCACATCTAAAAATATTCTTGAAAATGTTTTCCATGGATTATGGTATTCAAGATAGCATCCAAACCTTTGTTACAATATTTCAGTTTTCTTAAACGAATGTCGATAGTCATGAGAATAATGCAGTCATAAATGAAACCGCATGATGGGATGGTGTAGGTAATAAACTCATACACACACACACACGCGCACGCACGTAAACAAATTCATGTATATATATTCAATTTGAATTACATTTCTTGAGGTACAACTTGTGCATTAACCTTCTACGTTTTCGTGTTCTACGGTAGAATTTCATGTCAATCGGACCTTTTTTTTTTTTTTTTTCATAAACTGATTTATTTGCCGTGAAACTTAGTGAAATCTATATCTTCCACTCTCACTCATTATTCCGACCGCGCAATATTGTACGGTCACAAACGCGGTGAATAATTTTTTGCCATATTATTTCTGAATATTGAAAGAAAGGTTCGCAATGCATTTTCAAATGACCGAAGACATAATTTTGCTACGAAATTCCCAGAACACCTTATAGAATTGATGGTATTCTTCACAAATTCATTGATTGGAAGTATCTTGCAGTAAACATGACTCACCTCCATGTTAATGGTTTAGTTGGGCAAGGAACTCTCGGCCAAATGTTTTGAGACAAACGAACATAGTCTCTTAACAAATATATCCAATTTGAATGTAGTAGAACACACAAGGAAACTGATTATTATGTAAACTTATCACAAAGAATAAATATGTAGTTTATTAGCAATGCATTGAGTAGTTAGCGGCAATAAACCAAAAATCAAAAACATGGCGTCTATGAAAGATTATTGTGCCCCCGGTTTCGGTCGCCCGTTCCAAAAGCAAAACGATTCATTTTGAATGTCAGAGAATGCAAGTTACCATTCGAAAGTTAGTGAAACTTGGTGTTGATCTCTCCTTTACACCAGAAAAAATTTATCTGAATGCACGTCCATACAATGCAAATCAATATGTCAAAACATGTGCATAGTCATGTGTAGATATGACTAACATGTATAAATGATGCAGACGCACAACCAGTCAAGTGTTATCGTTATAAGTTGTAATTAAACATGCAGAAATTTGCGACAAATGTTATGCTATCGTAGTTCTTGCAATGAAATTCATTCTCGACAATGTTAACATTTACATAGTGTGACAGAACATTGAAATATGAAGAAATTCTTGAAAAGTAACAAAATGATGGTCATTTTTCATTAGAGATTTACAATTAAACAATAAAACGTTTAGCAGTTAGTGACATTAACCGAAAAATCAAAAACAAGGCGCGAATAAAAGAACATTGCGCCCCGGCCAATGTCACCCTTTTCAACACTAAAACTCCTTATTTTGAATTTTAAAGCACACTAGTTACAATTCCGGATTTAATGATACTTGCTGTTGATCCCACCTTCCCACCAGACATAGCTTTAGTAAATTTGCGAAAATATTTTGAAATCGTAGTGGTAATGAATGTTTACACTTTTGAAACAGGACTAACATGTTCACAGGATGTGTGTGGAAAACAAATAATGTGTTATCAGTACAAGTGGTAGAGAGATTTTGAGCCTGCAATTGTAATAAAGATCTTGAAAGTCGACATGTATACTTAGAATTAGTCTATTCTTTGTTTGCTTGCGAATGAATTTCCATCACAAAAGATAATTCATTTCTTCACTCAAAGATCCCTCATATTTCAGAACCGGCTTTTCACATATTGATTAAACATTATTTATAGTGGACAACTCTGAAAGAAATATTACCTTTGGATACGTCGAATACATTAGTAATATTCATCTGGGACAGCAGTTATAGACAAGTGTGGAAGTCTTCAATTCACATTCTCATCCAAAGTGTCTGAGTGTTCTGTTCTTGTCTGAACCGCAAGGCAGAAACAGAGGAGTACAAATTTCCTGTCCTAGGAGTTAACTGGCATTCTTCCTTCATTGTTACAAGCTCATATTGAAACAAAGGTGTTTATATTCAAAACAAAGGCGTATCCTAGCAACAACTCAAGTATTCATGCATGAGTAAATCTATGGCATGGTAAATAATTATAAATTATCAACTTCATTGTAGCCTAATTGTTCAATTAGTTCAATCTTGATGTTGAATAGTTTAACCCAGCGGCCTACATTACTGATCATTTTCTTAAATCTTTTAAGTCGATGTTCGACTGCGTGCAAATCAAACTTTATGCCCACATCTAAAAATATTCTTGAAAATATTTTCCATGGCGTATGGTATTCAAGATAGCATCAAAACCTTTGTTACAATATTTCAATTTACTTAAACGAATGTCGATAGTCATGAGAATAATGAAGTCATAAATGAAACCGCATGATGGGATGGTGTAGGTAATAAACACACACACACACACACACACACGCACGTAAACAAATTCATGTATATATATTCAATTTGAATTACATTTCTTAAGGTACAACTTGTGCATTAACCTTCTACGTTTTCTTGTTCTAGGGTAGAATTTCATGTCAATCGGACCTTTTTTTCGTAAACTGATTTATTTGCCGTGAAACTTAGTGAAAACTATATCTTCCACTCTCACTCATTATTCCGACCGCGCAATATTGTACGGTCACAATCGCGGTGAATAATTTTTTGCTATATTATTCCTGAATATTGAAAGAAAGCTTCGCAATGCATTTCAAATGCCGGAAGAAATAATTTTGCTACGAAATTCCCAGAACACTTTATAGAATTGATGGTATTCTTCACACATTCATTGATTGGAAGTATCTTGCAGTAAACATGACTCACCTCCATGTTAATGGTTTAGTTGGGCAAGGAACTCTCTTCGAAATGTTTTGAGACATACGAACATAGTCTCTTAACAAATATATCCAATTTGCAATATAGTATGACACACAAGGAAACTGATTATTATGTAAAATTATCACAAATAATAAATACGTAGTTGATTAACAAAGCATTGAGCAGTTAGCGGCAATAAACGAAAAATAAAAAAACATGGCGTCAATGAAAGATTATTGTGCCCCCGGTTTCGGTCGCCCGTTCCAAAAGCAAAACGATTCATTTTGAATGTCAGAGAATGCAAGTTACCATTCGAAATTTAGTGAAACTTTGTGTTGATCTCTCATTTACACCAGAAAAAAAATTATCTGAATGCACGTCTATAAATTGCAAATGAAAATGTCAAAACATATGCATAGTCATGTGTAGATATGACTAACATGTATAAATGATGCATACGCACAACCAATCAAGTGTTATCGTTATAAGTTGTAATTAAACATGCAGAAATTTGCGACAAATGTTATGCTATCGTAGTTCTTGCAATGAAATTCATTCTCGACAATGCTAACACTTACGCAGTGTGACAGAACATTGAATAATGAAGAAATTCTTGAAAAGAAACAACATGATGGTCATTTTAGATTAGAGATTTACAATTAAACAATAGAACGTTTAGCAGTTAGTGACATTAACCGAAAAATCAAAAACAAGGCGCGTATAAAAGAACATTGCGCCCCGGCAAATGTCACCCTTTTCAACACTAAAACGCCTTATTTTCAATTTTAAAGCACAGCAGTTACAATTCCGGATTTAATGATACTTGCTGTTGATCCCACCTTCCCGCCAGACATAGCTTTACTAAATTTGCGGCGATATTTTGAAATCGTAGTGGTAATGAATGTTTAGACTTTTGAAACAGGACTAACATGTTCACAGGATGTGTGTGGAAAAAAAATAATGTGTTATCAGTACAAGTGGTAGAGAGATTTTGAGCCTGCAATTGTAATAAAGATTTTGAAAGCCGACATATATATACTTAGAATTAGTCTATTCTTTGTTTGCTTGCGAATGAATTTCCATCACAAAAGATAATTCATTTCTTCACTCAAAGATCTCTCATATTTCAGAACCGGCTTTTCACATATTGATTAAACATTATTTATAGTGGACAACTCTGAAAGAAATATTAGCTTTGGATACGTCGAATACATTAGTAATATTCATCTGGGACAGCAGCTACAGACAAGTGTGGAAGTCTTCAATTCACATTCTCATCCAAAGAGTCTGAGTGTTCTGTTCTTGTCTGAACCGCAAGGCAGAAACAGATTAGCACAAATTTCCTGTCCTAGGAGTTAACTGGCATTCTTCCTTCATTGTTACAAGCTCATATTGAAACAAATGTGTTCATATTCAAAACAAAGACGTATCCTAGCAACAACTCAAGTATTCATGCATGAGTAAATCTATGGCATGGTAAATAATTATAAATTATCAACTTCATTGAAGCCTAATTGTTCAATTAGTTCATTCTTGATGTTGAAAAGTTTAACCCAACGGCCTTCATTACTGATCATTTTCTTAAATCTTCTAAGTCGATGTTCGACTCCGTGCAAATCAAACTTGATGCCCACATCTAAAAATATTCTTGAAAATGTTTTCCATGGATTATGGTATCCAAGATAGCATCCAAACCTTTCTTACAATATTTCAGTTTTCTTAAACGAATGTCGAAAGTCATGAGAATAATGCAGTCATAAATGAAACCGCATGATGGGATGGTGTAGGTAATAAACACATACACACACACACACGCACACGCACGTAAACAAATTCATGTATATATATTCAATTTGAATTACATTTCTTGAGGTACAACTTGTGCATTAACCTTCTACGTTTTCGTGTTCTACGGTAGAATTTCATGTCAATCGGACCTTTTTTTTTCGTAAACTTATTTATTTGCCGTGAAACTTAGTGAAAACTATATCTTCCACTCTCACTCATTATTCCGACCGCGCAATATTGTACGGTCACAAACGCGGTGAATAATTTTTTGCCATATTATTTCTGAATATTGAAAGAAAGCTTCGCAATGCATTTTCAAATGTCCGAAGAAATAATTTTGCTACGAAATTCCCAGAACACCTTATAGAATTGATGGTATTCTTCACAAATTCATTGATTGGAAGTATCTTGCAGTAAACAAGACTCACCTCCATGTTGATGGTTTAGTTGGGCAAGGAACTCTCGGCCAAATGTTTTGAGACAAACGAACATAGTCTCTTAACAAATATATCCAATTTGCATTGTAGTAGAACACACAAGGAAACTGATTATTATGTAAACTTATCACAGAAAATAAATATGTAGTTGATTAACAAAGCATTGAGCAGTTAGCGGCAATAGACGAAAAATCAAAAACATGGCGTCAATGAAAGATTATTGTTGCCCCGGTTTCGGTCGCCCGTTCCAAAAGCAAAACGATTCGTTTTGAATGTCAGAGAATACAAGTTACCATTCGAAATTTAGTGAAACTTGGTGTTGATCTCTCCTTTACACCAGAGAAAATTTATCTGAATGCACGTCCATACAATGCAAATCAAAATGTCAAAACATATGCATAGTCATGGTAGATATGACTAACATGTATAAATGATGCATACGCACAACCAATCAAGTGTTATCGTTATAAGTGGTAATTAAACATGTAGAAATTTGCGACAAATGTTATGCTATCGTAGTTCTTGCAATGAAATTCATTCTCGACAATGTTAACACTTACATAGTGTGACAGAACAATGAAATATGAAAAAATCTTGAAAACTAAAAAATGATGGTCATTTTTCATTAGAGATTTACAAATTAAACAATACAACGTTTAGCAGTTAGTGACATTAACCGAAAAATCAAAAACAAGGCGCGAATAAAAGAACATTGCGCCCCGGCCAATGTCACCCTTTACAACACTAAAACGCCTTATTTTCAATTTTAAAGCACACTAGTTACAATTCCGGATTTAATGATACTTGCTGTTGATCCCACCTTCCCACCAGACATAGCTTTACTAAATTTGCGGCGATATTTTGAAATCGTAGTGGTAATGAATGTTTAGACTTTTGAAACAGGACTAACATGTTCACAGGATGTGTGTGGAAAAAAAATAATGTGTTATCAGTACAAGTGGTAGAGAGATTTTGAGCCTGCAATTGTAATAAAGATCTTGAAAGCCGACATGTATACTTAGAATTAGTCTATTCTTTGTTTGCTTGCGAATGAATTTCCATCACAAAAGATAATTCATTTCTTCACTCAAAGATCTCTCATTTTTCAGAACCGGCTTTTCACATATTGATTAAACATTATTTATAGTGGACAACTCTGAAAGAAATATTACCTTTGGATACGTCGAATACATTAGTAATATTCATCTGGGACAGCAGCTACAGACAAGTGTGGAAGTCTTCAATTCACATTCTCATCCAAAGTGTCTGAGTGTTCTGTTCTTGTCTGAACCGCAAGGCAGAAACAGATTAGCACAAATTTCCTGTCCTAGGAGTTAACTGGCATTCTTCCTTCATTGTTACAAGCTCATATTGAAACAAATGTGTTCATATTCAAAACAAAGACGTATCCTAGCAACAACTCAAGTATTCATGCATGAGTAAATCTATGGCATGGTAAATAATTATAAATTATCAACTTCATTGTAGCCTAATTGTTCAATTAGTTCATTCTTGATGTTGAAAAGTTTAACCCAGCGGCCTACATTACTGATCATTTTCTTAAATCTTCTAAGTCGATGTTCGACTCCGTGCAAATCAAACTTGATGCCCACATCTAAAAATATTCTTGAAAATGTTTTATATGGATTATGGTATTCAAGATAGCATCCAAACCTTTGTTACAATATTTCAGTTTTCTTAAACGAATGTCGATAGTCATGAGAATAATGCAGTCATAAATGAAACCGCATGATGGGATGGTGTAGGTAATAAACACATACACACACACACACACGCATGTAAACAAATTAATGTATATATATTCAATTTGAATTACATTTCTTGAGGTACAACTTGTGCATTAACCTTCTACGTTTTCGTGTTCTACGGTAGAATTTCATGTCAATCGGACCTTTTTTTTTCATATACTGATTTATTTGCCGTGAAACTTAGTGAAAACTATATCTTCCACTCTCACTCATTATTCCGACCGCGCAATATTGTACGGTCACAAACGCGGTGAATAATTTTTTGCCATATTATTACTGAATATTGAAAGAAAGGTTCGCAATGCATTTTCAAATGACCGAAGAAATAATTTTGCTACGAAATTCCCAGAACACCTTATAGAATTGATGGTATTCTTCACATATTCATTGATTGGAAATATCTTGCAGTAAACATGACTCACCTCCATGTTAATGGTTTAGTTGGGCAATTAACTCTCGGCCAAATGTTTTGAGACAAACGAACATAGTCTCTTAACAAATATATCCAATTTGAATGTAGTAGAACACACAAGGAAACTAATTATTATGTAAACTTATCACAAAGAATAAATATGTAGTTTATTAGCAATGCATTGAGTAGTTAGCGGCAATAAACCAAAAATCAAAAACATGGCGTCTATGAAAGATTATTGTGCCCCCGGTTTCGGTCGCCCGTTCCAAAAGCAAAACGATTCATTTTGAATGTCAGAGAATGCAAGTTTCCATTCGAAATTTAGTGAAACTTGGTGTTGATCTCTCCTTTACACCAGAAAAAATTTTATCTGAATGCACGTCCATACAATGCAAATCAATATGTCAAAACATGTGCATAGTCATGTGTAGATATGACTAACATGTATAAATGATGCATACGCACAACCAATCAAGTGTTTTCGTTATAAGTTGTAATTAAACATGCAGAAATTTGCGACAAATGTTATGCTATCGTAGTTCTTGCAATGAAATTCATTCTCGACAATGTTAACACTTACATAGTGTGACAGAACATTGAAATATGAAGAAATTCTTGAAAAGTAACAAAATGATGGTCATTTTTCATTAGAGATTTACAATTAAACAATAGAACGTTTAGCAGTTAGTGACATTAACCGAAAAATCAAAAACAAGGCGCGAATAAAAGAACATTGCGCCCCGGCCAATGTCACCCTTCTCAACACTAAAACGCCTTATTTTGAATTTTAAAGCACACTAGTTACAATTCCGGATTTAATGATACTTGCTGTTGATCCCACCTTCCCACCAGACATAGCTTTAGTAAATTTGCGAAAATATTTTGAAATCGTAGTGGTAATGAATGTTTAGACTTTTGAAACAGGACTAACATGTTCACAGGATGTGTGTGGAAAACAAATAATGTGTTATCAGTACAAGTGGTAGAGAGATTTTGAGCCTGCAATTGTAATAAAGATCTTGAAAGTCGACATGTATACTTAGGATTAGTCTATTCTTTGTTTGCTTGCGAATGAATTTCCATCACAAAAGATAATTCATTTCTTCACTCAAAGATCTCTCATATTTCAGAACCGGCTTTTCACATATTGATTAAACATTATTTATAGTGGACAACTCTGAAAGAAATATTACCTTTGGATACGTCGAATACATTAGTAATATTCATCTGGGACAGCAACTACAGACAAGTGTGGAAGTCTTCAATTCACATTCTCATCCAAAGTGTCTGAGTGTTCTTTTCTTGTCTGATCCGCAAGGCAGAAACACATTAGCACAAATTTCCTGTCCTAGGAGTGAACTGGCATTCTCCCTTCATTGTTACAAGCTCATATTGAAACAAATGAGTTTATATTGAAAACAAAGACGTATCCTAGCAACAACTCAAGTATTCATGCATGAGTAAATCTATGGCAGTATTGTAAATTATCAACTTCATTGTAGCCTAATTGTTCAATTAGTTCATTCTTGATGTTGAAAAGTTTAACCCAACGGCCTACATTACTGATCATTTTCTTAAATCTTCTAAGTCGATGTTCGACTCCGGGCAAATCAATCTTGATTCCCACATCTAAAAATATTCTTGAAAATGTTTTCCATGGAGTATGGTTTTCAAGATAGCATCCAAACCTTTGTTACAATATTTCAGTTTTCTTAAACGAATGTCGATAGTCATGAGAATAATGCAGTCATAAATGAAACCGCATGATGGGATGGTGTAGGTAATAAACACATACACACACACACACGTAAACAAATTAATGTATATGTATTCAATTTGAATTACATTTCTTGAGGTACAACTTGTGCATTAACCTTCTACGTTTTCGTGTTCTACGGTTGAATTTCATGTCAATCGGAATTTTTTTTCCTAAACTGATTTATTTGCCGTGAAACTTAGTGAAAACTATATCTTCCACTCTCACTCATTATTCCGACCGCGCAATATTGTACGGTCACAATCGCGGTGAATAATTTTTTGCTATATTATTCCTGAATATTGAAAGAAAGCTTCGCAATGCATTTCAAATGCCGGAAGAAATAATTTTGCTACGAAATTCCCAGAACACTTTATAGAATTGATGGTATTCTTCACACATTCATTGATTGGAAGTATCTTGCAGTAAACATGACTCACCTCCATGTTAATGGTTTAGTTGGGTAAGGAACTCTCGGCGAAATGTTTTGAGACATACGAACATAGTCTCCTAACAAATATATACAATTTGCAATATAGTATGACACACAAGGAACTGATTATTATGTAAAATTATCACAAATAATAAATACGTAGTTGATTAACAAAGCATTGAGCAGTTAGCGGCAATAAACGAAAAATAAAAAACATGGCGTCAATGAAAGATTATTGTGCCCCCGGTTTCGGTCGCACGTTCCAGAAGCAAAACGATTCATTTTGAATGTCAGAGAATGCAAGTTACCATTCGAAATTTAGTGAAACTTGGTGTTCATCTCTCATTTACACCAGAAAAAAATTATCTGAATGCACGTCTATAAATTGCAAATGAAAATGTCAAAACATATGCATAGTCATGTGTAGATATGACTAACATGTATAAATGATGCATACGCACAACCAATCAAGTGTTATCGTTATAAGGTGTAATTAAACATGCTGAAATTTGCGACAATTGTTATGCTATCGTAGTTCTTGCAATGAAATTTATTCTCGACAATGCTAACACTTACGCAGTGTGACAGAACATTGAAATATGAAGAAATTCTTGAAAAGTAACAGCATGATGGTCACTTTTGATTAGAGATTTACAATTAAACAATAGAACGTTTAGCAGTTAGTGACATTAACCGAAAAATCAAAAACAAGGCGCGAATAAAAGAACATTGCGCCCCGGCCAATGTCACCCTTTTCAACACTTAAACGCCTTATTTTGAATTTTAAAGCACAGCAGTTACAATTCCGGATTTAATAATACTTGCTGTTGATCCCACCTTCCCGCCAGACATAGCTTTACTAAATTTGCGGCGATATTTTGAAATCGTAGTGGTAATGAATGTTTATACTTTTGAAAACAGGACTAACATGTTCACAGGATGTGTGTGCAAAACAAATAATGTGTTATCAGTACAAGAGGTAGAGAGATTTTGAGCCTGCAATTGTAATAAGGATTTTGAAGGCCGACACGTATACTTAGAATTAGTCTATTCTTTGTTTGCTTGCGAATGAATTTCCATCACAAAAGATAATTCATTTCTTCACTCAAAGATCTCTCATATTTCAGAACCGGCTTTTCACATATTGATTAAACATTATTTATAGTGAACAACTCTGAAAGAAATATTACCCTTGGATACGTCAAAGACATTAGTAATATTCATCTGGGACAGCAACTAGAGACAAGTGTGGAAGTCTTCATTTCACATTCTCATCCAAAGTGTCTGAGTGTTCTGTTCTTGTCTGAACCGCAAGGCAGAAACAGAGGAGCACAAATTTCCTGTCCTAGGAGTTAACTGGCATTCTTCCTTCATTGTTACAAGCTCATATTGAAACAAATGTGTTCATATTCAAAACAAAGACGTATCCTACCAACATCTCAAGTATTCATGCATGAGTAAATCTATGGCATGGTAAATAATTATAAATTATCAACTTCATTGTAGCCTAATTGTTCAATTAGTTCATTCTTGATGTTGAAAAGTTTAACCCAGCGGCCTACATTACTGATCATTTTCTTAAATCTTCTAAGTCGATGTTCGACTCCGTGCAAATCAAACTTGATGCCCACATCTAAAAATATTCTTGAAAATGTTTTCCATGGAATATGGTATTCAAGATAGCATCCAAACCTTTGTTACAATATTTCAGTTTTCTTAAACGAATGTCGATAGTCATGAAAATAATGAAGTCATAAATGAAACCGCATGATGGGATGGTGTATTTAATAAACACATACACACACACACACACACACACGCATGTAAACAAATTAATGTATATATATACAATTTGAATTACATTTCTTGAGGTACAACTTGTGCATTAACCTTCTACGTTTTCGTGTTCTACGGTAGAATTACATGTCAATCGCACCTTTTTTTTCGTAAACTGATTTATTTGCCGTGAAACTTAGTGAAAACTATATCTTCCAATCTCACTCATTATTCCGACCGCGCAATATTGTACGGTCACAAACGCGGTGAATAATTTCTTGCCATATTATTTCTGAATATTGAAAGAAAGGTTCGCAATGCATTTTCAAATGACCGAAGAAATAATTTTGCTACGAAATTCCCAGAACACTTTATAGAATTGATGGTATTCTTCACAAATTCATTGATTGGAAGTATCTTGCAGTAAACATGACTCACCTCCATGTTAATGGTTTAGTTGGGCAAGGAACTCTCGGCGAAATGTTTTGAGACAAACGAACATAGTCTCTTAGCAAATATATCCAATTTGCATTGTAGTAGAACACACAAGGAAACTGATTATTATGTAAACTTATCACAAAGAATAAATATGTAGTTGATTAGTTATGCATTGACCAGTTAGCGGCAATAAACCAAAAATCAAAAACATGGCGTCTATGAAAGATTATTGTGCCCCCGGTTTCGGTCGCCCGTTCCAAAAGCAAAACGATTCATTTTGAATGTCAGAGAATGCAAGTTACTATTCGAAATTTAGTGAAACTTGGTGTTGATCTCTCCTTTACACCAGAAAAACTTTATCTGAATGCACGTCCGTACAATGCAAATCAAAATGTCAAAACATATGCATAGTCATGTGTAGATATGACTAACATGTGTAAATGATGCATACGCACAACCAATCAAGTGTTACCGTTATAAGTGGTAATTAAACATGCAGAAATTTGCGACAAATGTTATGCTATCGTAGTTCTTGCAATGAAATTCATTCTTGACAATGCTAACACTTACGCAGTGTGACAGAACATTGAAATATGAAGAAATTCTTGAAAAGTAACAAAATGATGGTCATTTTTGATTAGAGATTTACAATTAAACAATAGAACGTTTAGCAGTTAGTGACATTAACCGAAAAATCAAAAACAAGGCGCGAATAAATCAACATTGCGCCCCGGCCAATGTCACCCTTTTCAACACTAAAACGCCTTATTTTGAATTTTAAAGCACACTAGTTACAATTCCGGATTTAATGATACTTGCTGTTGATCCCACCTTCCCACCAGACATAGCTTTACTAAATTTCCGGCGATATTTTGAAATCGTAGTGGTAATGAATGTTTAGACTTTTGAAACAGGACTAACATGTTCACAGGATGTGTGTGGAAAACAAATAATGTGTTATCAGTACACGTGGTAGAGATATTTTGAGCCTGCAATTGTAATAAAGATCTTGAAAGCCGACATGTATACTTAGAATTAGTCTATTCTTTGTTTGCTTGCGAATGAATTTCGGCCAAATGTCTTGAGACATACGAAAATAGTCTCTTAACAAATATATCCAATTTGCAATATCGTACGACACACAAGGAAACAGATTATTTTGTAAAATTATCACAAAGAATAAATGCGTAGTTGATTAACAAAGCATTGAGCAGTGAGCGGCAATAAACGAAAAATAAAAAACATGGCGTCAATGAAAGATTATTGTGCCCCCGGTTTCGGTCGCCCGTTCCTGAAGCAAAACGATTCATTTTGAATGTCAGAGAATGCAAGTTACTATTCGAAATTTAGTGAAACTTGCTGTTGATCCCACCTTCCCACCAAACATAGTTTTATTAAATTTGCGGCGATAATTTGGAAATCGTAGTGATAATGAATGTTTAGTCTTTTGAAACCAGGACTAACATGTTCACAGGATGTGTGTGCAAAGCAAATAATGTGTTGTCAGTACACGTGGTAGAGATATTTTGAGCCTGCAATTGTAATAAAGATCTTGAAAGCCGACATATATACTTAGAATTAGTCTATTCTTTGTTTGCTTGCGAATGAATTTCCATCAAAAAGATAATTCATTTCTTCACTCAAAGATCTCTCATATTTCAGAACCGGCTTTTCACATATTGATTAAACATTATTTATAGTAGACAACTCTGAAAGAAATATTACCTTGGGATACGTCGAAGACATTAGTAATATTCATCTGGGACAGCAACTACAGACAAGTGTGGCAGTCTTCAATTCACATTCTCATCCAAATTGTCTGAGTGTTCTGTTCTTGTCTGAACCGCAAGGCAGAAACAGATTAGCACAAATTTCCTGTTCTAAGAGTTAACTGTCATCCTTCCTTCATTGTTAGGAACTCATATTGAAACAAATGTGTTTATATTCAAAACAAAGACGTATCGTAACAACAACTCAAGTATTCATGCATGAGTAAATCTATGGCAGTATTATAAATTATCAACTTCATTGTAGCCTAATTGTTCAATTAGTTCATTCTTGATGTTGAAAAGTTTAACCCAACTACCTACATTACTGATCATTTTCTTAAATCTTTTAAGTCGATGTTCGACTCCGTGCAAATCAAACTTGATGCCCACATCTAAAAATATTCTTGAAAATGTTTTCCATGGATTATCTTATTCAAGATAGCATCCCAACCTTTGTTACAATATTTCAGTTTTCTTAAACGAATGTCGATAGTCATGAGAAAAATGCAGTCATAAATGAAACCGCATGATGGGATGGTGTAGGTAATAAACACATACACACACACACACACACGCACGTAAACAATTTCATGTATATATATTCAATTTGAATTACATTTCTTGAGGTACAACTTGTGCATTAACCTTCTACGTTTTCGTGTTCTACGGTAGAATTTCATGTCAATCGGACCTTTTTTTTCGTAAACTGATTTATTTGCCCTGAAACTTAGTGAAAACTATATCTTCCAATCTCACTCATTATTCCGACCGCGCAATATAGTACGGTCAAGAAGAAGAAGAAAGCTTCGCAATGCATTTTCAAATGACCGAAGAAATAATTTTGCTACGAAATTCCCAGAACACCTTATAGAATTGATGGTATTCTTCACAAATTCATTGATTGGAAGTATCTTGCAGTAAACATGACTCACCTCCATGTTAATGGTTTAGTTGGGCATGGAACTCTCGGCGAAAAGTTTTGAGACAAACGAACATAGTCTCTTAACAAATATATCCAATTTGCATTGTAGTAGAACACACAAGGAAACTGATTATTATGTAAACTTATCACAAAGAATAAATATGTAGTTGATTAACAAAGCATTGAGCAGTTAGCGGCAATAAACGAAAAATCAAAAACATGGCGTCTATGAAAGATTATTGTGCCCCCGGTTTCGGTCGCCCGTTCCAAAAGCAAAAAGATTCATTTTGAATGTCAGAGAATGCAAGTTACCATTCGAAATTTAGTGAAACTTGGTGTTGATCTCTCCTTTACACCAGAAAAAATTTATCTGAATGCACGTCCATACAATGCAAATCAAAATGTCAAAACATGTGCATAGTCATATGTAGATATGACTAACATGTATAAATGATGCATACGCACAACCAATCAAGTGTTATCGCTATAAGTTGTAATTAAACATGCAGAAATTTGCGACAAATGTTATGCTATCGTAGTTCTTGCAATGAAATTCATTCTTGACAATGCTAACACTTACGCAGTGTGACAGAACATTGAAATATGAAGAAATTCTTGAAAGGTAACAAAATGATGGTCATTTTTTATTAGAGATTTACAATTAAACAATACAACGTTTAGCAGTTAGTGACATTAACCGAAAAATCAAAAACAAGGCGCGAATAAAAGAACATTGCGCCCCGGCCAATGTCACCCTTTTCAACACTAAAACGCCTTATTTTGAATTTTAAAGCACACTAGTTACAATTCCGGATTTAATAATACTTGCTGTTGATCCCACCTTCCCACCAGACATAGCTTTACTAAATTTGCTTCGATATTTTGAAATCGTAGTGGTAATGAATGTTTAGATTTTGGAAAACAGTACTAACATGTTCACATTATGTGTGTGGAAAACAAATAATGTGTTATCAGTACAAGTGGTAGAGAGATTTAGAGCCTGCAATTGTAATAAAGATCTTGAAAGCCGACATGTATACTTAGAATTAGTCTATTCTTTGTTTGCTTGCGAATGAATTTCCATCACAAAAGATAATTCATTTCTTCACTCAAAGATCTCTCATATTTCAGAACCGGCTTTTCACATACTGATTAAACATTAGTTATAGTGGACAACTCTGAAAGAAATATTACCTTTGGATACGTCGAATACATTAGTAATATTCATCTGGGACAGCAGCTACAGACAAGTGTGGAAGTCTTCAATTCACATTCTCATCCAAAGTGTCTGAGTGTTCTGTTCTTGTCTGAACCGCAAGGCGGAAACAGATTAGCACAAATTTCCTGTCCTAGGAGTTAATTGGCATTCTTCCTTCATTGTTACAAGCTCATATTGAAACAAATGTGTTCATATTCAAAACAAAGACGTATCCTAGCAACAACACAAGTATTCATGCATGAGTAAATCTATGGCATGGTAAATAATTATAAATTATCAACTTCATTGTAGCCTAATTGTTCAATTAGTTCATTCTTGATGTTGAAAAGTTTAACCCAGCGGCCTACATTACTGATCATTTTCTTAAATCTTCTAAGTCGATGTTCGACTCCGTGCAAATCAAACTTGATGCCCACATCTAAAAATATTCTTGAAAATGTTTTCCATGGATTATGGTATTCAAGATAGCATCCAAACCTTTGTTACAATATTTCAGTTTTCTTAAACGAATGTCGATAGTCATGAGAATAATGCAGTCATAAATGAAACCGCATGATGGGATGGTGTAGGTAATAAACACATACACACACACACACACGCACGTAAACAATTTCATGTATATATATTCAATTTGAATTACATTTCATGAGGTACAACTTGTGCATTAACCTTCTACGTTTTCTTGTTCTACGGTAGAATTTCATGTCAATCGGACCTTTTTTTTCGTAAACTGATTTATTTGCCCTGAAACTTAGTGAAAACTATATCTTCCAATCTCACTCATTATTCCGACCGCGCAATATAGTACGGTCACAAACGCGGTGAATAATTTCTTGCCATATTATTTCTGAATATGGAAAGAAAGGTTCGCAATGCATTTTCAAATGACCGAAGAAATAATTTTGCTACGAAATTCCCAGAACACTTTATAGAATTGATGGTATTCTTCACAAATTCATTGATTGGAAGTATCTTGCAGTAAACATGACTCACCTCCATGTTAATGGTTTAGTTGGGCAAGGAACTCTCGGTCAAATGTTTTGAGACAAACTAACATAGTCTCTTAACAAATATATAAGATTTGCAATGTAGTAGAACACACAAGCAAACTGATTATTATGTAAACTTATCACAAAGAATAAATATGTAGTTGATTAACAAAGCATTGAGCAGTTAGCGGCAATAAACGAAATATCAAAAACATGGCGTCAATGAAAGATTATTGTGCCCCCGGTTTCGGTCGCCCGTTCCAAAAGCAAAACGATTCATTTTGAATGTCAGAGAATGCAAGTTACCATTCGAAATTTAGTGAAACTTGGTGTTGATCTCTCCTTTACACCAGAAAAAAATTATCTGAATGCACGTCCGTACAATGCAAATCAAAATGTCAAAACGTGTGCATAGTCTTGTGTAGATATGACTAAAATGTATAAATGATGCATACGCACAACCAATCAAGTGTTATCGTTATAAGTTGTAATTAAAGATGCAGAAATTTGCGACAAATGTTATGCTATCGTAGTTCTTGCAATGAAATTCATTCTCGACAATGCTAACACTTACGCAGTGTGACAGAACATTGAAAAATGAAGAAATTCTTGAAAAGTAACAAAATGATGGTCATTTTTGATTAGAGATTTACAATTAAACAATACAACGTTTAGCAGTTAGTGACATTAACCGAAAAATCAAAAACAAGGCGCGAATAAAAGAACATTGCGCCCCGGCCAATGTCACCCTTTTCAACACTAAAACGCCTTATTTTGAATTTTAAAGCACACTAGTTACAATTCCGGATTTAATGATACTTGCTGTTGATCCCACCTTCCCACCAGACATAGCTTTACTAAATTTCCGGCGATATTTTGAAATCGTAGTGGTAATGAATATTTAGACTTTTGAAAACAGGACTAACATGTTCACAGGATGTGTGTGCAAAACAAATAATGTGTTATCAGTACAAGAGGTAGAGAGATTTTGAGCCTGCAATTGTAATAAGGATTTTGAAAGCCGACACGTATACTTAGAATTAGTCTATTCTTTGTTTGCTTGCGAATGAATTTCCATCACAAAAGATAATTCATTTCTTCACTCAAAGATCTCTCATATTTCAGAACCGGCTTTTCACATATTGATTAAACATTATTTATAGTGGACAACTCTGAAAGAAATATTACCTTTGGATACGTCAAAGACATTAGTAATATTCATCTGGGACAGCAACTAGAGACAAGTGTGGAAGTCTTCATTTCACTTTCTCATCCAAAGTGTCTGAGTGTTCTGTTCTTGTCTGAACCGCAAGGCAGAAACAGAGGAGCACAAATTTCCTGTCCTAGGAGTTAACTGGCATTCTTCCTTCATTGTTACAAGCTCATATTGAAACAAATGTGTTCATATTCAAAACAAAGACGTATCCTAGCAACATCTCAAGTATTCATGCATGAGTAAATCTATGGCATGGTAAATAATTATAAATTATCAACTTCATTGTAGCCTAATTGTTCAATTAGTTCATTCTTGATGTTGAAAAGTTTAACCCAGCGGCCTACATTACTGATCATGTTCTTAAATCTTCTAAGTCGATGTTCGACTCCGTGCAAATCAAACTTGATGCCCACATCTAAAAATATTCTTGAAAATGTTTTCCATGGAATATGGTATTCAAGATAGCATCCGAACCTTTGTTACAATATTTCAGTTTTCTTAAACGAATGTCGATAGTCATGAAAATAATGCAGTCATAAATGAAACCGCATGATGGGATGGTGTATTTAATAAACACATACACACACACACACACACACGCATGTAAACAAATTAATGTATATATATTCAATTTGAATTACATTTCTTGAGGTACAACTTGTGCATTAACCTTCTTCGTTTTCGTGTTCTACGGTAGAATTTCATGTCAATCGGACCTTTTTTTTCGTAAACTGATTTATTTGCCGTGAAACTTAGTGAAAACTATATCTTCCAATCTCACTCATTATTCCGACCGCGCAATATTGTACGGTCACAAACGCGGTGAATAATTTCTTGCCATATTATTTCTGAATATTGAAAGAAAGGTTCGCAATGCATTTTCAAATGACCGATGAAATAATTTTGCTACGAAATTCCCAGAACACTTTATAGAATTGATGGTATTCTTCACAAATTCATTGATTGGAAGTATCTTGCAGTAAACATGACTCACCTCCATGTTAATGGTTTAGTTGGGCAAGGAACTCTCGGCGAAATGTTTTGAGACAAACGAACATAGTCTCTTAACAAATATATCCAATTTGCATTGTAGTAGAACACACAAGGAAACTGATTATTATGTAAACTTATCACAGAAAATAAATATGTAGTTGATTAGTTATGCATTGAGCAGTTAGCGGCAATAAACCAAAAATCAAAAACATGGCGTCTATGAAAGATTATTGTGCCCCCGGTTTCAGTCGCCCGTTCCAAAAGCAAAACGATTCATTTTGAATGTCAGAGAATGCAAGTTACTATTCGAAATTTAGTGAAACTTGGTGTTGATCTCTCCTTTACACCAGAAAAACTTTATCTGAATGCACGTCCATACAATGCAAATCAAAATGTCAAAACATATGCATAGTCATGTGTAGATATGACTAACATGTGTAAATGATGCATTGGCACAACCAATCAAGTGTTATCGTTATAAGTGGTAATTAAACATGCAGAAATTTGCGACAAATGTTATGCTATCGTAGTTCTTGCAATGAAATTCATTCTTGACAACGCTAACACTTACGCAGTGTGACAGAACATTGAAATATGAAGAAATTCTTGAAAAGTAACAAAATTATGGTCATTTTTGATTAGAGATTTACAATTAAACAATAGAACGTTTAGCAGTTAGTGACATTAACCGAAAAATCAAAAACAAGGCGCGAATAAATCAACATTGCGCCCCGGCCAATGTCACCCTTTTCAACACTAAAACGCCTTATTTTGAATTTTAAAGCACACTAGTTACAATTCCGGATTTAATGATACTTGCTGTTGATCCCACCTTCCCACCAGACATAGCTTTACTAAATTTGCGGCGATAATTTGGAAATCGTAGTGATAATGAATGTTTAGTCTTTTGAAACCAGGACTAACATGTTCACAGGATGTGTGTGCAAAGCAAATAATGTGTTGTCAGTACACGTGGTAGAGATATTTTGAGCCTGCAATTGTAATAAAGATCTTGAAAGCCGACATATATACTTAGAATTAGTCTATTCTTTGTTTGCTTGCGAATGAATTTCCATCACAAAAGATAATTCATTTCTTCACTCAAATATCTCTCATATTTCAGAACCGGCTTTTCAAATATTGATTAAACATTATTTATAGTGGACAACTCTGAAAGAAATATTACCTTTGGATACGTCGAATACATTAGTAATAATCATCTGGGACAGCAGCTACAGACAAGTGTGGAAGTCTTCAATTCACATTCTCATCCAAAGTGTCTGAGTGTTCTGTTCTTGTCTGAACCGCATGGCAGAAACAGATTAGCAGAAATTTCCTGTCCTAGGAGTTAACTGGCATTCTTCCTTCATTGTTACAATCTCATATTGAAACAAATGTGTTCATATTCAAAACAAAGACGTATCCTAGCAACAACTCAAGTATTCATGCATGAGTAAATCTATGGCATGGTAAATAATTATAAATTATCAACTTCATTGTAGCCTAATTGTTCAATTAGTTCATTCTTGATGTTGAAAAGTTTAACCCAGCGGCCTACATTACTGATCATTTTCTTAAATCTTCTAAGTCGATGTTTGACTCCGTGCAAATCAAACTTGATGCCCACATCTAAAAATATTCTTGAAAATGTTTTCCATGGATTATCTGATTCAAGATAGCATCCCAACCTTTGTTACAATATTTCAGTTTTCTTAAACGAATGTCGATAGTCATGAGAATAATGCAGTCATAAATGAAACCGCATGATGGGATGGTGTAGGTAATAAACACATACACACACACACACACGCATGTAAACAAATTAATGTATATATATTCAATTTGAATTACATTTCTTGAGGTACAACTTGTGCATTAACCTTCTACGTTTTCGTGTTCTAGGGTAGAATTACATGTCAATCGGACCTTTCTTTTCGTAAACTGATTTATTTGCCTCGAAACTTAGTGAAAACTATATCTTCCACTCTCACTCATTATTCCGACCGCGCAATATTGTACGGTCACAAACGCGGTGAATAATTTTTTGTCATATTATTTCTGAATATTGAAAGAAAGCTTCGCAATGCATTTTCAAATGACCGAAGAAATAATTTTGCTACGAAATTCCCAGAACACCTTATAGAATTGATGGTATTCTTCACAAATTCATTGATTGGAAGTATCTTGCAGTAAACATGACTCACCTCCATGTTAATGGTTTAGTTGGGCATGGAACTCTCGGCGAAAAGTTTTGAGACAAACGAACATAGTCTCTTAAAAAATATATAAGATTTGCAATGTAGTAGAACACAAAAGCAAACTGATTATTATGTAAACTTATCACAAAGAATAAATATGTAGTTGATTAACAAAGCATTGAGCAGTTGTCGGCAATAAACGAAAAATCAAAAACATGGCGTCAATGAAAGATTATTGTGCCCCCGGTTTCGGTCGCCCGTTCCAAAAGCAAAACGATTGATTTTGAATGTCAGAGAATGCAAGTTACCATTCGAAATTTAGTGAAACATGGTGTTGATTTCTCCTTTACACCAGAAAAAAATTATCTGAATGCACGTCCATACAATCCAAATCAAAATGTCAAAACATGTGCATAGTCATGTGTAGATATGACTAACATGTATAAATGATGCATACGCTCAACCAATCAAGTGTTATCGCTATAAGTTGTAATTAAACATGCAGAAATTTGCGACAAAAGTTATGCTATCGCAGTTCTTGCAATGAAATTCATTCTCGACAATGCTAACACTTACGCAGTGTGACAGAACATTGAAATATGAAGAAATTCTTGAAAAGTAACAACATGATGGTCACTTTTGATTAGAGATTTACAATTAAACAATAGAACGTTTAGCAGTTAGTGACATTAACCGAAAAATCAAAAACAAGGCGCGAATAAAAGAACATTGCGCCCCGGCCAATGTCACCCTTTTCAACACTAAAACGCCTTATTTTGAATTTTAAAGCACAGCAGTTACAATTCCGGATTTAATGATACTTGCTGTTGATCCCACCTTCCCGCCAGACATAGCTTTACTAAATTTGCGGCGATATTTTGAAATCGTAGTGGTAATGAATGTTTATACTTTTGAAAACAGGACTAACATGTTCACAGGATGTGTGTGCAAGACAAATAATGTGTTATCAGTACAAGAGGTAGAGAGATTTTGAGCCTGCAATTGTAATAAGGATTTTGAAAGCCGACACGTATACTTAGAATTAGTCTATTCTTTGTTTGCTTGCGAATGAATTTCCATCACAAAAGATAATTCATTTCTTCACTCAAAGATCTCTCATATTTCAGAACCGGCTTTTCACATATTGATTAAACATTATTTATAGTGGACAACTCTGAAAGAAATATTACCTTTGGATACGTCGAATACATTAGTAATATTCATCTGGGACAGCAGCTACAGACAAGTGTGGAAGTCTCCAATTCACATTCTCATCCAAAGTGTCTGTGTTTTCTGTTCTTATCTGAACCGCAAGGCAGAAACAGATTAGCACAAATTTCCTGTCCTAGGAGTTAACTGGCATTCTTCCTTCATTGTTACAAGCTCATATTGAAACAAATGTGTTCATATTCAAAACAAAGACGTATCCTAGCAACATCTCAGGTATTCATGCATGAGTAAATCTATGGCATGGTAAATAATTATAAATTATCAACTTCATTGTAGCCTAATTGTTCAATTAGTTCATTCTTGATGTTGAAAAGTTTAACCCAGCGGCCTACATTACTGATCATTTTCTTAAATCTTCTAAGTCGATGTTCGACTCCGTGCAAATCAAACTTGATGCCCACATCTAAAAATATTCTTGAAAATGTTTTCCATGGAATATGGTAATCAAGATAGCATCCAAACCTTTGTTACAATATTTCAGTTTTCTTAAACGAATGTCGATAGTCATGAGAATAATGCAGTCATAAATGAAACCGCATGATGGGATGGTGTAGGTAATAAACTCATACACACACACACACGCGCACGCACGTAAACAAATTCATGTATATATATTCAATTTGAATTACATTTCTTGAGGTACAACTTGTGCATTAACCTTCTACGTTTTCGTGTTCTACGGTAGAATTTCATGTCAATCGGACCTTTTTTTTTTTTTTTTCATAAACTGATTTATTTGCCGTGAAACTTAGTGAAAACTATATCTTCCACTCTCACTCATTATTCCGACCGCGCAATATTGTACGGTCACAAACGCGGTGAATAATTTTTTGCCATATTATTTCTGAATATTGAAAGAAAGGTTCGCAATGCATTTTCAAATGACCGAAGAAATAATTTTGCTACGAAATTCCCAGAACACCTTATAGAATTGATGGTATTCTTCACAAATTCATTGATTGGAAGTATCTTGCAGTAAACATGACTCACCTCCATGTTAATGGTTTAGTTGGGCAAGGAACTTTCGGCCAAATGTTTTGAGACAAACGAACATAGTCTCTTAACAAATATATCCAATTTGAATGTAGTAGAACACACAAGGAAACTGATTATTATGTAAACTTATCACAAAGAATAAATATGTAGTTTATTAGCAATGCATTGAGTAGTTAGCGGCAATAAACCAAAAATCAAAAACATGGCGTCTATGAAAGATTATTGTGCCCCCGGTTTCGGTCGCCCGTTCCAAAAGCAAAACGATTCATTTTGAATGTCAGAGAATGCAAGTTACCATTCGAAAGTTAGTGAAACTTGGTGTTGATCTCTCCTTTACACCAGAAAAAATTTATCTGAATGCACGTCCATACAATGCAAATCAATATGTCAAAACATGTGCATAGTCATGTGTAGATATGACTAACATGTATAAATGATGCAGACGCACAACCAATCAAGTGTTATCGTTATAAGTTGTAATTAAACATGCAGAAATTTGCGACAAATGTTATGGTATCGTAGTTCTTGCAATGAAATTCATTCTCGACAATGTTAACACTTACATAGTGTGACAGAACATTGAAATATGAAGAAATTCTTGAAAAGTAACAAAATGATGGTCATTTTTCATTAGAGATTTACAATTAAACAATAAAACGTTTAGCAGTTAGTGACATTAACCGAAAAATCAAAAACAAGGCGCGAATAAAAGAACATTGCGCCCCGGCCAATGTCACCCTTTTCAACACTAAAACGCCTTATTTTGAATTTTAAAGCACACTAGTTACAATTCCGGATTTAATGATACTTGCTGTTGATCCCACCTTCCCACCAGACATAGCTTTAGTAAATTTGCGAAAATATTTTGAAATCGTAGTGGTAATGAATGTTTACACTTTTGAAACAGGACTAACATGTTCACAGGATGTGTGTGGAAAACAAATAATGTGTTATCAGTACAAGTGGTAGAGAGATTTTGAGCCTGCAATTGTAATAAAGATCTTGAAAGTCGACATGTATACTTAGAATTAGTCTATTCTTTGTTTGCTTGCGAATGAATTTCCATCACAAAAGATAATTCATTTCTTCACTCAAAGATCTCTCATTTTTCAGAACCGGCTTTTCACATATTGATTAAACATTATTTATAGTGGACAACTCTGAAAGAAATATTACCTTTGGATACGTCGAATACATTAGTAATATTCATCTGGGACAGCAGCTATAGACAAGTGTGGAAGTCTTCAATTCACATTCTCATCCAAAGTGTCTGAGTGTTCTGTTCTTGTCTGAACCGCAAGGCAGAAACAGAGGAGTACAAATTTCCTGTCCTAGGAGTTAACTGGCATTCTTCCTTCATTGTTACAAGCTCATATTGAAACAAAGGTGTTTATATTCAAAACAAAGGCGTATCCTAGCAACAACTCAAGTATTCATGCATGAGTAAATCTATGGCATGGTAAATAATTATAAATTATCAACTTCATTGTAGCCTAATTGTTCAATTAGTTCAATCTTGATGTTGAATAGTTTAACCCAGCGGCCTACATTACTGATCATTTTCTTAAATCTTTTAAGTCGATGTTCGACTGCGTGCAAATCAAACTTTATGCCCACATCTAAAAATATTCTTGAAAATATTTTCCATGGCGTATGGTATTCAAGATAGCATCAAAACCTTTGTTACAATATTTCAATTTACTTAAACGAATGTCGATAGTCATGAGAATAATGCAGTCATAAATGAAACCGCATGATGGGATGGTGTAGGTAATAAACACCCACACACACACACACACACGCACGTAAACAAATTCATGTATATATATTCAATTTGAATTACATTTCTTAAGGTACAACTTGTGCATTAACCTTCTACGTTTTCTTGTTCTAGGGTAGAATTTCATGTCAATCGGATTTTTTTTTTCGTAAACTGATTTATTTGCCGTGAAACTTAGTGAAAACTATATCTTCCACTCTCACTCATTATTCCGACCGCGCAATATTGTACGGTCACAATCGCGGTGAATAATTTTTTGCTATATTATTCCTGAATATTGAAAGAAAGCTTCGCAATGCATTTCAAATGCCGGAAGAAATAATTTTGCTACGAAATTCCCAGAACACTTTATAGAATTGATGGTATTCTTCACACATTCATTGATTGGAAGTATCTTGCAGTAAACATGACTCACCTCCATGTTAATGGTTTAGTTGGGCAAGGAACTCTCTTCGAAATGTTTTGAGACATACGAACATAGTCTCTTAACAAATATATCCAATTTGCAATATAGTATGACACACAAGGAAACTGATTATTATGTAAAATTATCACAAATAATAAATACGTAGTTGATTAACAAAGCATTGAGCAGTTAGCGGCAATAAACGAAAAATAAAAAAACATGGCGTCAATGAAAGATTATTGTGCCCCCGGTTTCGGTCGCCCGTTCCAAAAGCAAAACGATTCATTTTGAATGTCAGAGAATGCAAGTTACCATTCGAAATTTAGTGAAACTTTGTGTTGATCTCTCATTTACACCAGAAAAAAAATTATCTGAATGCACGTCTATAAATTGCAAATGAAAATGTCAAAACATATGCATAGTCATGTGTAGATATGACTAACATGTATAAATGATGCATACGCACAACCAATCAAGTGTTATCGTTATAAATTGTAATTAAACATGCAGAAATTTGCGACAAATATTATGCTATCGTCTTTCTTGCAATGAAATTCATTCTCGACAATGCTAACACTTACGCAGTGTGACAGAACATTGAATAATGAAGAAATTCTTGAAAAGAAACAACATGATGGTCATTTTAGATTAGAGATTTACAATTAAACAATAGAACGTTTAGCAGTTAGTGACATTAACCGAAAAATCAAAAACAAGGCGCGTATAAAAGAACATTGCGCCCCGGCCAATGTCACCCTTTTCAAAACTAAAACGCCTTATTTTGAATTTTAAAGCACAGCAGTTACAATTCCGGATTTAATAATACTTGCTGTTGATCCCACCTTCCCGCCAGACATAGCTTTACTAAATTTGCGGCGATATTTTGAAATCGTAGTGGTAATGAATGTTTATACTCTTGAAAACAGGACTAACATGTTCACAGGATGTGTGTGCAAAACAAATAATGTGTTATCAGTACAAGTGGTAGAGAGATTTTGAGCCTGCAATTGTAATAAGGATCTTGAAAGCCGACACGTATACTTAGAATTAGTCTATTCTTTGTTTGCTTGCGAATGAATTTCCATCACAAAAGATAATTCATTTCTTCACTCAAAGATCTCTCATATTTCAGAACCGGCTTTTCACATATTGATTAAACATTATTTATAGTGGACAACTCTGAAAGAAATATTACCTTTGGATACGTCAAAGACATTAGTAATATTCATCTGGGACAGCAACTAGAGACAAGTGTGGAAGTCTTCATTTCACATTCTCATCCAAAGTGTCTGAGTGTTCTGTTCTTGTCTGAACCGCAAGGCAGAAACAGAGGAGCACAAATTTCCTGTCCTAGGAGTTAACTGGCATTCTTCCTTCATTGTTACAAGCTCATATTGAAACAAATGTGTTCATATTCAAAACAAAGACGTATCCTAGCAACAACTCAAGTATTCATGCATGAGTAAATCTATGGCATGGTAAATAATTATAAATTATCAACTTCTTTGTAGCCTAATTGCTCAATTAATTCATTCTTGATGTTGAAAAGTTTAACCCAGCGGCCTACATTACTGATCATTTTCTTAAATCTTCTAAGTCGATGTTCGACTCCGGCAAATCAAACTTGATGCCCACATCTAAAAATATTCTTGAAAATGTTTTCCATGGATTATGGTATTCAAGATAGCATCCAAACCTTTGTTGCAATATTTCAGTTTTCTTAAACGAATGTCGATAGTCATGAGAATAATGCAGTCATAAATGAAACCGCATGATGGGATGGTGTATTTAATAAACACATACACACACACACACACACGCATGTAAACAAATTAATGTATATATATTCAATTTGAATTACATTTCTTGAGGTACAACTTGTGCATTAACCTTCTACGTTTTCGTGTTCTACGGTAGAATTTCATGTCAATCGGACCTTTTTTTTCGTAAACTGATTTATTTGCCGTGAAACTTAGTGAAAACTATATCTTCCACTCTCACTCATTATTCCGACCGCGCAATATTGTACGGTCACAAACGCGGTGAATAATTTCTTGCCATATTATTTCTGAATATTGAAAGAAAGGTTCGCAATGCATTTTCAAATGACCGATGAAATAATTTTGCTACGAAATTCCCAGAACACTTTATAGAATTGATGGTATTCTTCACAAATTCATTGATTGGAAGTATCTTGCAGTAAACATGACTCACCTCCATGTTAATGGTTTAGTTGGGCAAGGAACTCTCGGCGAAATGTTTTGAGACAAACGAACATAGTCTCTTAACAAATATATCCAATTTGCATTGTAGTAGAACACACAAGGAAACTGATTATTATGTAAACATATCACAAAGAATAAATATGTAGTTGATTAGTTATGCATTGACCAGTTAGCGGCAATAAACCGAATATCAAAAACATGGCGTCTATGAAAGATTATTGTGCCCCCGGTTTCGGTCGCCCGTTCCAAAAGCAAAGCGATTCATTTTGAATGTCAGAGAATGCAAGTTACTATTCGAAATTTAGTGAAACTTGGTGTTGATCTCTCCTTTACACCAGAAAAACTTTATCTGAATGCACGTCCATACAATGCAAATCAATATGTCAAAACATGTGCATAGTCATGTGTAGATATGACTAACATGTATAAATGATGCTTTCGCACAACCAATCAAGTGTTATCGTTATAAGTGGTAATTAAACATGTAGAAATTTGCGTCAAATGTTATGCTATCGTAGTTCTTGCAATGAAATTCATTCTCGACAATGTTAACACTTACATAGTGTGACAGAACATTGAAATATGAAAAAATCTTGAAAACTAAAAAATGATGGTCACTTTTGATTAGAGATTTACAATTAAACAATAGAACGTTTAGCAGTTAGAGACATTAACCGAAAAATCAAAAACAAGGCGCGAATAAAAGAACATTGCGCCCCGGCCAATGTCACCCTTTTCAACACTAAAACGCCTTATTTTGAATTTTAAAGCACACTAGTTACAATTCCGGATTTAATGATACTTGCTGTTGATCCCACCTTCCCACCAGACATAGCTTTACTAAATTTGCGGCGATATTTTGAAATCGTAGTGATAATGAATGTTTAGACTTTTGAAACAGGACTAACATGTTCACAGGATGTGTGTGGAAAAAAAATAATGTGTTATCAGTACAAGTGGTAGAGAGATTTTGAGCCTGCAATTGTAATAAAGATTTTGAAAGCCGACATGTATACTTAGAATTAGTCTATTCTTTGTTTGCTTGCGAATGAATTTCCATCACAAAAGATAATTCATTTCTTCACTCACAGATCTCTCATATTTCAGAACCGGCTTTTCACATATTGATTAAACATTATTTATAGTGGACAACTCTGAAAGAAATATTTGCTTTGGATACGTCGAATACATTAGTAATATTCATCTGGGACAGCAGCTACAGACAAGTGTGGAAGTCTTCAATTCACATTCTCATCCAAAGTGTCTGAGTGTTCTGTTCTTGTCTGAACCGCAAGGCAGAAACAGATTAGCACAAATTTCCTGTCCTAGGAGTTAACTGGCATTCTTCCTTCATTGTTACAAGCTCATATTGAAACAAATGTGTTCATATTGAAAACAAAGACGTATCCTAGCAACAACTCAAGTATTCATGCATGAGTAAATCTATGGCATGGTAAATAATTATAAATTATCAACTTCATTGAAGCCTAATTGTTCAATTAGTTCATTCTTGATGTTGAAATGTTTAACCCAGCGGCCTTCATTACTGATCATTTTCTTAAATCTTCTAAGTCGATGTTCGACTCCGTGCAAATCAAACTTGATGCCCACATCTAAAAATATTCTTGAAAATGTTTTCCATGGATTATGGTATCCAAGATAGCATCCAAACCTTTGTTACAATATTTCAGTTTTCTTAAACGAATGTCGAAAGTCATGAGAATAATGCAGTCATAAATGAAACCGCATGATGGGATGGTGTAGGTAATAAACACATACACACACACACACGCACACGCACGTAAACAAATTCATGTATATATATTCAATTTGAATTACATTTCTTGAGGTACAACTTGTGCATTAACCTTCTACGTTTTCGTGTTCTACGGTAGAATTTCATGTCAATCGGACCTTTTTTTTTTTTTTTCATAAACTGATTTATTTGCCGTGAAACTTAGTGAAAACTATATCTTCCACTCTCACTCATTATTCCGACCGCGCAATATTGTACGGTCACAAACGCGGTGAATAATTTTTTGCCATATTATTTCTGAATATTGAAAGAAAGCTTCGCAATGCATTTTCAAATGTCCGAAGAAATAATTTTCCTACGAAATTCCCAGAACACCTTATAGAATTGATGGTATTCTTCACAAATTCATTGATTGGAAGTATCTTGCAGTAAACAAGACTCACCTCCATGTTGATGGTTTAGTTGGGCAAGGAACTCTCGGCCAAATGTTTTGAGACAAACGAACATAGTCTCTTAACAAATATATCCAATTTGCATTGTAGTAGAACACACAAGGAAACTGATTATTATGTAAACTTATCACAGAAAATAAATATGTAGTTGATTAACAAAGCATTGAGCAGTTAGCGGCAATAGACGAAAAATCAAAAACATGGCGTCAATGAAAGATTATTGTGCCCCCGGTTTCGGTCGCCCGTTCCAAAAGCAAAACGATTCGTTTTGAATGTCAGAGAATACAAGTTACCATTCGAAATTTAGTGAAACTTGGTGTTGATCTCTCCTTTACACCAGAAAAAATTTATCTGAATGCACGTCCATACAATGCAAATCAAAATGTCAAAACATATGCATAGTCATGGTAGATATGACTAACATGTATAAATGATGCATACGCACAACCAATCAAGTGTTATCGTTATAAGTGGTAATTAAACATGTAGAAATTTGCGACAAATGTTATGCTATCGTAGTTCTTGCAATGAAATTCATTCTCGACAATGTTAACACTTACATAGTGTGACAGAACATTGAAATATGAAAAAATCTTGAAAACTAAAAAATGATGGTCATTTTTCATTAGAGATTTACAATTAAACAATAGAACGTTTAGCAGTTAGTGACATTAACCGAAAAATCAAAAACAAGGCGCGAATAAAAGAACATTGCGCCCCGGCCAATGTCACCCTTTTCAACACTAAAACGCCTTATTTTCAATTTTAAAGCACACTAGTTACAATTCCGGATTTAATGATACTTGCTGTTGATCCCACCTTCCCACCAGACATAGCTTTACTAAATTTGCGGCGATATTTTGAAATCGTAGTGGTAATGAATGTTTATACTTTTGAAACAGGACTAACATGTTCACAGGATGTGTGTGGAAAACAAATAATGTGTTATCAGTACAAGTGGTAGAGAGATTTTGAGCCTGCAATTGTAATAAAGATCTTGAAAGCCGACATGTATACTTAGAATTAGTCTATTCTTTGTTTGCTTGCGAATGAATTTCCATCACAAAAGATAATTCATTTCTTCACTCAAAGATCTCTCATTTTTCAGAACCGGCTTTTCACATATTGATTAAACATTATTTATAGTGGACAACTCTGAAAGAAATATTACCTTTGGATACGTCGAATACATTAGTAATATTCATCTGGGACAGCAGCTACAGACAAGTGTGGAAGTCTTCAATTCACATTCTCATCCAAAGTGTCTGAGTGTTCTGTTCTTGTCTGAACCGCAAGGCAGAAACAGATTAGCACAAATTTCCTGTCCTAGGAGTTAACTGGCATTCTTCCTTCATTGTTACAAGCTCATATTGAAACAAATGTGTTCATATTCAAAACAAAGACGTATCCTAGCAACAACTCAAGTATTCATGCATGAGTAAATCTATGGCATGGTAAATAATTATAAATTATCAACTTCATTGTAGCCTAATTGTTCAATTAGTTCATTCTTGATGTTGAAAAGTTTAACCCAGCGGCCTACATTACTGATCATTTTCTTAAATCTTCTAAGTCGATGTTCGACTCCGTGCAAATCAAACTTGATGCCCACATCTAAAAATATTCTTGAAAATGTTTTCCATGGATTATGGTATTCAAGATAGCATCCAAACCTTTGTTACAATATTTCAGTTTTCTTAAACGAATGTCGATAGTCATGAGAATAATGCAGTCATAAATGAAACCGCATGATGGGATGGTGTAGGTAATAAACACATACACACACACACACACGCATGTAAACAAATTAATGTATATATATTCAATTTGAATTACATTTCTTGAGGTAAAACTTGTGCATTAACCTTCTACGTTTTCTTGTTCTAGGGTAGAATTTCATGTCAATCGGACCTTTTTTTTCGTAAACTGATTTATTTGCCGTGAAACTTAGTGAAAACTATATCTTCCACTCTCACTCATTATTCCGACCGCGCAATATTGTACGGTCACAAACGCGGTGAATAATTTTTTGCCATATTATTTCTGAATATTGAAAGAAAGCTTCGCAATGCATTTTCAAATGACCGAAGAAATAATTTTGCTACGAAATTCCCAGAACACTTTATAGAATTGATGGTATTCTTCACAAATTCATTGATTGGAAGTATCTTGCAGTAAACATGACTCACCTCCATGTTAATGGTTTAGTTGGGCATGGAACTCTCGGCGAAATGTTTTGAAACAAACGAACATAGTCTCTTAACAAATATATCCAATTTGCATTGTAGTAGAACACACAAGGAAACTGAATATTATGTAAACTTATCACAAAGAATAAATATGTAGTTTATTAGCAATGCATTGAGTAGTTAGCGGCAATAAACCAAAAATCAAAAACATGGCGTCTATGAAAGATTATTGTGCCCTCCGGTTTCGGTCGCCCGTTCCAAAAGCAAAACGATTCATTTTGAATGTCAGAGAATGCAAGTTACCATTCGAAATTTAGTGAAACTTGGTGTTGATCTCTCCTTTACACCAGAAAAAATTTATCTGAATTCACGTCCATACAATGCAAATCAATATGTCAATACATGTGCATAGTCATGTGTAGATATGACTAACATGTATAAATGATGCATTCGCACAACCAATCAAGCGTTTTCGTTATAAGTGGTAATTAAACATGTAGAAATTTGCGTCAAATGTTATGCTATCGTAGCTCTTGCAATGAAATTCATTCTCGACAATGTTAACACTTACATAGTGTGACAGAACATTGAAATATGAAAAAATCTTGAAAACTAAAAAATGATGGTCATTTTTGATTAGACATTTACAATTAAACAATAGAACGTTTAGCAGTTAGTGACATTAACCGAAAAATCAAAAACAAGGCGCGAATAAAAGAACATTGCGCCCCGGCCAATGTCACCCTTCTCAACACTAAAACGCCTTATTTTGAATTTTAAAGCACACTAGTTACAATTCCGGATTTAATGATACTTGCTGTTGATCCCACCTTCCCACCAGACATAGCTTTACTAAATTTCCGGCGATATTTTGAAATCGTAGTGGTAATGAATGTTTAGACTTTTGAAACAGGACTAACATGTTCACAGGATGTGTGTGGAAAACAAATAATGTGTTATCAGTACAAGTGGTAGAGAGATTTTGAGCCTGCAATTGTAATAAAGATCTTGAAAGCCGACATGTATACTTAGAATTAGTCTATTCTTTGTTTGCTTGCGAATGAATTTCCATCACAAAAGATAATTCATTTCTTCACTCAAAGATCTCTCATTTTTCAGAACCGGCTTTTCACATATTGATTAAACATTATTTATAGTGGACAACTCTGAAAGAAATATTACCTTTGGATACGTCGAATACATTAGTAATATTCATCTGGGACAGCAGCTACAGACAAGTGTGGAAGTCTTCAATTCACATTCTCATCCAAAGTGTCTGAGTGTTCTTTTCTTGTCTGATCCGGAAGGCATTAACACATTAGCACAAATTTCCTGTCCTAGGAGTGAACTGGCATTCTCCCTTCATTGTTACAATCTCATATTGAAACAAATGAGTTTATATTGAAAACAAAGACGTATCCTAGCAACAACTCAAGTATTCATGCATGAGTACGTAAATCTATGGCAGTATTGTAAATTATCAACTTCATTGTAGCCTAATTGTTCAATTAGTTCATTCTTGATGTTGAAAAGTTTAACCCAACGGCCTACATTACTGATCATTTTCTTAAATCTTCTAAGTCGATGTTCGACTCCGTGCAAATCAAATTTGATGCCCACATCTAAAACTATTCTTGAAAATGTTTTCCATGGATTATGGTATTCAAGATAGCATCCAAACCTTTGTTACAATATTTCAGTTTTCTTAAACGAATGTCGATAGTCATGAGAATAATGCAGTCATAAATGAAACCGCATGATGGGATGGTGTAAGTAATAAACACATACACACACACACACGCACACGCACGTAAACAAATTCATGTATATATATTCAATTTGAATTACATTTCTTGAGGTACAACTTGTGCATTAACCTTCTACGTTTTCGTGTTCTACGGTAGAATTTCATGTCAATCGGACCTTTTTTTTTCATATACTGATTTATTTGCCGTGAAACTTAGTGAAAACTATATCTTCCACTCTCACTCATTATTCCGACCGCGCAATATTGTACGGTCACAAACGCGGTGAATAATTTTTTGCCATATTATTACTGAATATTGAAAGAAAGGTTCGCAATGCATTTTCAAATGACCGAAGAAATAATTTTGCTACGAAATTCCCAGAACACCTTATAGAATTGATGGTATTCTTCACATATTCATTGATTGGAAATATCTTGCAGTAAACATGACTCACCTCCATGTTAATGGTTTAGTTGGGCAAGGAACTCTCGGCCAAATGTTTTGAGACAAACGAACATAGTCTCTTAACAAATATATCCAATTTGAATGTAGTAGAACACACAAGGAAACTAATTATTATGTAAACTTATCACAAAGAATAAATATGTAGTTTATTAGCAATGCATTGAGTAGTTAGCGGCAATAAACCAAAAATCAAAAACATGGCGTCTATGAAAGATTATTGTGCCCCCGGTTTCGGTCGCCCGTTCCAAAAGCAAAACGATTCATTTTGAATGTCAGAGAATGCAAGTTTCCATTCGAAATTTAGTGAAACTTGGTGTTGATCTCTCCTTTACACCAGAAAAAAGTTTATCTGAATGCACGTCCATACAATGCAAATCAATATGTCAAAACATGTGCATAGTCATGTGTAGATATGACTAACATGTATAAATGATGCATACGCACAACCAATCAAGTGTTTTCGTTATAAGTTGTAATTAAACATGCAGAAATTTGCGACAAATGTTATGCTATCGTAGTTCTTGCAATGAAATTCATTCTCGACAATGTTAACACTTACATAGTGTGACAGAACATTGAAATATGAAGAAATTCTTGAAAAGTAACAAAATGATGGTCATTTTTCATTAGAGATTTACAATTAAACAATAGAACGTTTAGCAGTTAGTGACATTAACCGAAAAATCAAAAACAAGGCGCGAATAAAAGAACATTGCGCCCCGGCCAATGTCACCCTTCTCAACACTAAAACGCCTTATTTTGAATTTTAAAGCACACTAGTTACAATTCCGGATTTAATGATACTTGCTGTTGATCCCACCTTCCCACCAGACATAGCTTTAGTAAATTTGCGAAAATATTTTGAAATCGTAGTGGTAATGAATGTTTAGACTTTTGAAACAGGACTAACATGTTCACAGGATGTGTGTGGAAAACAAATAATGTGTTATCAGTACAAGTGGTAGAGAGATTTTGAGCCTGCAATTGTAATAAAGATCTTGAAAGTCGACATGTATACTTAGGATTAGTCTATTCTTTGTTTGCTTGCGAATGAATTTCCATCACAAAAGATAATTCATTTCTTCACTCAAAGATCTCTCATATTTCAGAACCGGCTTTTCACATATTGATTAAACATTATTTATAGTGGACAACTCTGAAAGAAATATTACCTTTGGATACGTCGAATACATTAGTAATATTCATCTGGGACAGCAACTACAGACAAGTGTGGAAGTCTTCAATTCACATTCTCATCCAAAGTGTCTGAGTGTTCTTTTCTTGTCTGATCCGCAAGGCAGAAACACATTAGCACAAATTTCCTGTCCTAGGAGTGAACTGGCATTCTCCCTTCATTGTTACAAGCTCATATTGAAACAAATGAGTATATATTGAAAACAAAGACGTATCCTAGCAACAACTCAAGTATTCATGCATGAGTAAATCTATGGCAGTATTGTAAATTATCAACTTCATTGTAGCCTAATTGTTCAATTAGTTCATTCTTGATGTTGAAAAGTTTAACCCAACGGCCTACATTACTGATCATTTTCTTAAATCTTCTAAGTCGATGTTCGACTCCGGGCAAATCAATCTTGATTCCCACATCTAAAAATATTCTTGAAAATGTTTTCCATGGAGTATGGTTTTCAAGATAGCATCCAAACCTTTGTTACAATATTTCAGTTTTCTTAAACGAATGTCGATAGTCATGAGAATAATGCAGTCATAAATGAAACCGCATGATGGGATGGTGTAGGTAATAAACACATACACACACACACACGTAAACAAATTAATGTATATGTATTCAATTTGAATTACATTTCTTGAGGTACAACTTGTGCATTAACCTTCTACGTTTTCGTGTTCTAGGATCGAATTTCATGTCAATCGGAATTTTTTTTCCTAAACTGATTTATTTGCCGTGAAACTTAGTGAAAACTATATCTTCCACTCTCACTCATTATTCCGACCGCGCAATATTGTACGGTCACAATCGCGGTGAATAATTTTTTGCTATATTATTCCTGAATATTGAAAGAAAGCTTCGCAATGCATTTCAAATGCCGGAAGAAATAATTTTGCTACGAAATTCCCAGAACACTTTATAGAATTGATGGTATTCTTCACACATTCATTGATTGGAAGTATCTTGCAGTAAACATGACTCACCTCCATGTTAATGGTTTAGTTGGGTAAGGAACTCTCGGCGAAATGTTTTGAGACATACGAACATAGTCTCCTAACAAATATATACAATTTGCAATATAGTATGACACACAAGGAACTGATTATTATGTAAAATTATCACAAATAATAAATACGTAGTTGATTAACAAAGCATTGAGCAGTTAGCGGCAATAAACGAAAAATAAAAAACATGGCGTCAATGAAAGATTATTGTGCCCCCGGTTTCGGTCGCACGTTCCAAAAGCAAAACGATTCATTTTGAATGTCAGAGAATGCAAGTTACCATTCGAAATTTAGTGAAACTTGGTGTTCATCTCTCATTTACACCAGAAAAAAATTATCTGAATGCACGTCTATAAATTGCAAATGAAAATGTCAAAACATATGCATAGTCATGTGTAGATATGACTAACATGTATAAATGATGCATTCGCACAACCAATCAAGTGTTATCGCTATAAGTTGTAATTAAACATGCAGAAATTTGCGACAATTGTTATGCTATCGTAGTTCTTGCAATGAAATTCATTCTCGACAATGCTAACACTTACGCAGTGTGACAGAACATTGAAATATGAAGAAATTCTTGAAAAGTAACAGCATGATGGTCACTTTTGATTAGAGATTTACAATTAAACAATAGAACGTTTAGCAGTTAGTGACATTAACCGAAAAATCAAAAACAAGGCGCGAATAAAAGAACATTGCGCCCCGGCCAATGTCACCCTTTTCAACACTTAAACGCCTTATTTTGAATTTTAAAGCACAGCAGTTACAATTCCGGATTTAATAATACTTGCTGTTGATCCCACCTTCCCACCAGACATAGCTTTACTAAATTTGCGGCGATATTTTGAAATCGTAGTGCTAATGAATGTTTAGACTTTTGAAACAGGACTAACATGTTCACAGGATGTGTGTGCAAAACAAATAATGTGTTATCAGTACAAGAGGTAGAGAGATTTTGAGCCTGCAATTGTAATAAGGATTTTGAAGGCCGACACGTATACTTAGAATTAGTCTATTCTTTGTTTGCTTGCGAATGAATTTCCATCACAAAAGATAATTCATTTCTTCACTCAAAGATCTCTCATATTTCAGAACCGGCTTTTCATATATTGATTAAACATTATTTATAGTGGACAACTCTGAAAGAAATATTACCTTTGGATACGTCAAAGACATTAGTAATATTCATCTGGGACAGCAACTAGAGACAAGTGTGGAAGTCTTCATTTCACATTCTCATCCAAAGTGTCTGAGTGTTCTGTTCTTGTCTGAACCGCAAGGCAGAAACAGAGGAGCACAAATTTCCTGTCCTAGGAGTTAACTGGCATTCTTCCTTCATTGTTACAAGCTCATATTGAAACAAATGTGTTCATATTCAAAACAAAGACGTATCCTAGCAACAACTCAAGTATTCATGCATGAGTAAATCTATGGCATGGTAAATAATTATAAATTATCAACTTCATTGAAGCCTAATTGTTCAATTAGTTCATTCTTGATGTTGAAAAGTTTAACCCAGCGGCCTTCATTACTGATCATTTTCTTAAATCTTCTAAGTCGATGTTCGACTCCGTGCAAATCAAACTTGATGCCCACATCTAAAAATATTCTTGAAAATGTTTTCCATGGATTATGGTATCCAAGATAGCATCCAAACCTTTGTTACAATATTTCAGTTTTCTTAAACGAATGTCGAAAGTCATGAGAATAATGCAGTCATAAATGAAACCGCATGATGGGATGGTGTAGGTAATAAACACATACACACACACACACGCACACGCACGTAAACAAATTCATGTATATATATTCAATTTGAATTACATTTCTTGAGGTACAACTTGTGCATTAACCTTCTACGTTTTCGTGTTCTACGGTAGAATTTCATGTCAATCGGACCTTTTTTTTTCGTAAACTGATTTATTTGCCGTGAAACTTAGTGAAAACTATATCTTCCACTCTCACTCATTATTCCGACCGCGCAATATTGTACGGTCACAAACGCGGTGAATAATTTTTTGCCATATTATTTCTGAATATTGAAAGAAAGCTTCGCAATGCATTTTCAAATGTCCGAAGAAATAATTTTCCTACGAAATTCCCAGAACACCTTATAGAATTGATGGTATTCTTCACAAATTCATTGATTGGAAGTATCTTGCAGTAAACAAGACTCACCTCCATGTTGATGGTTTAGTTGGGCAAGGAACTCTCGGCCAAATGTTTTGAGACAAACGAACATAGTCTCTTAACAAATATATCCAATTTGCATTGTAGTAGAACACACAAGGAAACTGATTATTATGTAAACTTATCACAGAAAATAAATATGTAGTTGATTAACAAAGCATTGAGCAGTTAGCGGCAATAGACGAAAAATCAAAAACATGGCGTCAATGAAAGATTATTGTGCCCCCGGTTTCGGTCGCCCGTTCCAAAAGCAAAACGATTCGTTTTGAATGTCAGAGAATACAAGTTACCATTCGAAATTTAGTGAAACTTGGTGTTGATCTCTCCTTTACACCAGAAAAAATTTATCTGAATGCACGTCCATACAATGCAAATCAAAATGTCAAAACATATGCATAGTCATGGTAGATATGACTAACATGTATAAATGATGCATACGCACAACCAATCAAGTGTTATCGTTATAAGTGGTAATTAAACATGTAGAAATTTGCGACAAATGTTATGCTATCGTAGTTCTTGCAATGAAATTCATTCTCGACAATGTTAACACTTACATAGTGTGACAGAACATTGAAATATGAAAAAATCTTGAAAACTAAAAAATGATGGTCATTTTTCATTAGAGATTTACAATTAAACAATAGAACGTTTAGCAGTTAGTGACATTAACCGAAAAATCAAAAACAAGGCGCGAATAAAAGAACATTGCGCCCCGGCCAATGTCACCCTTTTCAACACTAAAACGCCTTATTTTCAATTTTAAAGCACACTAGTTACAATTCCGGATTTAATGATACTTGCTGTTGATCCCACCTTCCCACCAGACATAGCTTTACTAAATTTGCGGCGATATTTTGAAATCGTAGTGGTAATGAATGTTTAGACTTTTGAAACAGGACTAACATGTTCACAGGATGTGTGTGGAAAAAAAATAATGTGTTATCAGTACAAGTGGTAGAGAGATTTTGAGCCTGCAATTGTAATAAAGATCTTGAAAGCCGACATGTATACTTAGAATTAGTCTATTCTTTGTTTGCTTGCGAATGAATTTCCATCACAAAAGATAATTCATTTCTTCACTCAAAGATCTCTCATTTTTCAGAACCGGCTTTTCACATATTGATTAAACATTATTTATAGTGGACAACTCTGAAAGAAATATTACCTTTGGATACGTCGAATACATTAGTAATATTCATCTGGGACAGCAGCTACAGACAAGTGTGGAAGTCTTCAATTCACATTCTCATCCAAAGTGTCTGAGTGTTCTGTTCTTGTCTGAACCGCAAGGCAGAAACAGATTAGCACAAATTTCCTGTCCTAGGAGTTAACTGGCATTCTTCCTTCATTGTTACAAGCTCATATTGAAACAAATGTGTTCATATTCAAAACAAAGACGTATCCTAGCAACAACTCAAGTATTCATGCATGAGTAAATCTATGGCATGGTAAATAATTATAAATTATCAACTTCATTGTAGCCTAATTGTTCAATTAGTTCATTCTTGATGTTGAAAAGTTTAACCCAGCGGCCTACATTACTGATCATTTTCTTAAATCTTCTAAGTCGATGTTCGACTCCGTGCAAATCAAACTTGATGCCCACATCTAAAAATATTCTTGAAAATGTTTTCCATGGATTATGGTATTCAAGATAGCATCCAAACCTTTGTTACAATATTTCAGTTTTCTTAAACGAATGTCGATAGTCATGAGAATAATGCAGTCATAAATGAAACCGCATGATGGGATGGTGTAGGTAATAAACACATACACACACACACACACGCATGTAAACAAATTAATGTATATATATTCAATTTGAATTACATTTCTTGAGGTACAACTTGTGCATTAACCTTCTACGTTTTCTTGTTCTAGGGTAGAATTTCATGTCAATCGGACCTTTTTTTTCGTAAACTGATTTATTTGCCGTGAAACTTAGTGAAAACTATATCTTCCACTCTCACTCATTATTCCGACCGCGCAATATTGTACGGTCACAAACGCGGTGAATAATTTTTTGCCATATTATTTCTGAATATTGAAAGAAAGCTTCGCAATGCATTTTCAAATGACCGAAGAAATAATTTTGCTACGAAATTCCCAGAACACTTTATAGAATTGATGGTATTCTTCACAAATTCATTGATTGGAAGTATCTTGCAGTAAACATGACTCACCTCCATGTTAATGGTTTAGTTGGGCATGGAACTCTCGGCGAAATGTTTTGAAACAAACGAACATAGTCTCTTAACAAATATATCCAATTTGCATTGTAGTAGAACACACAACGAAACTGAATATTATGTAAACTTATCACAAAGAATAAATATGTAGTTTATTAGCAATGCATTGAGTAGTTAGCGGCAATAAACCAAAAATCAAAAACATGGCGTCTATGAAAGATTATTGTGCCCCCGGTTTCGGTCGCCCGTTCCAAAAGCAAAACGATTCATTTTGAATGTCAGAGAATGCAAGTTTCCATTCGAAATTTAGTGAAACTTGGTGTTGATCTCTCCTTTACACCAGAAAAAAGTTTATCTGAATGCACGTCCATACAATGCAAATCAATATGTCAAAACATGTGCATAGTCATGTGTAGATATGACTAACATGTATAAATGATGCATACGCACAACCAATCAAGTGTTTTCGTTATAAGTTGTAATTAAACATGCAGAAATTTGCGACAAATGTTATGCTATCGTAGTTCTTGCAATGAAATTCATTCTCGACAATGTTAACACTTACATAGTGTGACAGAACATTGAAATATGAAGAAATTCTTGAAAAGTAACAAAATGATGGTCATTTTTCATTAGAGATTTACAATTAAACAATAGAACGTTTAGCAGTTAGTGACATTAACCGAAAAATCAAAAACAAGGCGCGAATAAAAGAACATTGCGCCCCGGCCAATGTCACCCTTCTCAACACTAAAACGCCTTATTTTGAATTTTAAAGCACACTAGTTACAATTCCGGATTTAATGACACTTGCTGTTGATCCCACCTTCCCACCAGACTTAGCTTTAGTAAATTTGCGAAAATATTTTGAAATCGTAGTGGTAATGAATGTTTAGACTTTTGAAACAGGACTAACATGTTCACAGGATGTGTGTGGAAAACAAATAATGTGTTATCAGTACAAGTGGTAGAGAGATTTTGAGCCTGCAATTGTAATAAAGATCTTGAAAGCCGACATGTATACTTAGAATTAGTCTATTCTTTGTTTGCTTGCGAATGAATTTCCATCACAAAAGATAATTCATTTCTTCACTCAAAGATCTCTCATTTTTCAGAACCGGCTTTTCACATATTGATTAAACATTATTTATAGTGGACAACTCTGAAAGAAATATTACCTTTGGATACGTCGAATACATTAGTAATATTCATCTGGGACAGCAGCTACAGACAAGTGTGGAAGTCTTCAATTCACATTCTCATCCAAAGTGTCTGAGTGTTCTGTTCTTGTCTGAACCGCAAGGCAGAAACAGATTAGCACAAATTTCCTGTCCTAGGAGTTAACTGGCATTCTTCCTTCATTGTTACAAGCTCATATTGAAACAAATGTGTTCATATTCAAAACAAAGACGTATCCTAGCAACAACTCAAGTATTCATGCATGAGTAAATCTATGGCATGGTAAATAATTATAAATTATCAACTTCATTGTAGCCTAATTGTTCAATTAGTTCATTCTTGATGTTGAAAAGTTTAACCCAGCGGCCTACATTACTGATCATTTTCTTAAATCTTCTAAGTCGATGTTCGACTCCGTGCAAATCAAATTTGATGCCCACATCTAAAACTATTCTTGAAAATGTTTTCCATGGATTATGGTATTCAAGATAGCATCCAAACCTTTGTTACAATATTTCAGTTTTCTTAAACGAATGTCGATAGTCATGAGAATAATGCAGTCATAAATGAAACCGCATGATGGGATGGTGTAGGTAATAAACACATACACACACACACACGCACACGCACGTAAACAAATTCATGTATATATATTCAATTTGAATTACATTTCTTGAGGTACAACTTGTGCATTAACCTTCTACGTTTTCGTGTTCTACGGTAGAATTTCATGTCAATCGGACCTTTTTTTTTCATATACTGATTTATTTGCCGTGAAACTTAGTGAAAACTATATCTTCCACTCTCACTCGTTATTCCGACCGCGCAATATTGTACGGTCACAAACGCGGTGAATAATTTTTTGCCATATTATTACTGAATATTGAAAGAAAGGTTCGCAATGCATTTTCAAATGACCGAAGAAATAATTTTGCTACGAAATTCCCAGAACACCTTATAGAATTGATGGTATTCTTCACATATTCATTGATTGGAAATATCTTGCAGTAAACATGACTCACCTCCATGTTAATGGTTTAGTTGGGCAAGGAACTCTCGGCCAAATGTTTTGAGACAAACGAACATAGTCTCTTAACAAATATATCCAATTTGAATGTAGTAGAACACACAAGGAAACTAATTATTATGTAAACTTATCACAAAGAATAAATATGTAGTTTATTAGCAATGCATTGAGTAGTTAGCGGCAATAAACCAAAAATCAAAAACATGGCGTCTATGAAAGATTATTGTGCCCCCGGTTTCGGTCGCCCGTTCCAAAAGCAAAACGATTCATTTTGAATGTCAGAGAATGCAAGTTTCCATTCGAAATTTAGTGAAACTTGGTGTTGATCTCTCCTTTACACCAGAAAAAAGTTTATCTGAATGCACGTCCATACAATGCAAATCAATATGTCAAAACATGTGCATAGTCATGTGTAGATATGACTAACATGTATAAATGATGCATACGCACAACCAATCAAGTGTTATCGTTATAAGTTGTAATTAAACATGCAGAAATTTGCGACAATTGTTATGCTATCGTAGTTCTTGCAATGAAATTCATTCTCGACAATGCTAACACTTACGCAGTGTGACAGAACATTGAAATATGAAGAAATTCTTGAAAAGTAACAGCATGATGGTCACTTTTGATTAGAGATTTACAATTAAACAATAGAACGTTTAGCAGTTAGTGACATTAATAGAAAAATCAAAAACAAGGCGCGAATAAAAGAACATTGCGCCCCGGCCAATGTCACCCTTTTCAACACTTAAACGCCTTATTTTGAATTTTAAAGCACAGCAGTTACAATTCCGGATTTAATAATACTTGCTGTTGATCCCACCTTCCCGCCAGACATAGCTTTACTAAATTTGCGGCGATATTTTGAAATCGTAGTGGTAATGAATGTTTATACTTTTGAAAACAGGACTAACATGTTCACAGGATGTGTGTGCAAAACAAATAATGTGTTATCAGTAAAAGAGGTAGAGAGATTTTGAGCCTGCAATTGTAATAAGGATTTTGAAGGCCGACACGTATACTTAGAATTAGTCTATTCTTTGTTTGCTTGCGAATGAATTTCCATCACAAAAGATAATTCATTTCTTCACTCAAAGATCTCTCATATTTCAGAACCGGCTTTTCATATATTGATTAAACATTATTTATAGTGAACAACTCTGAAAGAAATATTACCTTTGGATACGTCAAAGACATTAGTAATATTCATCTGGGACAGCAACTAGAGACAAGTGTGGAAGTCTTCATTTCACATTCTCATCCAAAGTGTCTGAGTGTTCTGTTCTTGTCTGAACCGCAAGGCAGAAACAGAGGAGCACAAATTTCCTGTCCTAGGAGTTAACTGGCATTCTTCCTTCATTGTTACAAGCTCATATTGAAACAAATGTGTTCATATTCAAAACAAAGACGTATCCTAGCAACAACTCAAGTATTCATGCATGAGTAAATCTATGGCATGGTAAATAATTATAAATTATCAACTTCATTGTAGCCTAATTGTTCAATTAGTTCATTCTTGATGTTGAAAAGTTTAACCCAGCGGCCTACATTACTGATCATTTTCTTAAATCTTCTAAGTCGATGTTCGACTCCGTGCAAATCAAACTTGATGCCCACATCTAAAAATATTCTTGAAAATGTTTTCCATGGAATATGGTATTCAAGATAGCATCCAAACCTTTGTTACAATATTTCAGTTTTCTTAAACGAATGTCGATAGTCATGAAAATAATGCAGTCATAAATGAAACCGCATGATGGGATGGTGTATTTAATAAACACATACACACACACACACACACACACGCATGTAAACAAATTAATGTATATATATTCAATTTGAATTACATTTCTTGAGGTACAACTTGTGCATTAACCTTCTACGTTTTCGTGTTCTACGGTAGAATTTCATGTCAATCGGACCTTTTTTTTCGTAAACTGATTTATTTGCCGTGAAACTTAGTGAAAACTATATCTTCCACTCTCACTCATTATTCCGACCGCGCAATATTGTACGGTCACAAACGCGGTGAATAATTTTTTGCCATATTATTTCTGAATATTGAAAGAAAGCGTCGCAATGCATTTTCAAATGACCGAAGAAATAATTTTGTTACGAAATTCCCAGAACACTTTATAGAATTGATGGTATTCTTCACAAATTCATTGATTGGAAGTATCTTGCAGTAAACATGACTCACCTCCATGTTAATGGTTTAGTTGGGCATGGAACTCTCGGCGAAATGTTTTGAAACAAACGAACATTGTCTCTTAACAAATATATCCAATTTGCATTGTAGTAGAACACACAAGGAAACTGATTATTATGTAAACTTATCACAAAGAATAAATATGTAGTTTATTAGCAATGTAGTGAGTAGTTAGCGGCAATAAACCAAAAATCAAAAACATGGCGTCTATGAAAGATTATTGTGCCCCCGGTTTTGGTCGCCCGTTCCAAAAGCAAAACGATTCATTTTGAATGTCATAGAATGCAAGTTACCATTCGAAATTTAGTGAAACTTGGTGTTGATCTGTCCTTTACACCAGAAAAAAATTATCTGAATGCACGTCCATACAATGCAAATCAATATGTCAAAACATATGCATAGTCATGTGTAGATATGACTAACATGTATAAATGATGCATTCGCACAACCAATCAAGTGTTATCGTTATAAGTTGTAATTAAACATGCAGAAATTTGCGACAAATGTTATGCTATCGTAGTTCTTGCAATGAAATTCATTCTTGAGAATGCTAACACTTACGCAGTGACAGAACATTGAAATATGAAGAAATTCTTGAAAAGTAACAAAATGATGGTTATTTTTGATTCGAGTTTTACACTTAAATAATACAACGTTTAGCAGTTAGTGACATTAACCGAAAAATCAAAAACAAGGCGCGAATAAAAGAACATTGCGCCCCGGCCAATGTCACCCTTCTCAACACTAAAACGCCTTATTTTGAATTTTAAAGCACACTAGTTACAATTCCGGATTTAATGATACTTGCTGTTGATCCCACCTTCCCACCAGACATAGCTTTACTAAATTTGCGGCGATATTTTGAAATCGCAGTGGTAATGAATGTTTAGACTTTTGAAACAGGACTAACATGTTCACAGGATGTGTGTGGAAAACAAATAATGTGTTATCAGTACAGTAGAATAGGTAAGACAAGAAACTCCTCGCGGCCTCACGCCCAAGCCATACGTAGGGGAAGGACGCACAGAAGCAGGGTTGGCAGTGCATACGGGTCAAATGTCTACGCAGAACGAGAACACAAGAAAACTAAGCAAGACGATCTGAGTGGTATGGTGGTAAACATACAACTGAATGACCGCGTTCTGCTAAGATGGAATCAATTTTGAACATCTTCAAACTGGGTTTGTTAATTTTCACCAAGGAATACAATTCTGGTGTGCGTCAAAGGGGGTGTTGTTTTGAACGAGCCACTGAATGAATCATAATGTCTTTTCGGGAGGAGGAAGAAGTCGCAGGATTTATTTGTACGTTATGGCATGAGGCGTTGTCAACAACAACAACACTGTTTCGTGTCAAATTTGTGATAAACTTCTCCCGGACCCTGTGGCTGAGTGGTTAGCACATCGCGCTGCGACGCCAAGGGTCCCGGGTTCGAATTCCGCTCGGTCATGGTTGTTTGTAAATGTCCATTCATCAATTTCATCACTCATCCCCATCTTCGCAAATTAGCCAAGAGGCACAAAACGCGAAGTAAAATAAAATATATCAAATAATAATAATAAAAAAATTGGCATTCATATCATGGTATTAATCGCCAAAAGATTTTCCAGATTTGAACATTAACCTCCAGCATGTACAACAATTACACGTTGCCCTTTAGACACCGGTGCTTTGACGGCAGCCGCGGTTCCATCCACCCAAGCTTCTTTCTTTGTTGTCGAGCTGTGAAAATAAGTCCGTCAACGTAAACAATGGGTCGTCTTTGTCGACGAAAGATTTTTATGGCTTTGAGGTACGATGAACGTAAACTTCTTATTTCGTCCTTTTCTATAAGCAATTGTCTATTATTTTCTGCTTTTCCCACTTAAACTCTAGGTCACGTATTATCTTGCGCAGACACTGCCTTGGAACTCTATTCTTTGTTTCAAAACCCTTCGGATACCTTCCCCGTCCGTAAGGTGAAATTCGTGCACAACACGCCTAACAACACACTTATCGAACTCGTCTATATGACTTTTGATTTTTCGGCGAGATCGTGTTATATGGGGCGTATGAAAGTGTTTCTTCAACGTAGTGCATGCTTTACTTTCTATTAGTACAATTCTTCTCACACCTGCTGAATGAAACACCACATGCGCGAGCCACCCTCCTTTGCAACTGGTTTTCGGACATACGAACTCCCACCTCGTCTTTCATAAATACAAATACATTATATACAATTTCTCGCCCTTGGCTGTGGATTACTTTCCGTCCACCGAGTTTACTTGCTTTCTCTGAACTGCAAGCTTCCATGCCAGCAAGTACACTGCACACAAAACAAACACACACTTGAAATGAAGACAGGCAAGTCGATCGCATTGTTTCTCGGTGCTCACACAACATTAAGACGTTCGGCAACCTTGCCTGTGTGCACGATAGGGGAAGTTCGCGCATGCGCTTGCCGCGTTTCCGATCCAGCACATCGGTGGGAGAGTTTCTTGTCTCACCTCTTCTACTGTACAAGTGGTAGAGAGATTTTGAGCCTGCAATTGTAATAAAGATCTTGAAAGCCGACATGTATACTTAGAATTAGTCTATTCTTTGTTTGCTTGCGAATGAATTTCCATCACAAAAGATAATTCATTTCTTCACTCAAAGATCTCTCATATTTCAGAACCGGCTTTTCACATATTGATTAAACATTAATTATAGTGTACAACTCTGAAAGAAATATTACCTTTGGATACGTCGAATACATTAGTAATATTCATCTGGGACAGCAGCTACAGACAAGTGTGGAAGTCTTCAATTCACATTCTCATCCAAAGTGTCTGAGTGTTCTGTTCTTGTCTGAACCGCAAGCCAGAAACAGATTAGCACAAATTTCCTGTCCTAGGAGTTAACTGGCATTCTTCCTTCATTGTTACAAGCTCATATTGAAACAAATGTGTTCATATTCAAAACAAAGACGTATCCTAGCAACAACTCAAGTATTCATGCATGAGTAAATCTATGGCATGGTAAATAATTATAAATTATCAACTTCATTGTAGCCTAATTGTTCAATTAGTTCATTCTTGATGTTGAAAAGTTTAACCCAGCGGCCAACATTACTGATCATTTTCTTAAATCTTCTAAGTCGATGTTCGACTCCGGGCAAATCAATCTTGATTCCCACATCTAAAAATATTCTTGAAAATGTTTTCCATGGAGTATGGTTTTCAAGATAGCATCCAAACCTTTGTTACAATATTTCAGTTTTCTTAAACGAATGTCGATAGTCATGAGAATAATGCAGTCATAAATGAAACCGCATGATGGGATGGTGTAGGTAATAAACACATACACACACACACACGCACACGCACGTAAACAAATTCATGTATATATATTCAATTTGAATTACATTTCTTGAGGTACAACTTGTGCATTAACCTTCTACGTTTTCTTGTTCTACGGTAGAATTTCATGTCAATCGGACCTTTTTTTTTTTTTTTCGTAAACTGATTTATTTGCCGTGAAACTTAGTGAAAACTATATCTTCCACTCTCACTCATTATTCCGACCGCGCAATATTGTACGGTCACAAACGCGGTGAATAATTTTTTGCCATATTATTTGTGAATATTGAAAGAAAGCTTCGCAATGCATTTTCAAATGTCCGAAGAAATAATTTTGCTACGAAATTCCCAGAACACCTTATAGAATTGATGGTATTCTTCACAAATTCATTGATTGGAAGTATCTTGCAGTAAACAAGACTCACCTCCATGTTAATGGTTTAGTTGGGCAAGGAACTCTCGGCCAAATATTTTGAGACAAACGAACATAGTCTCTTAACAAATATATCCAATTTGCATTGTAGTAGAACACACAAGGAAACTGATTATTATGTAAACTTATCACAGAAAATAAATATATAGTTGATTAACAAAGCATTGAGCATTTAGCGGCAATAGACGAAAAATCAAAAACATGGCGTCAATGAAAGATTATTGTTGCCCCGGTTTCGGTCGCCCGTTCCAAAAGCAAAACGATTCGTTTTGAATGTCAGAGAATACAAGTTACCATTCGAAATTTAGTGAAACTTGGTGTTGATCTCTCCTTTACACCAGAAAAAATTTATCTGAATGCACGTCCATACAATGCAAATCAAAATGTCAAAACATATGCATAGTCATGGTAGATATGACTAACATGTATAAATGATGCATACGCACAACCAATCAAGTGTTATCGTTATAAGTGGTAATTAAACATGTAGAAATTTGCGACAAATGTTACGCTATCGTAGTTCTTGCAATGAAATTCATTCTCGACAATGTTCACACTTACATAGTGTGACAGAACATTGAAATATGAAAAAATCTTGAAAACTAAAAAATGATGGTCATTTTTGATTAGAGATTTACAATTAAACAATAGAACGTTTAGCAGTTACTGACATTAACCGAAAAATCAAAAACAAGGCGCGAATAAAAGAACATTGCGCCCCGGCCAATGTCACCCTTTTCAACACTAAAACGCCTTATTTTGAATTTTAAAGCACACTAGTTACAATTCCGGATTTAATGATACTTGCTGTTGATCCCACCTTCCCACCAGACATAGCTTTACTAAATTTCCGGCGATATTTTGAAATCGTAGTGGTAATGAATGTTTAGACTTTTGAAACAGGACTAACATGTTCACAGGATGTGTGTGGAAAACAAATAATGTGTTATCAGTACAAGTGGTAGAGAGATTTTGAGCCTGCAATTGTAATAAAGATCTTGAAAGCCGACATGTATACTTAGTATTAGTCTATTCTTTGTTTGCTTGCGAATGAATTTCCATCACAAAAGATAATTCATTTCTTCACTCAAAGATCTCTCATATTTCAGAACCGGCTTTTCACATATTGATTAAACATTATTTATAGTGGACAACTCTGAAAGAAATATTAGCTTTGGTTACGTCGAATACATTAGTAATATTCATCTGGGACAGCAGCTACAGACAAGTGTGGAAGTCTTCAATTCACATTCTCATCCAAAGTGTCTGAGTGTTCTGTTCTTGTCTGAACCGCAAGGCAGAAACAGATTAGCACAAATTTCCTGTCCTAGGAGTTAACTGGCATTCTTCCTTCATTGTTACAAGCTCATATTGAAACAAATGTGTTCATATTCAAAACAAAGACGTATCCTAGCAACAACTCAAGTATTCATGCATGAGTAAATCTATAGCATGGTAAATAATTATAAATTATCAACTTCATTGTAGCCTAATTGTTCAATTAGTTCATTCTTGATGTTGAAAAGTTTAACCAGCGGCCTACATTACTGATCATTTTCTTAAATCTTCTAAGTCGATGTTCGACTCCGTGCAAATCAAACTTGATGCCCACATCTAAAAATATTCTTGAAAATGTTTTCCATGGATTATGGTATTCAAGATAGCATCCAAACCTTTGTTACGATATTTCAGTTTTCTTAAACGAATGTCGATAGTCATGAGAATAATGCAGTCATAAATGAAACCGCATGATGGGATGGTGTAGGTAATAAACTCATACACACACACACACGCGCACGCACGTAAACAAATTCATGTATATATATTCAATTTGAATTACATTTCTTGAGGTACAACTTGTGCATTAACCTTCTACGTTTTCGTGTTCTACGGTAGAATTTCATGTCAATCGGACCTTTTTTTTCGTAAACTGATTTATTTGCCGTGAAACTTAGTGAAAACTATATCTTCCACTCTCACTCATTATTCCGACCGCGCAATATTGTACGGTCACAAACGCGGTGAATAATTTCTTGCCATATTATTTCTGAATATTGAAAGAAAGGTTCGCAATGCATTTTCAAATGACCGAAGAAATAATTTTGCTACGAAATTCCCAGAACACTTTATAGAATTGATGGTATTCTTCACAAATTCATTGATTGGAAGTATCTTGCAGTAAACAAGACTCACCTCCATGTTAATGGTTTAGTTGGGCATGGAACTCTCGGCGAAATGTTTTGAAACAAACGAACATAGTCTCTTAACAAATATATCCAATTTGCATTGTAGTAGAACACACAAAGAAACTGAATATTATGTAAACTTATCACAAAGAATAAATATGTAGTTTATTAGCAATGCATTGAGTAGTTAGCGGCAATAAACCAAAAATCAAAAACATGGCGTCTATGAAAGATTATTGTGCCCCCGGTTTCGGTCGCCCGTTCCAAAAGCAAAACGATTCATTTTGAATGTCAGAGAATGCAAGTTACCATTCGAAATTTAGTGAAACTTGGTGTTGATCTCTCCTTTACACCAGAAAAAATTTATCTGAATTCACGTCCATACAATGCAAATCAATATGTCAAAACATGTGCATAGTCATGTGTAGATATGACTAACATGTATAAATGATGCATTCGCACAACCAATCAAGTGTTTTCGTTATAAGTGGTAATTAAACATGTAGAAATTTGCGTCAAATGTTATGCTATCGTAGCTCTTGCAATGAAATTCATTCTCGACAATGTTAACACTTACATAGTGTGACAGAACATTGAAATATGAAAAAATCTTGAAAACTAAAAAATGATGGTCATTTTTGATTAGACATTTACAATTAAACAATAGAACGTTTAGCAGTTAGTGACATTAACCGAAAAATCAAAAACAAGGCGCGAATAAAAGAACATTGCGCCCCGGCCAATGTCACCCTTCTCAACACTAAAACGCCTTATTTTGAATTTTAAAGCACACTAGTTACAATTCCGGATTTAATGATACTTGCTGTTGATCCCACCTTCCCACCAGACATAGCTTTACTAAATTTGCGGCGATATTTTGAAATCGTAGTGGTAATGAATGTTTATACTTTTGAAACAGGACTAACATGTTCACAGGATGTGTGTGGAAAACAAATAATGTGTTATCAGTACAAGTGGTAGAGAGATTTTGAGCCTGCAATTGTAATAAAGATCTTGAAAGCCGACATGTATACTTAGAATTAGTCTATTCTTTGTTTGCTTGCGAATGAATTTCCATCACAAAAGATAATTCATTTCTTCACTCAAAGATCTCTCATTTTTCAGAACCGGCTTTTCACATATTGATTAAACATTATTTATAGTGGACAACTCTGAAAGAAATATTACCTTTGGATACGTCGAATACATTAGTAATATTCATCTGGGACAGCAGCTACAGACAAGTGTGGAAGTCTTCAATTCACATTCTCATCCAAAGTGTCTGAGTGTTCTGTTCTTGTCTGAACCGCAAGGCAGAAACAGATTAGCACAAATTTCCTGTCCTAGGAGTTAACTGGCATTCTTCCTTCATTGTTACAAGCTCATATTGAAACAAATGTGTTCATATTCAAAACAAAGACGTATCCTAGCAACAACTCAAGTATTCATGCATGAGTAAATCTATGGCATGGTAAATAATTATAAATTATCAACTTCATTGTAGCCTAATTGTTCAATTAGTTCATTCTTGATGTTGAAAAGTTTAACCCAGCGGCCTACATTACTGATCATTTTCTTAAATCTTCTAAGTCGATGTTCGACTCCGTGCAAATCAAACTTGATGCCCAAATATAAAAATATTCTTGAAAATGTTTTCCATGGATTATCTGATTCAAGATAGCATCCCAACCTTTGTTACAATATTTCAGTTTTCTTAAACGAATGTCGATAGTCATGAGAATAATGCAGTCATAAATGAAACCGCATGATGGGATGGTGTAGGTAATAAACACATACACACACACACACACGCATGTAAACAAATTAATGTATATATATTCAATTTGAATTACATTTCTTGAGGTACAACTTGTGCATTAACCTTCTACGTTTTCGTGTTCTAGGGTAGAATTACATGTCAATCGGACCTTTCTTTTCGTAAACTGATTTATTTGCCTCGAAACTTAGTGAAAACTATATCTTCCACTCTCACTCATTATTCCGACCGCGCAATATTGTACGGTCACAAACGCGGTGAATAATTTTTTGTCATATTATTTCTGAATATTGAAAGAAAGCTTCGCAATGCATTTTCAAATGACCGAAGAAATAATTTTGCTACGAAATTCCCAGAACACCTTATAGAATTGATGGTATTCTTCACAAATTCATTGATTGGAAGTATCTTGCAGTAAACATGACTCACCTCCATGTTAATGGTTTAGTTGGGCATGGAACTCTCGGCGAAAAGTTTTGAGACAAACGAACATAGTCTCTTAACAAATATATAAGATTTGCAATGTAGTAGAACACAAAAGCAAACTGATTATTATGTAAACTTATCACAAAGAATAAATATGTAGTTGATTAACAAAGCATTGAGCAGTTGTCGGCAATAAACGAAAAATCAAAAACATGGCGTCAATGAAAGATTATTGTGCCCCCGGTTTCGGTCGCCCGTTCCAAAAGCAAAACGATTGATTTTGAATGTCAGAGAATGCAAGTTACCATTCGAAATTTAGTGAAACATGGTGTTGATTTCTCCTTTACACCAGAAAAAAATTATCTGAATGCACGTCCATACAATCCAAATCAAAATGTCAAAACATGTGCATAGTCATGTGTAGATATGACTAACATGTATAAATGATGCATACGCACAACCAATCAAGTGTTATCGCTATAAGTTGTAATTAAACATGCAGAAATTTGCGACAAAAGTTATGCTATCGCAGTTCTTGCAATGAAATTCATTCTCGACAATGCTAACACTTACGCAGTGTGACAGAACATTGAAATATGAAGAAATTCTTGAAAAGTAACAACATGATGGTCACTTTTGATTAGAGATTTACAATTAAACAATAGAACGTTTAGCAGTTAGTGACATTAACCGAAAAATCAACAACAAGGCGCGAATAAAAGAACATTGCGCCCCGGCCAATGTCACCCTTTTCAACACTAAAACGCCTTATTTTCAATTTTAAAGCACAGCAGTTACAATTCCGGATTTAATGATACTTGCTGTTGATCCCACCTTCCCGCCAGACATAGCTTTACTAAATTTGCGGCGATATTTTGAAATCGTAGTGGTAATGAATGTTTATACTTTTGAAAACAGGACTAACATGTTCACAGGATGTGTGTGCAAGACAAATAATGTGTTATCAGTACAAGAGGTAGAGAGATTTTGAGCCTGCAATTGTAATAAGGATTTTGAAAGCCGACACGTATACTTAGAATTAGTCTATTCTTTGTTTGCTTGCAAATGAATTTCCATCACAAAAGATAATTCATTTCTTCACTCAAAGATCTCTCATATTTCAGAACCGGCTTTTCACATATTGATTAAACATTATTTATAGTGGACAACTCTGAAAGAAATATTACCTTTGGATACGTCGAATACATTAGTAATATTCATCTGGGACAGCAGCTACAGACAAGTGTGGAAGTCTTCAATTCACATTCTCATCCAAAGTGTCTGTGTTTTCTGTTCTTGTCTGAACCGCAAGGCAGAAACAGATTAGCACAAATTTCCTGTCCTAGGAGTTAACTGGCATTCTTCCTTCATTGTTACAAGCTCATATTGAAACAAATGTGTTCATATTCAAAACAAAGACGTATCCAGCAACAACTCAAGTATTCATGCATGAGTAAATCTATGGCATGGTAAATAATTATAAATTATCAACTTCATTGTAGCCTAATTGTTCAATTAGTTCATTCTTGATGTTGAAAAGTTTAACCCAGCGGCCTACATTACTGATCATTTTCTTAAATCTTCTAAGTCGATGTTCGACTCCGTGCAAATCAAACTTGATGCCCACATCTAAAAATATTCTTGAAAATGTTTTCCATGGATTATCTTATTCAAGATAGCATCCAAACCTTTCTTGCAATATTTCAGTTTTCTTAAACGAATGTCGATAGTCATGAGAATAATGCAGTCATAAATGAAACCGCATGATGGGATGGTGTAGGTAATAAACACATACACACACACACACACACGAACGTAAACAAATTCATGTATATATATTCAATTTGAATTACATTTCTTGAGGTACAACTTGTGCATTAACCTTCTACGTTTTCGTGTTCTACGGTAGAATTTCATGTCAATCGGACCTTTTTTTTCGTAAACTGATTTATTTGCCGTGAAACTTAGTGAAAACTATATATTCCAATCTCACTCATTATTCCGACCGCGCAATATTGTACGGTCACAAACGCGGTGAATAATTTCTTGCCATATTATTTCTGAATATTGAAAGAAAGGTTCGCAATGCATTTTCAAATGACCGAAGAAATAATTTTGCTACGAAATTCCCAGAACACTTTATAGAATTGATGGTATTCTTCACAAATTCATTGATTGGAAGTATCTTGCAGTAAACATGACTCACCTCCATGTTAATGGTTTAGTTGGGCAAGGAACTCTCGGTCAAATGTTTTGAGACAAACTAAAATAGTCTCTTAACAAATATATAAGATTTGCAATGTAGTAGAACACAAAAGCAAACTGATTATTATGTAAACTTATCACAAAGAATAAATATGTAGTTGATTAACAAAGCATTGAGCAGTTAGCGGCAATAAACGAAAAATCAAAAACATGGCGTCAATGAAAGATTATTGTGCCCCCGGTTTCGGTCGCCCGTTCCAAAAGCAAAACGATTGATTTTGAATGTCAGAGAATGCAAGTTACCATTCGAAATTTAGTGAAACATGGTGTTGATTTCTCCTTTACACCAGAAAAAAATTATCTGAATGCACGTCCATACAATCCAAATCAAAATGTCAAAACATGTGCATAGTCATGTGTAGATATGACTAACATGTATAAATGATGCATACGCACAACCAATCAAGTGTTATCGCTATAAGTTGTAATTAAACATGCAGAAATTTGCGACAAAAGTTATGCTATCGCAGTTCTTGCAATGAAATTCATTCTCGACAATGCTAACACTTACGCAGTGTGACAGAACATTGAAATATGAAGAAATTCTTGAAAAGTAATAAAATGATGGTCATTTTTGATTAGAGATTTACAGTTAAACAATAGAACGTTTAGCAATTAGTGACATTAACCGAAAAATCAAAAACAAGGCGCGAATAAAAGAACATTGCGCCCCGGCCAATGTCACTCTTCTCAACACTAAAACGCCTTATTTTGAATTTTAAAGCACACTAGTTACAATTCCGGATTTAATGATACTTGCTGTTGATCCCACCTTCCCACCAGACATAGCTTTACTAAATTTCCGGCGATATTTTGAAATCGTAGTGGTAATGAATATTTAGACTTTTGAAACAGGACTAACATGTTCACAGGATGTGTGTGGAAAACAAATGAAGTGTTATCAGTACAATTGGTAGAGAGATTTTGAGCCTGCAATTGTAATAAAGATCTTGAAAGCCGACATGTATACTTAGAATTAGTCTATTCTTTGTTTGCTTGCGAATGAATTTCCATCACAAAAGATAATTCATTTCTTCACTCAAAGATCTCTCATATTTCAGAACCGGCTTTTCACATACTGATTAAACATTATTTATAGTGGACAACTCTGAAAGAAATATTACCTTTGGATACGTCGAATACATTAGTAATATTCATCTGGGACAGCAGCTACAGACAAGTGTGGAAGTCTTCAATTCACATTCTCATCCAAAGTGTCTGAGTGTTCTGTTCTTGTCTGAACCGCAAGGCAGAAACAGATTAGCACAAATTTCCTGCGCTAGGAGTTAACTGGCATTCTTCCTTCATTGTTACAAGCTCATATTGAAACAAATGTGTTCATATTCAAAACAAACACGTATCCTAGCAACAACACAAGTATTCATGCATGATTAAATCTATGGCATGGTAAATAATTATAAATTATAAACTTCATTGTAGCCTAATTGTTCAATTAGTTCATTCTTGATGTTGAAAAGTTTAACCCAGCGGCCTACATTACTGACCATTTTCTTAAATCTTCTAAGTCGATGTTCGACTCCGTGCAAATCAAACTTGATGCCCACATCTAAAAATATTCTTGAAAATGTTTTCCATGGATTATCTTATTCAAGATAGCATCCAAAAATTTGTTACAATATTTCAGTTTTCTTAAACGAATGTCGATAGTCATGAGAATAATGCAGTGATAAATGAAACCGCATGATGGGATGGTGTTGGTAATAAACACATACACACACACACACACACGCACGTAAACAAATTCATGTATATATATTCAATTTGAATTACATTTCTTGAGGTACAACTTGTGCATTAACCTTCTACGTTTTCATGTTCTACGGTAGAATTTCATGTCAATCGGACCTTTTTTTTCGTAAACTGATTTATTTGCCGTGAAACTTATTGAAAACTATATCTTCCACTCTCACTCATTATTCCGACCGCGCAATATTGTACGGTCACAAACGCGGTGAATAATATTTTGCCATATTATTTCTGAATATTGAACGAAAGGTTCGCAATGCATTTTCAAATGACCGAAGAAATAATTTTGTTACGAAATTCCCAGAACACCTTATAGAATTGATGGTATTCTTCACAAATTCATTGATTGGAAGAACCTTGCAGTAAACATGACTCACCTCCGTGTTAATGGTTTAGTTGGGCAAGGAACTCTCGGCGAAATGTTTTGAGACAAACGAACATAGTCTCTTAACAAATATATCCAATTTGCATTGTAGTAGAACACACAAGGAAACTGATTATTATGTAAACTTATCACAAAGAATAAATATGTAGTTTATTAGCAATGCATTGAGTAGTTAGCGGCAATAAACCAAAAATCAAAAACATGGCGTCTATGAAAGATTATTGTGCCCCCGGTTTCGGTCGCCCGTTCCAAAAGCAAAACGATTCATTTTGAATGTCAGAGAATGCAAGTTACCATTCGAAATTTAGTGAAACTTGGTGTTGATCTCTCCTTTACACCAGAAAAAAATTATCTGAATGCACGTCCATACAATGCAAATCAATATGTCAAAACATGTGCATAGTCATGTGTAGATATGACTAACATGTATAAATGATGCATTCGCACAACCAATCAAGTGTTATCGTTATAAGTGGTAATTAAACATGTAGAAATTTGCGTCAAATGTTATGCTATCGTAGTTCTTGCAATGAAATTCATTCTCGACAATGTTAACACTTACATAGTGTGACAGAACATTGAAATATGAAAAAATCTTGAAAACTAAAAAATGATGGTCATTTTTGATTAGAGATTTACAATTAAACAATAGAACGTTTAGCAGTTAGAGACATTAACCGAAAAATCAAAAACAAGGCGCGAATAAAAGAACATTGCGCCCCGGCCAATGTCACCCTTTTCAACACTAAAACGCCTTATTTTGAATTTTAAAGCACACTAGTTACAATTCCGGATTTAATGATACTTGCTGTTGATCCCACCTTCCCACCAGACATAGCTTTACTAAATTTGCGGCGATATTTTGAAATCGTAGTGGTAATGAATGTTTATACTTTTGAAACAGGACTAAAATGTTCACAGGATGTGTGTGGAAAACAAATAATGTGTTATCAGTACAAGTGGTAGAGAGATTTTGAGCCTGCAATTGTAATAAAGATCTTGAAAGCCGACATGTATACTTAGAATTAGTCTATTCTTTGTTTGCTTGCGAATGAATTTCCATCACAAAAGATAATTCATTTCTTCACTCAAATATCTCTCATATTTCAGAACCGGCTTTTCACATATTGATTAAACATTATTTATAGTGGACAACTCTGAAAGAAATATTACCTTTGGATACGTCGAATACATTAGTAATATTCATCTGGGACAGCAGCTACAGACAAGTGTGGAAGTCTTCAATTCACATTCTCATCCAAAGTGTCTGAGTGTTCTTTTCTTGTCTGATCCGGAAGGCATTAACACATTAGCACAAATTTCCTGTCCTAGGAGTGAACTGGCATTCTCCCTTCATTGTTACAAGCTCATATTGAAACAAATGAGTTTATATTGAAAACAAAGACGTATCCTAGCAACAACTCAAGTATTCATGCATGAGTACGTAAATCTATGGCAGTATTGTAAATTATCAACTTCATTGTAGCCTAATTGTTCAATTAGTTCATTCTTGATGTTGAAAAGTTTAACCCAACGGCCTACATTACTGATCATTTTCTTAAATCTTCTAAGTCGATGTTCGACTCCGTGCAAATCAAACTTGATGCCCACATCTAAAAATATTCTTGAAAATTTTTTCCATGGATTATGGTATTCAAGATAGCATCCAAACCTTTGTTACAATATTTCAGTTTTCTTAAACGAATGTCGATAGTCATGAGAATAATGCAGTCATAAATGAAACCGCATGATGGGATGGTGTAGGTAATAAACACATACACACCCACACAAACACGCACGTAAACAAATTCATGTATATATATTCAATTTGAATTACATTTCTTGAGGTACAACTTGTGCATTAACCTTCTACGTTTTCGTGTTCTACGGTAGAATTTCATGTCAATCGGACCTTTTTTTTCGTAAACTGATTTATTTGCCGTGAAACTTAGTGAAAACTATATATTCCAATCTCACTCATTATTCCGACCGCGCAATATTGTACGGTCACAAACGCGGTGAATAATTTCTTGCCATATTATTTCTGAATATTGAAAGAAAGGTTCGAATGCATTTTCAAATGACCGAAGAAATAATTTTGCTACGATATTCCCAGAACACTTTATAGAATTGATAGTATTCTTCACAAATTCATTGATTGGAAGTATCTTGCAGTAAACATGACTCACCTCCATGTTAATGGTTTAGTTGGGCAAGGAACTCTCGGTCAAATGTTTTGAGACAAACTAACATAGTCCCTTAACAAATATATAAGATTTGCAATGTAGTAGAACACAAAAGCAAACTGATTATTATGTAAACTTATCACAAAGAATAAATATGTAGTTGATTAACAAAGCATTGAGCAGTTAGCGGCAATAAACGAAAAATCAAAAACATGGCGTCAATGAAAGATTATTGTGCCCCCGGTTTCGGTCGCCCGTTCCAAAAGCAAAACGATTCATTTTGAATGTCAGAGAATGCAAGTTACCATTCGATATTTAGTGAAACATGGTGTTGATTTCTCCTTTACACCAGAAAAAAATTATCTGAATGCACGTCCATACAATCCAAATCAAAATGTCAAAACATGTGCATAGTCATGTGTAGATATGAATAACATGTATAAATGATGCATACGCACAACCAATCAAGTGTTATCGCTATAAGTTGTAATTAAACATGCAGAAATTTGCGACAAAAGTTATGCTATCGCAGTTCTTGCAATGAAATTCATTCTCGACAATGCTAACACTTACGCAGTGTGACAGAACATTGAAATATGAAGAAATTCTTCAAAAGTAACAAAATGATGGTCATTTTTTATTAGAGATTTACAGTTAAACAATAGAACGTTTAGCAATTAGTGACATTAACCGAAAAATCAAAAACAAGGCGCGAATAAAAGAACATTGCGCCCCGGCCAATGTCACCCTTCTCAACACTAAAACGCCTTATTTTGAATTTTAAAGCACACTAGTTACAATTCCGGATTTAATGATACTTGCTGTTGATCCCACCTTCCCACCAGACATAGCTTTACTAAATTTCCGGCGATATTTTGAAATCGTAGTGGTAATGAATATTTAGACTTTTGAAACAGGACTAACATGTTCACAGGATGTGTGTGGAAAACAAATAAAGTGTTATCAGTACAATTGGGAGAGAGATTTTGAGCGTGCAATTGTAATAAAGATCTTGAAAGCCGACATGTATACTTAGAATTAGTCTATTCTTTGTTTGCTTGCGAATGAATTTCCATCACAAAAGATAATTCATTTCTTCACTCAAAGATCTCTCATATTTCAGAACCGGCTTTTCACATACTGATTAAACATTATTTATAGTGGACAACTCTGAAAGAAATATTACCTTTGGATACGTCGAATACATTAGTAATATTCATCTGGGACAGCAGCTACAGACAAGTGTGGAAGTCTTCAATTCACATTCTCATCCAAAGTGTCTGAGTGTTCTGTTCTTGTCTGTACCGCAAGGCAGAAACAGATTAGCACAAATTTCCTGTCCTAGGAGTTAACTGGCATTCTTCCTTCATTGTTACAAGCTCATATTGAAACAAATGTGTTCATATTCAAAACAAAGACGTATCCTAGCAACAACTCAAGTATTCATGCATGAGTAAATCTATGGCATGGTAAATAATTATAAATTATCAACTTCATTGTAGCCTAATTGTTCAATTAGTTCATTCTTGATGTTGAAAAGTTTAACCAGCGGCCTACATTACTGATCATTTTTTTAAATCTTCTAAGTCGCTGTTCGACTCCTTGCAAATCAAACTTGATGCCCACATCTAAAAATATTCTTGAAAATGTTTTCCATGGATTATCTTATTCAAGATAGCATCCCAACCTTTGTTACAATATTTCAGTTTTCTTAAACGAATGTCGATAGTCATGAGAATAATGCAGTCATAAATGAAACCGCATGATGGGATGGTGTAGGTAATAAACACATACACACCCACACAAACACGCACGTAAACAAATTCATGTATATATATTCAATTTGAATTACATTTCTTGAGGTACAACTTGTGCATTAACCTTCTACGTTTTCGTGTTCTACGGTAGAATTTCATGTCAATCGGACCTTTTTTTTCGTAAACTGATTTATTTGCCGTGAAACTTAGTGAAAACTATATATTCCAATCTCACTCATTATTCCGACCGCGCAATATTGTACGGTCACAAACGCGGTGAATAATTTCTTGCCATATTATTTCTGAATATTGAAAGAAAGGTTCGAATGCATTTTCAAATGACCGAAGAAATAATTTTTCTACGATAATCCCAGAACACTTTATAGAATTGATAGTATTCTTCACAAATTCATTGATTGGAAGTATCTTGCAGTAAACATGACTCACCTCCATGTTAATGGTTTAGTTGGGCAAGGAACTCTCGGTCAAATGTTTTGAGACAAACTAACATAGTCTCTTAACAAATATATAAGATTTGCAATGTAGTAGAACACAAAAGCAAACTGATTATTATGTAAACTTATCACAAAGAATAAATATGTAGTTGATTAACAAAGCATTCAGCAGTTAGCGGCAATAAACGAAAAATCAAAAACATGGCGTCTATGAAAGATTATTGTGCCCCCGGTTTCGGTCGCCCGTTCCAAAAGCAAAACGATTCATTTTGAATGTCAGAGAATGCAAGTTACCATTCGAAATTTAGTGAAACTTGGTGTTGATCTCTCCTTTACACCAGAAAAAATTATCTGAATGCACGTCCATACAATGCAAATCAAAATGTCAAAACATGTGCATAGTCATATGTAGATATGACTAACATGTATAAATGATGCATACGCACAACCAATCAAGTGTTATCGCTATAAGTTGTAATTAAACATGCAGAAATTTGCGACAAATGTTATGCTATCGTAGTTCTTGCAATGAAATTCATTCTTGACAATGCTAACACTTACGCAGTGTGACAGAACATTGAAATATGAAGAAATTCTTGAAAGGTAACATAATGATGGTCATTTTTTATTAGAGATTTACAATTAAACAATACAACGTTTAGCAGTTAGTGACATTAACCGAAAAATCAAAAACAAGGCGCGAATAAAAGAATATTGCGCCCCGGCCAATGTCACCCTTTTCAACACTAAAACGCCTTATTTTGAATTTTAAAGCACACTAGTTACAATTCCGGATTTAATAATACTTGCTGTTGATCCCACCTTCCCACCAGACATAGCTTTACTAAATTTGCGGCGATATTTTGAAATCGTAGTGGTAATGAATGTTTAGACTTTGGAAAACAGTACTAACATGTTCACATTATGTGTGTGGAAAACAAATAACGTGTTATCAGTACAAGTGGTAGAGAGATTTTGAGCCTGCAATTGTAACAAAGATCTTGAAAGCCGACATGTATACTTAGAATTAGTCTATTCTTTGTTTGGTTGCGAATGAATATCCATCACAAAAGATAATTCATTTCTTCACTCAAAGATCTCTCATATTTCAGAACCGGCTTTTCACATATTGATTAAACATTATTTATAGTGGACAACTCTGAAAGAAATATTACCTTTGGATACGTCGAATACATTAGTAATATTCATCTGGGACAGCAGCTACAGACAAGTGTGGAAGTCTTCAATTCACATTCTCATCCAAAGTGTCTTAGTGTTCTGTTCTTGTCTGAACCGCAAGGCAGAAACAGATTAGCACAAATTTCCTGTCCTAGGAGTTAACTGGCATTCTTCCTTCATTGTTAAAAGCTCATATTGAAACAAATGTGTTCATATTCAAAACAACGACGTGTCCTAGCAACATCTCAAGTATTCATGCATGAGTAAATCTATGGCATGGTAAATAATTATAAATTATCAACTTCATTGTAGCCTAATTGTTCAATTAGTTCATTCTTGATGTTGAAAAGTTTAACCCAGCGGCCTACATTACTGATCATTTTCTTAAATCTTCTAAGTCGATGTTCGACTCCGTGCAAATCAAACTTGATGCCCACATCTAAAAATATTCTTGAAAATGTTTTCCATGGATTATGGTATTCAAGATAGCATCCAAACCTTTGTTACAATATTTCAGTTTTCTTAAAAGAATGTCGATAGTCATGAGAATAATGCAGTCATAAATGAAACCGCATGATGGGATGGTGTAGATAATAAACACATACACACCCACACAAACACGCACGTAAACAAATTCATGTATATATATTCAATTTGAATTACATTTCTTGAGGTACAACTTGTGCATTAACCTTCTACGTTTTCGTGTTCTACGGTAGAATTTCATGTCAATCGGACCTTTTTTTTCGTAAACTGATTTATTTGCCGTGAAACTTAGTGAAAACTATATATTCCAATCTCACTCATTATTCCGACCGCGCAATATTGTACGGTCACAAACGCGGTGAATAATTTCTTGCCATATTATTTCTGAATATTGAAAGAAAGGTTCGCAATGCATTTTCAAATGACCGAAGAAATGATTTTGCTACGAAATTCCCAGAACACTTCATAGAATTGATGGTATTCTTCACAAATTCATTGATTGGAAGTATCTTGCAGTAAACATGACTCACCTCCATGTTAATGGTTTAGTTGGGCATGGAACTCTCGGCGAAAAGTTTTGAGACAAACGAACATAGTCTCTTAACAAATATATCCAATTTGCATTGTAGTAGAACACACAAGGAAACTGATTATTATGTAAACTTATCACAAAGAATAAATATGTAGTTGATTAACAAAGCATTGAGCAGTTAGCGGCAATAAACGAAAAATCAAAAACATGGCGTCTATGAAAGATTATTGTGCCCCCGGTTTCGGTCGCCCGTTCCAAAAGCAAAACGATTCATTTTGAATGTCAGAGAATGCAAGTTACTATTCGAAATTTAGTGAAACTTGGTGTTCATCTCTCCTTTACACCAGAAAAACTTTATCTGAATGCACGTCCATACAATGCAAATCAAAATGTCAAAACATATGCATAGTCATGTGTAGATATGACTAACATGTGTAAATGATGCATACGCACAACCAATCAAGTGTTATCGTTATAAGTTGTAATTAAACATGCAGAAATTTGCGACAAATGTTATGCTATCGTAGTTGTTGCAATGAAATTCATTTCTTGACAATGCTAACACTTACGCAGTGTGACAGAACATTGAAATATGAAGAAATTCTTGAAAAGTAACAAAATGATGGTCATTTTTTATTAGAGATTTACAATTAAACAATAGAAAGTTTAGCAGTTAGTGACATTAACCGAAAAATCAAAAACAAAGCGCGAATAAATCAACATTGCGCCCCGGCCAATGTCACCCTTTTCAACACTAAAACGCCTTTGAATTTTAAAGCACACTAGTTACAATTCCGGATTTAATGATACTTGCTGTTGATCCCACCTTCCCACATGACATAGCTTTACTAAATTTCCGGCGATATTTTGAAATCGTAGTGGTAATGAATGTTTAGACTTTTGAAACAGGACTAACATGTTCACAGGATGTGTGTGGAAAACAAATAATGTGTTATCAGTACACGTGGTAGAGATATTTTGAGCCTGCAATTGTAATAAAGATCTTGAAAGCCGACATGTATACTTAGAATTAGTCTATTCTTTGTTTGCTTGCTAATGAATTTCGGCCAAATGTCTTGAGACATACCAAAATAGTCTCTTAACAAATATATCCAATTTGCAATATCGTACGACACACAAGGAAACAGATTATTTTGTAAAATTATCACAAAGAATAAATGCGTAGTTGATTAACAAAGCATTGAGCAGTGAGCGGCAATAAACGAAAAATCAAAAACATGGCGTCAATGAAAGATTATTGTGCCCCCGGTTTCGGTCGCCCGTTCCTGAAGCAAAACGATTCATTTTGAATGTCAGAGAATGCAAGTTACTATTCGAAATTTAGTGAAACTTGCTGTTGATCCCACCTTCCCACCAAACATAGTTTTATTAAATTTGCGGCGATAATTTGGAAATCGTAGTGATAATGAATGTTTAGTCTTTTGAAACCAGGACTAACATGTTCACAGGATGTGTGTGCAAAGCAAATAATGTGTTGTCAGTACACGTGGTAGAGATATTTTGAGCCTGCAATTGTAATAAAGATCTTGAAAGCCGACATATATACTTAGAATTAGTCTATTCTTTGTTTGCTTGCGAATGAATTTCCATCTCAAAAGATAATTCATTTCTTCACTCAAAGATCTCTCATATTTCAGAACCGGCTTTTCACATATTGATTAAACATTATTTATAGTAGACAACTCTGAAAGAAATATTACCTTGGGATACGTCGAAGACATTAGTAATATTCATCTGGGACAGCAACTACAGACAAGTGTGGCAGTCTTCAATTCACATTCTCATCCAAAGTGTCTGAGTGTTCTGTTCTTGTCTGAACCGCAAGGCAGAAACAGATTAGCACAAATTTCCTGTCCTAAGAGTTAACTGGCATCCTTCCTTCATTTGTTAGCAACTCATATTGAAACAAATGTGTTTATATTCAAAACAAAGACGTATCGAAACAACAACTCAAGTATTCATGCATGAGTAAATCTATGGCAGTATTATAAATTATCAACTTCATTGTAGCCTAATTGTTCAATTAGTTCATTCTTGATGTTGAAAAGTTTAACCCAACTACCTACATTACTGATCATTTTCTTAAATCTTTTAAGTCGATGTTCGACTCCGTGCAAATCAAACTTGATGCCCACATCTAAAATTATTCTTGAAAATGTTTTCCATGGATTATCTTATTCAAGATAGCATCCAAACCTTTGTTACAATATTTCAGTTTTCTTAAACGAATGTCGATAATCATGAGAATAATGCAGTCATAAAAGAAACCGCATGACGGGATGGTGTAGGTAATAAACACACACACACACACACAAGTACGTAAACAAATTAATGTATATATATTCAATTTGAATTACATTTCTTGAGGTACAACTTGAACATTAACCTTCTACGTTTTCGTGTTCTACGGTCGAATTCCATGTCAATCGGACCTTTTTTTCGTAAACTGATTTATTTGCCGTGAAACTTAGTGAAAACTATATCTTCCACTTTCACTCATTATTCCGACCGCGCAATATTGTACGGTCACAAACGCGGTGAATAATTTTTTGCCTTATTATTTCTGAATATTGAAAGAAAGCTTTGCAATGCATTTCAAATGACCGAAGAAATAATTTTGCTTCGAAATTCCCAGAACACTTTATAGAATTGAAGGTATTCTTGTCAAATTCATTGATTGGAAGTATCTAGCAGTAAATATGACTCACCTCCATGTTAATGGTTCAGTTGGGCAAGGAACTCTCGGTCAAATGTTTTGAGACACCCGAACATAGTTTCTTAACAAATATATCCAATTTGCAATGTAGTAGAACACACAAGGAAACTGATTATTATGTAAAATTATCACAAAGAATAAATATGTAGTTGATTAACAAAGCATTGAGTAGTTAGCGGCAATAAACGAAAAATCAAAAACATGGCGTCAATGAAAGATTATTGTGCCCCCGGTTTCGGTCGCCCGTTCCAAAAGCAAAACGATACATTTTGAAAGTCAGAGATTGCAAGTTACTATTCGTAATTTAGTGAAACTTGCTGTTGATCTCTCCTTTACACCAGAAAAAAATTATCTGAATGCACGTCCATACAAAGCAATCAAAACGTCAAAACACATGCATAGTCATGTGTAGATATGACTAACATGTATAAATGATGCATACGCACAACCACTCAAGTGTTTGCGTTATAAGTTGTAATTAAACATGTAGAAATTTGCGACAAATGTTATGCTATCGTAGTTCTTGCAATGAAATTCATTCTTGACAATGCTAACACTTACGCAGTGTGACAGAACATTGAAATATGAAGAAATTCTTGAAAGGTAACAAAATGATGGTCATTTTTTATTAGAGATTTACAATTAAACAATACAACGTTTAGCAGTTAGTGACATTAACCGAAAAATCAAAAACAAGGCGCGAATAAAAGAACATTGCGCCCCGGCCAATGTCACCCTTTTCAACAATAAAACGCCTTATTTTGAATTTTAAAGCACACTAGTTACAATTCCGGATTTAATAATACTTGCTGTTGATCCCACCTTCCCACCAGACATAGCTTTACTAAATTTGCGGCGATATTTTGAAATCGTAGTGGTAATGAATGTTTAGACTTTGGAAAACAGTACTAACATGTTCACATTATGTGTGTGGAAAACAAATAATGTGTTATCAGTACAAGTGGTAGAGAGATTTAGAGCCTGCAATTGTAATAAAGATCTTGAAAGCCGACATGTATACTTAGAATTAGTCTATTCTTTGTTTGCTTGCGAATGAATTTCCATCACAAAAGATAATTCATTTCTTCACTCAAAGATCTCTCATATTTCAGAACCGGCTTTTCACATATTGATTAAACATTATTTATAATGGACAACTCTGAAAGAAATATTACCTTTGGATACGTCGAATACATTAGTAATATTCATCTGGGACAGCAGCTACAGACAAGTGTGGAAGTCTTCAATTCACATTCTCATCCAAAGTGTCTGAGTGTTCTGTTCTTGTCTGAACCGCAAGGCAGAAACAGATTAGCACAAATTTCCTGTCCTAGGAGTTAACTGGCATTCTTCCTTCACTGTTACATGCTCATATTGAAACAAATGTGCTCATATTCAAAACAAAGACGTATCCTAGCAACAACTCAAGTATTCATGCATGAGTAAATCTATGGCATGGTAAATAATTATAAATTATCAACTTAATTGTAGCCTAATTGTTCAATTAGTTCATTCTTGATGTTGAAAAGTTTAACCCAGCGGCCTACATTACTGATCATTTTCTTAAATCTTCTAAGTCGATGTTCGACTCCGTGGAAATCAAACTTGATGCCCACATCTAAAAATATTCTTGAAAATGTTTTCCATTTATTATGGTATTCGAGATAGCATCCAAACTTTGTTACAATATTTCAGTTTTCTTAAACGAATGTCGATAGTCATGAGAATAATGCAGTCATAAATGAAACCGCATGATGGGATGGTGTAGGTAATAAACACATACACACACACACACACACACACGTAAACAAATTCATGTATATATATTCAATTTGAATTACATTTCTTGAGGTACAACTTGTGCATTAACCTTCTACGTTTTCATGTTCTACGGTAGAATTTCATGTCTTTTTTTTCGTAAACTGATTTATTTGCCGTGAAACTTAGTGAAAACTATATCTTCCACTCTCACTCATTATTCCGACCGCGCAATATTGTACGGTCACAAACGCGGTGAATAATATTTTGCGATATTATTTCTGAATATTGAACGAAAGGTTCGCAATGCATTTTCAAATGACCGAAGAAATAATTTTGTTACGAAATTCCCAGAACACCTTATAGAATTGATGGTATTCTTCACAAATTCATTGATTGGAAGTATCTTGCAGTAAACATGACTCACCTCCATGTTAATGGTTTAGTTGGGCAAGGAACTCTCGGTCAAATGTTTTGAGACAAACTAACATAGTCTCTTAACAAATATATAAGATTTGCAATGTAGTAGAACACACAAGCAAACTGATTATTATGTAAACTTATCACAAAGAATAAATATGTAGTTGATTAACAAAGCATTGAGCAGTTAGCGGCAATAAACGAAAAATCCAAAACATGGCGTCAATGAAAGATTATTGTGCCCCCGGTTTCGGTCGCCCGTTCCAAAAGCAAAACGATTCATTTTGAATGTCAGAGAATGCAAGTTACCATTCGAAATTTAGTGAAACATGGTGTTGATTTCTTCTTTACACCAGAAAAAAATTATCTGAATGCACGTCCATACAATCCAAATCAAAATGTCAAAACATGTGCATAGTCATGTGTAGATATGACTAACATGTATAAATGATGCATACGCACAACCAATCAAGTGTTATCGTTATAAGTTGTAATTAAACATGCAGAAATTTGCGACAAAAGTTATGCTATCGCAGTTCTTGCAATGAAATTCATTCTCGACAATGCTAACACTTACGCAGTGTGACAGAACATTGAAATATGAAGAAATTCTTGAAAAGTAACAAAATGATGGTCATTTTTGATTAGAGATTTACAGTTAAACAATAGAACGTTTAGCAATTAGTGACATTAACCGAAAAATCAAAAACAAGGCGAGAATAAAAGAACATTGCGCCCCGGCCAATGTCACCCTTCTCAACACTAAAACGCCTTATTTTGAATTTTAAAGCACACTAGTTACAATTCCGGATTTAATGATACTTGCTGTTGATCCCACCTTCCCACCAGACATAGCTTTACTAAATTTCCGGCGATATTTTGAAATCGTAGTGGTAATGAATATTTAGACTTTTGAAACAGGACTAACATGTTCACAGGATGTGTGTGGAAAACAAATAATGTGTTATCAGTACAATTGGTAGAGAGATTTTGAGCCTGCAATTGTAATAAAGATCTTGAAAGCCGACATGTATAAGTAGAATTAGTCTATTCTTTGTTTGCTTGCGAATGAATTTCCATCACAAAAGATAATTCATTTCTTCACTCAAAGATCTCTCATATTTCAGAACCGGGTTTTCACATATTGATGAAACATTATTTATAGTGGACAACTCTGAAAGAAATATTACCTTTGGATACGTCGAATACATTAGTAATATTCATTTGGGACAGCAGCTACAGACAAGTGTGGAAGTCTTCAATTCACATTCTCATCCAAAGTGTCTGAGTGTTCTGTTCTTGTCTGAACCGCAAGGCAGAAACAGATTAGCACAAATTTCCTGTCCTAGGAGTTAACTGGCATTCTTCCTTCATTGTTACAAGCTCATATTGAAACAAATGTGTTCATATTCAAAACAAAGACGTATCCTAGAAACAACTCAAGTATTCATGCATGAGTAAATCTATGGCATGGTAAATAATTATAAATTATCAACTTCATTGTAGCCTAATTGTTCAATTAGTCCATTCTTGATGTTGAAAAGTTTAACCCAGCGGCCTACATTACTGATCATTGTCTAAAATCTTCTAAGTCGATGTTCGACTCCGTGCAAATCAAACTTGATGCCCACATCTTAAAATATTCTTGAAAATGTTTTCCATGGATTATGGTATTCAAGATAGCATCCAAACCTTTGTTACAATATTTCAGTTTTCTTAAACGAATGTCGATAGTCATGAGAATAATGCAGTCATAAATGAAACCGCATGATGGGATGGTGTAGGTAATAAACACATACACACCAACACAAACACGCACGTAAACAAATTCATGTATATATATTCAATTTGAATTACATTTCTTGAGGTACAACTTGTGCATTAACCTTCTACGTTTTCGTGTTTTACGGTAGAATTTCATGTCAATCGGACCTTTTTTTTCGTAAACTGATTTATTTGCCGTGAAACTTAGTGAAAACTATATCTTCCAATCTCACTCATTATTCCGACCGCGCAATATTGTACGGTCACAAACGCGGTGAATAATTTCTTGCCATATTATTTCTGAATATTGAAAGAAAGGTTCGCAATGCATTTTCAAATGACCGAAGAAATAATTTTGCTACGATATTCCCAGAACACTTTATAGAATTGATAGTATTCTTCACAAATTCATTGATTGGAAGTATCTTGCAGTAAACATGACTCACCTCCAAGTTAATGGTTTAGTTGGGCAAGGAACTCTCGGTCAAATGTTTTGAGACAAACTAACATAGTCTCTTAACAAATATATAAGATTTGCAATGTAGTAGAACACACAAGCAAACTGATTATTATGTATACTTAGAATTAGTCTATTCTTTGTTTGCTTGCGAATGAATTTCCATCACAAAAGATAATTCATTTCTTCACTCAAAGATCTCTCATATTTCAGAACCGGCTTTTCACATACTGATTAAACATTATTTATAGTGGACAACTCTGAAAGAAATATTACCTTTGGATACGTCGAATACATTAGTAATATTCATCTGGGACAGCAGCTACAGACAAGTGTGGAAGTCTTCAATTCACATTCTCATCCAAAGTGTCTGAGTGTTCTGTTCTTGTCTGAACCGCAAGGCAGAAACAGATTAGCACAAATTTCCTGTCCTAGGAGTTAACTGGCATTCTTCCTTCATTGTTACAAGCTCATATTGAAACAAATGTGTTCATATTCAAAACAAAGACGTATCCTAGCAACAACTCAAGTATTCATGCATGAGTAAATCTATGGCATGGTAAATAATTATAAATTATCAACTTAATTGTAGCCTAATTGTTCAATTAGTTCATTCTTGATGTTGAAAAGTTTAACCCAGCGCCTACATTACTGATCATTTTCTTAAATCTTCTAAGTCGATGTTCGACTCCGTGGAAATCAAACTTGATGCCCACATCTAAAAATATTCTTGAAAATGTTTTCCATTTATTATGGTATTCGAGATAGCATCCAAACCTTTGTTACAATATTTCAGTTTTCTTAAACGAATGTCGATAGTCATGAGAATAATGCAGTCATAAATGAAACCGCATGATGGGATGGTGTAGGTAATAAACACATACACACACACACACACACGCACGTAAACAAATTCATGTATATATATTCAATTTGAATTACATTTCTTGAGGTACAACTTGTGCATTAACCTTCTACGTTTTCGTGTTCTACGGTAGAATTTCATGTCAATCGGACCTTTTTTTTCGTAAACTGATTTATTTGCCGTGAAACTTATTGAAAACTATATCTTCCACTCTCACTCATTATTCCGACCGCGCAATATTGTACGGTCACAAACGCGGTGAAAAATATTTTGCGATATTATTTCTGAATATTGAAAGAAAGGTTCGAATGCATTTTCAAATGACCGAAGAAATAATTTTGCTACGATATTCCCAGAACACTTTATAGAATTGATAGTATTCTTCACAAATTCATTGATTGGAAGTATCTAGCAGTAAACATGACTCACCTCCATGTTAATGGTTTAGTTGGGCAAGGAACTCTCGGTCAAATGTTTTGAGACAAACTAACATAGTCTCTTAACAAATATATAAGATTTGCAATGTAGTAGAACACACAAGCAAACTGATTATTATGTAAACTTATCACAAAGAATAAATATGTAGTTGATTAACAAAGCATTGAGCAGTTAGCGGCAATAAACGAAAAATCAAAAACATGGCGTCAATGAAAGATTATTGTGCCCCCGGTTTCGGTCGCCCGTTCCAAAAGCAAAACGATTCATTTTGAATGTCAGAGAATGCAAGTTACCATTCGAAATTTAGTGAAACATGGTGTTGATTTCTCCTTTACACCAGAAAAAAATTATCTGAATGCACGTCCATACAATCCAAATCAAAATGTCAAAACATGTGCATAGTCATGTGTAGATAGGACTAACATGTATAAATGATGCATACGCACAATCAATCAAGTGTTATCGCTATAAGTTGTAATTAAACATGCAGAAATTTGCGACAAAAGTTATGCTATCGCAGTTCTTGCAATGAAATTCATTCTCGACAATGCTAACACTTACGCAGTGTGACAGAACATTGAAATATGAAGAAATTCTTGAAAAGTAACAAAATGATGGTCATTTTTGATTAGAGATTTACAGTTAAACAATAGAACGTTTAGCAATTAGTGACATTAACCGAAAAATCAAAAACAAGGCGCGAATAAAAGAACATTGCGCCCCGGCCAATGTCACACTTTTCAACACTAAAACGCCTTATTTTGAATTTTAAAGCACACTAGTTACAATTCCGGATTTAATGATACTTGCTGTTGATCCCACCTTCCCACCAGACATAGCTTTACTAAATTTCCGGCGATATTTTGAAATCGTAGTGGTAATGAATATTTAGACTTTTGAAACAGGACTAACATGTTCACAGGATGTGTGTGGAAAACAAATAATGTGTTATCAGTACAAGTGGTAGAGAGATTTTGAGCCTGCAATTGTAATAAAGATCTTGAAAGCCGACATGTATACTTAGAATTAGTCTATTCTTTGTTTGCTTGCGAATGAATTTCCATCACAAAAGATAATTCATTTCTTCACTCAAAGATCTCTCATATTTCAGAACCGGCTTTTCACATACTGATTAAACATTATTTATAGTGGACAACTCTGAAAGAAATATTACCTTTGGATACGTCGAATACATTAGTAATATTCATCTGGGACAGCAGCTACAGACAAGTGTGGAAGTCTTCAATTCACATTCTCATCCAAAGTGTCTGAGTGTTCTGTTCTTGTCTGAACCGCAAGGCAGAAACAGATTAGCACACATTTCCTGTCCTAGGAGTTAACTGGCATTCTTCCTTCATTGTTACATGCTCATATTGAAACAAATGTGTTCATATTCAAAACAAAGACGTATCCTAGCAACAACTCAAGTATTCATGCATGAGTAAATCTATGGCATGGTAAATAATTATAAATTATCAACTTAATTGTAGCCTAATTGTTCAATTAGTTCATTCTTGATGTTGAAAAGTTTAACCCAGCGGCCTACATTACTGATCATTTTCTTAAATCCTCTAAGTCGATGTTCGACTCCGTGGAAATCAAACTTGATGCCCACATCTAAAAATATTCTTGAAAATGTTTTCCATTTATTATGGTATTCGAGATAGCATCCAAACCTTTGTTACAATATTTCAGTTTTCTTAAACGAATGTCGATAGTCATGAGAATAATGCAGTCATAAATGAAACCGCATGATGGGATGGTGTAGGTAATAAACACATACACACACACACACACACACGCACGTAAACAAATTCATGTATATATATTCAATTTGAATTACATTTCTTGAGGTACAACTTGTGCATTAACCTTCTACGTTTTCATGTTCTACGGTAGAATTTCATGTCAATCGGACCTTTTTTTTTCGTAAACTGATTTATTTGCCGTGAAACTTATTGAAAACTATATCTTCCACTCTCACTCATTATTCCGACCGCGCAATATTGTACGGTCACAAACGCGGTGAATAATTTCTTGCCATATTATTTCTGAATATTGAAAGAAAGGTTCGAATGCATTTTCAAATGACCGAAGAAATAATTTTGCTACGATATTCCCAGAACACTTTATAGAATTGATAGTATTCTTCACAAATTCATTGATTGGAAGTATCTTGCAGTAAACATGACTCACCTCCATGTTAATGGTTTAGTTGGGCAAGGAACTCTCGGTCAAATGTTTTGAGACAAACTAACATAGTATCTTAACAAATGTATAAGATTTGCAATGTAGTAGAACACACAAGCAAACTGATTATTATGTAAACTTATCACAAAGAATAAATATGTAGTTGATTAACAAAGCATTGAGCAGTTAGCGGCAATAAACGAAAAATCCAAAACATGGCGTCAATGAAAGATTATTGTGCCCCCGGTTTCGGTCGCCCGTTCCAAAAGCAAAACGATTCATTTTGAATGTCAGAGAATGCAAGTTACCATTCGAAATTTAGTGAAACATGGTGTTGATTTCTTCTTTACACCAGAAAAAAATTATCTGAATGCACGTCCATACAATCCAAATCAAAATGTCAAAACATGTGCATAGTCATGTGTAGATATGACTAACATGTATAAATTATGCATACGCACAACCAATCAAGTGTTATCGTTATAAGTTGTAATTAAACATGCAGAAATTTGCGACAAAAGTTATTCTATCGCAGTTCTTGCAATGAAATTCATTCTCGACAATGCTAACACTTACGCAGTGTGACAGAACATTGAAATATGAAGAAATTCTTGAAAAGTAACAAAATGATGGTCATTTTTGATTAGAGATTTACAGTTAAACAATAGAACGTTTAGCAATTAGTGACATTAAAAGAAAAATCAAAAACAAGGCGAGAATAAAAGAACATTGCGCCCCGGCCAATGTCACCCTTCTCAACACTAAAACGCCTTATTTTGAATTTTAAAGCACACTAGTTACAATTCCGGATTTAATGATACTTGCTGTTGATCCCACCTTCCCACCAGACATAGCTTTACTAAATTTCCGGCGATATTTTGAAATCGTAGTGGTAATGAATATTTAGACTTTTGAAACAGGACTAACATGTTCACAGGATGTGTGTGGAAAACAAATAATGTGTTATCAGTACAATTGGTAGAGAGATTTTGAGCCTGCAATTGTAATAAAGATCTTGAAAGCCGACATGTATACTTAGAATTAGTCTATTCTTTGTTTGCTTGCGAATGAATTTCCATCACAAAAGATAATACATTTCTTCACTCAAAGATCTCTCATATTTCAGAACCGGCTTTTCACATACTGATTAAACATTATTTATAGTGGACAACTCTGAAAGAAATATTACCTTTGAATACGTCGAATACATTAGTAATATTCATCTGGGACAGCAGCTACAGACAAGTGTGGAAGTCTTCAATTCACATTCTCATCCAAAGTGTCTGAGTGTTCTGTTCTTGTCTGAACCGCAAGGCAGAAACAGATTAGCACAAATTTCCTGTCCTAGGAGTTAACTGGCATTCTTCCTTCATTGTTACAAGCTCATATTGAAACAAATGTGTTCATATTCAAAACAAAGACGTATCCTAGCAACAACTCAAGTATTCATTCATGAGTAAATCTATGGCATGGTAAATAATTATAAATTATCAACTTAATTGTAGCCTAATTGTTCAATTAGTTCATTCTTGATGTTGAAAAGTTTAACCCAGCGCCTACATTACTGATCATTTTCTTAAATCTTCTAAGTCGATGTTCGACTCCGTGGAAATCAAACTTGATGCCCACATCTAAAAATATTCTTGAAAATGTTTTCCATTTATTATGGTATTCGAGATAGCATCCAAACCTTTGTTACAATATTTCAGTTTTCTTAAACGAATGTCGATAGTCATGAGAATAATGCAGTCATAAATGAAACCGCATGATGGGATGGTGTAGGTAATAAACACATACACACACACACACACACGCACGTAAACAAATTCATGTATATATATTCAATTTGAATTACATTTCTTGAGGTACAACTTGTGCATTAACCTTCTACGTTTTCATGTTCTACGGTAGAATTTCATGTCAATCGGACCTTTTTTTTCGCAAACTGATTTATTTGCCGTGAAACTTATTGAAAACTATATCTTCCACTCTCACTCATTATTCCGACCGCGCAATATTGTACGGTCACAAACGCGGTGAAAAATATTTTGCGATATTATTTCTGAATATTGAAAGAAAGGTTCGAATGCATTTTCAAATGACCGAAGAAATAATTTTGCTACGATATTCCCAGAACACTTTATAGAATTGATAGTATTCTTCACAAATTCATTGATTGGAAATATCTAGCAGTAAACATGACTCACCTCCATGTTAATGGTTTAGTTGGGCAAGGAACTCTCGGTCAAATGTTTTGAGACAAACTAACATAGTCTCTTAACAAATATATAAGATTTGCAATGTAGTAGAACACACAAGCAAACTGATTATTATGTAAACTTATCACAAAGAATAAATATGTAGTTGATTAACAAAGCATTGAGCAGTTAGCGGCAATAAACGAAAAATCAAAAACATGGCGTCAATGAAAGATTATTGTGCCCCCGGTTTCGGTCGCCCGTTCCAAAAGCAAAACGATTCATTTTGAATGTCAGAGAATGCAAGTTACCATTCGAAATTTAGTGAAACATGGTGTTGATTTCTCCTTTACACCAGAAAAAAATTATCTGAATGCACGTCCATACAATCCAAATCAAAATGTCAAAACATGTGCATAGTCATGTGTAGATATGACTAACATGTATAAATGATGCTTGCGCACAACCAATCAAGTGTTATCGCTATAAGTTGTAATTAAACATGCAGAAATTTGCGACAAAAGTTATGCTATCGCAGTTCTTGAAATGAAATTCATTCTCGACAATGCTAACACTTACGCAGTGTGACAGAACATTGAAATATGAAGAAATTCTTGAAAAGTAACAAAATGATGGTCATTTTTGATTAGAGATTTACAGTTAAACAATAGAACGTTTAGCAATTAGTGACATTAACCGAAAAATCAAAAACAAGGCGCGAATAAAAGAACATTGCGCCCCGGCCAATGTCACCCTTCTCAACACTAAAACGCCTTATTTTGAATTTTAAAGCACACTAGTTACAGTTCCGGATTTAATGATACTTGCTGTTGATCCCACTTTCCCACCAGACATAGCTTTACTAAATTTTCGGCGATATTTTGAAATCGTAGTGGTAATGAATATTTAGACTTTTGAAACAGGACTAACATGTTCACAGGATGTGTGTGGAAAACAAATAATGTGTTATCAGTACAAGTGGTAGAGAGATTTTGAGCCTGCAATTGTAATAAAGATCTTGAAAGCCGACATGTATACTTAGAATTAGTCTATTCTTTGTTTGCTTGCGAATGAATTTCCATCACAAAAGATAATTCATTTCTTCACTCAAAGATCTCTCATATTTCAGAACCGGCTTTTCACATACTGATTAAACATTATTTATAGTGGACAACTCTGAAAGAAATATTACCTTTGGATACGTCGAATACATTAGTAATATTCATCTGGGACAGCAGCTGCAGACAAGTGTGGAAGTCTTCAATTCACATTCTCATCCAAAGTGTCTGAGTGTTCTGTTCTTGTCTGAACCGCAAGGCAGAAACAGATTAGCACAAATTTCCTGTCCTAGGAGTTAACTGGCATTCTTCCTTCATTGTTACAAGCTCATATTGAAACAAATGTGTTCATATTCAAAACAAAGACGTATCCTAGCAACAACTCAAGTATTCATGCATGAGTAAATCTATGGCATGGTAAATAATTATAAATTATCAACTTAATTGTAGCCTAATTGTTCAATTAGTTCATTCTTGATGTTGAAAAGTTTAACCCAGCGCCTACATTACTGATCATTTTCTTAAATCTTCTAAGTCGATGTTCGACTCCGTGGAAATCAAACTTGATGCCCACATCTAAAAATATTCTTGAAAATGTTTTCCATTTATTATGGTATTCGAGATAGCATCCAAACCTTTGTTACAATATTTCAGTTTTCTTAAACGAATGTCGATAGTCATGAGAATAATGCAGTCATAAATGAAACCGCATGATGGGATGGTGTAGGTAATAAACACATACACACACACACACACACACACGCACGTAAACAAATTCATGTATATATATTCAATTTGAATTACATTTCTTGAGGTGCAACTTGTGCATTAACCTTCTACGTTTTCATGTTCTACGGTAGAATTTCATGTCAATCGGACCTTTTTTTTCGTAAACTGATTTATTTGCCGTGAAACTTATTGAAAACTATATCTTCCACTCTCACTCATTATTCCGACCGCGCAATATTGTACGGTCACAAACGCGGTGAAAAATATTTTGCGATATTATTTCTGAATATTGAAAGAAAGGTTCGAATGCATTTTCAAATGACCGAAGAAATAATTTTGCTACGATATTCCCAGAACACTTTATAGAATTGATAGTATTCTTCACAAATTCATTGATTGGAAGTATCTACCAGTAAACATGACTCACCTCCATGTTAATGGTTTATTTGGGCAAGGAACTCTCGGTCAAATGTTTTGAGACAAACTAACTTAGTCTCTTAACAAATATATAAGATTTGCAATGTAGTAGAACACACAAGCAAACTGATTATTATGTAAACTTATCACAAAGAATAAATATGTAGTTGATTAACAAAGCATTGAGCAGTTAGCGGCAATAAACGAAAAATCCAAAACATGGCGTCAATGAAAGATTATTGTGCCCCCGGTTTCGGTCGCCCGTTCCAAAAGCAAAACGATTCATTTTGAATGTCAGAGAATGCAAGTTACCATTCGAAATTTAGTGAAACATGGTGTTGATTTCTCCTTTACACCAGAAAAAAATTATCTGAATGCACGTCCATACAATCCAAATCAAAATGTCAAAACATGTGCATAGTCATGTGTAGATATGACTAACATGTATAAATGATGCATACGCACAACCAATCAAGTGTTATCGCTATAAGTTGTAATTAAACATGCAGAAATTTGCGACAAAAGTTATGCTATCGCAGTTCTTGCAATGAAATTCATTCTCGACAATGCTAACACTTACGCAGTGTGACAGAACATTGAAATATGAAGAAATTCTTGAAAAGTAACAAAATGATGGTCATTTTTGATTAGAGATTTACAGTTAAACAATAGAACTTTTAGCAATTAGTGACATTAACCGAAAAATCAAAAACAAGGCGCGAATAAAAGAACATTGCGCCGCGGCCTAATGTCACCCTTCTCAACACTAAAACGCCTTATTTTGAATTTTAAAGCACACTAGTTACAATTCCGGATTTAATGATACTTGCTGTTGATCCCACCTTCCCACCAGACATAGCTTTACTAAATTTCCGGCGATATTTTGAAATCGTAGTGGTAATGAATATTTAGACTTTTGAAACAGGACTAACATGTTCACAGGATGTGTGTGGAAAACAAATAATGTGTTATCAGTACAATTGGTAGAGAGATTTTGAGCCTGCAATTGTAAAAAAGATCTTGAAAGCCGACATGTATAAGTAGAATTAGTCTATTCTTTGTTTGCTTGCGAATGAATTTCCATCACAAAAGATAATTCATTTCTTCACTCAAAGATCTCTCATATTTCAGAACCGGCTTTTCACATATTGATGAAACATTATTTATAGTGGACAACTCTGAAAGAAATATTACCTTTGGATACGTCGAATACATTAGTAATATTCATTTGGGACAGCAGCTACAGACAAGTGTGGAAGTCTTCAATTCACATTCTCATCCAAAGTGTCTGAGTGTTCTGTTCTTGTCTGAACCGCAAGGCAGAAACAGATTAGCACAAATTTCCTGTCCTAGGAGTTAACTGGCATTCTTCCTTCATTGTTACAAGCTCATATTGAAACAAATGTGTTCATATTCAAAACAAAGACGTATCCTAGAAACAACTCAAGTATTCATGCATGAGTAAATCTATGGCATGGTAAATAATTATAAATTATCAACTTCATTGTAGCCTAATTGTTCAATTAGTTCATTCTTGATGTTGAAAAGTTTAACCCAGCGGCCTACATAACTGATCATTTTCTTAAATCTTCTGAGTCGATGTTCGACTCCGTGCAAATCGAACTTGATGCCCACATCTAAAAATATTCTTGAAAATGTTTTCCATTTATTATGGTGTTCGAGATAGCATCCAAACCTTTGTTACAATATTTCAGTTTTCTTAAACGAATGTCGATAGTCATGAGAATAATGCAGTCATAAATGAAACCGCATGATGGGATGGTGTAGGTAATAAACACATACACACACACACACACGCACGTAAACAAATTAATGTACATATATTCAATTTGAATTACATTTCTTGAGGTAGAACTTGTGCATTAACCTTCTACGTTTTCGTGTTCTACGGTAGAATTTCATGTCAATCGGACCTTTTTTTTCGTAAACTGATTTATTTGCCGTGAAACTTAGTGAAAACTATATCTTCCACTCTCACTCATTATTCCGACCGCGGAATATTGTACGGTCACAAACGCGGTGAATAATTTTTTGCCATATTATTTCTGAATATTGAAAGAAAGCTTCGCAATGCATTTTCAAATGACCGAAGAAATAATTTTGCTACGAAATTCCCAGAACACGTTATAGAATTGATGGTATTCTTCACAAATTCATTGATTGGAAGTATCTTGCAATAAACATGACTCACCTCCATGTTAATGGTTTAGTTGGGCAAGGAACTCTCGGTCAAATGTTTTGAGACAAACTAACATAGTCTCTTAACAAATATATAAGATTTGCAATGTAGTAGAACACACAAGCAAACTGATTATTATGTAAACTTATCACAAAAAAAAATATGTAGTTGATTAACAAAGCATTGAGCAGTTGTCGGCAATAAACGAAAAATCAAAAACATGGCGTCAATGAAAGATTATTGTGCCCCCGGTTTCGGTCGCCCGTTCCAAAAGCAAAACGATTCATTTTGAATGTCAGAGAATGCAAGTTACCATTCGAAATTTAGTGAAACATGGTGTTGATTTCTCCTTTACACCAGAAAAAAATTATCTGAATGCACGTCCATACAATGCAAATCAAAATGTCAAAACATGTGCATAGTCATGTGTAGATATGACTAACATGTATAAATGATGCATACGCACAACCAATCAAGTGTTATCGCTATAAGTTGTAATTAAACATGCAGAAATTTGCGACAAAAGTTATGCTATCGCAGTTCTTGCAATGAAATTCATTCTCGACAATGCTAACACTTACGCAGTGTGACAGAACATTGAAATATGAAGAAATTCTTGAAAAGTAACAAAATGATGGTCATTTTTGATTAGAGATTTACAGTTAAACAATAGAACGTTTAGCAATTAGTGACATTAACCGAAAAATCAAAAACAAGGCGCGAATAAAAGAACATTGCGCCCCGGCCAATGTCACCCTTCTCAACACTAAAACGCCTTATTTTGAATTTTAAAGCACACTAGTTACAATTCCGGATTTAATGATACTTGCTGTTGATCCCACCTTCCCACCAGACATAGCTTTACTAAATTTGCTGCGATATTTTGAAATCGTAGTAGTAATGAATATTTAGACTTTTGAAACAGGACTAACATGTTCACAGGATGTGTGTGCAAAACAAATAATGTGTTATCAGTACAAGTGGTAGAGAGATTTTGAGCCTGCAATTGTAATAAAGATCTTGAAAGCCGACATGTATACTTAGAATTAGTCTATTCTTTGTTTGCTTGCGAATGAATTTCCAACACAAAAGATAATTCATTTCTTCACTCAAAGATCTCTCATATTTCAGAACCGGCTTTTCACATACTGATTAAACATTATTTATAATGGACAACTCTGAAAGAAATATTACCTTTGGATACGTCGAATACATTAGTAATATTCATCTGGGACAGCAGCTACAGACAAGTGTGGAAGTCTTCAATTCACATTCTCATCCAAAGTGTCTGAGTGTTCTGTTCTTGTCTGAACCGCAAGGCAGAAACAGATTAGCACAAATTTCCTGTCCTAGGAGTTAACTGGCATTCTTCCTTCATTGTTACAAGCTCATATTGAAACAAATGTGTTCATATTCAAAACAAAGACGTATGCTAGCAACAACTCAAGTATTCATGCATGAGTAAATCTATGGCATGGTAAATAATTATAAATTATCAACTTCATTGTAGCCTAATTGTTCAATTAGTTCATTCTTGATGTTGAAAATTTTAACCCAGCGGCCTACATTACTGATCATTTTCTTAAATCTTCTAAGTCGATGTTCGACTCCGTGGAAATCAAACTTGATGCCCACATCTAAAAATAATCTTGAAAATGTTTTCCATTTATTATGGTATTCGAGATAGCATCCAAACCTTTGTTACAATATTTCAGTTTTCTTAAACGAATGTCGATAGTCATGAGAATAATGCAGTCATAAATGAAACCGCATGATGGGATGGTGTAGGTAATAAACACATACACACACACACACACACACACACGCACGTAAACAAATTCATGTATATATATTCAATTTGAATTACATTTCTTGAGGTACAACTTGTGCATTAACCTTCTACGTTTTCATGTTCTACGGTAGAATTTAATGTGAATCGGACCTTTTTTTTCGTAAACGGATTTATTTGCCGTGAAACTTATTGAAATCTATATCTTCCACTCTCACTCATTATTCCGACCGCGCAATATTGTACGGTCACAAACGCGGTGAATAATATTTTGCGATATTATTTCTGAATATTGAACGAAAAGTTCGCAATGCATTTTCAAATGACCGAAGAAATAATTTTGTTACGAAATTCCCAGAACACCTTATAGAATTGATGGTATTCTTCACAAATTCATTGATTGGAAGAATCTTGCAGTAAACATGACTCACCTCCATGTTAATGGTTTAGTTGGGCAAGGAACTCTCGGCGAAATGTTTTGAGACAAACGGACATAGTCTCTTAACAAATACATCCAATTTGAATGTAGTAGAGCACACAAGGAAACTGATTATTATGTAAACTTATCACAAAGAATAAATATGTAGTTGATTAACAAAGCATTGAGCAGTTGTCGGCAATAAACGAAAAATAAAAAACATGGCGTCAATGAAATATTATTGTGCCCCCAGTTTCGGTCGCCCGTTCCAAAAGCAAAACGATTCATTTTGAATGTCAGAGAATGCAAGTTACCATTCGAAATTTAGTGAAACTTGGTGTTGATCTCTCCTTTACACCAGAAAAAATTTATCTGAATGCACGTCTATACAATGCAAATCAAAATATCAAAACATGTGCATAGTCATGTGTAGATATGACTAACATGTATAAATGATGCATACGCACAAAAAAACAAGTGTTATCGCTATAAGTTGTAGTTAAACATGCAGAAATTTGCGACAAAATTTATGCTATCGCAGTTCTTGCAATGAAATTCATTCTCGACAATGCTAACACTTACGCAGTGTGACAGAACATTGAAATATGAAGAAATTCTTGAAAAGTAACAAAATGATGGTCATTTTTTATTAGAGATTTACAGTTAAACAATAGAACGTTTAGCAGTTAGTGACATTAACCGAAAAATCTAAAACAAGGCGCGAATAAAAGAACATTACGCCCCAGCCAATGTCACCCTTTTCAACACTAAAACGCCTTATTTTGAATTTTAAAGCACACTAGTTACAATTCCGGATTTAATAAGACTTGCTGTTGATCCCACCTTCCCACCAGACATAGCTTTACTAAATTTGCGGCGACATTTTGAAATCGTTGTGGTAATGAATGTTTAGACTTTGGAAAACAGTACTAACATGTTCACATTATGTGTGTGGAAAACAAATAATGTGTTATCAGTACAAGTGGTAGAGAGATTTTGAGCCTGCAATTGTAATAAAGATCTTGAAAGCCGACATGTATACTTAGAATTAGTCTATTCTTTGTTTGCTTGCGAATGAATTTCCATCACAAAAGATAATTCATTTCTTCACTCAAAGATCTCTCATATTTCAGAACCGGCTTTTCACATATTGATTAAACATTATTTATAGTGGACAACTCTGAAAGAAATATTACCTTTGGATACGTCGAATACATTAGTAATATTCATCTGGGACAGCAGCTACAGACAAGTGTGGAAGTCTTCAATTCACATTCTCATCCAAAGTGTCTGAGTGTTCTGTTCTTGTCTGAACCGCAAGGCAGAAACAGATTAGCACAAATTTCCTGTCCTAGGAGTTAACTGGCATTCTTCCTTCATTGTTACAAGCTCATATTGAAACAAATGTGTTCATATTCAAAACAAAGACATGTCCTAGCAACATCTCAAGTATTCATGCATGAGTAAATCTATGGCATGGTAAATAATTATAAATTATCAACTTGATTGTAGCCTAATTGTTCAATTAGTTCATTCTTGATGTTGAAAAGTTTAACCCAGCGGCCTACATTACTGATCATTTTCTTAAATCTTCTAAGTCGATGTTCGACTCCGTGGAAATCAAACTTGATGCCCACATCTAAAAATATTCAAAAAAATGTTTTCCATGGATTATGGTATTCAAGATAGCATCCAAACCTTTGTTACAATATTTCAGTTTTCTTAAACGAATGTCGATAGTCATGAGAATAATGCAGTCATAAATGAAACTGCATGATGGGATGGTGTAGGTAATAAACACATACACACCCACACAAACACGCACGTAAACAAATTCATGTATATATATTCAATTTGAATTACATTTCTTGAGGTACAACTTGTGCATTAACCTTCTACGTTTTCGTGTTCTACGGTAGAATTTCATGTCAATCGGACCTTTTTTTTTTCGTAAACTGACTTATTTGCCGTGAAACTTAGTGAAAAATATATCTTCCAATCTCACTCATTATTCCGACCGCGCAATATTGTACGGTCACAAACGCGGTGAATAATTTCTTGCCATATTATTTCTGAATATTGAAAGAAAGGTTCGCAATGCATTTTCAAATGACCGAAGAAATAATTTTGCTACGATATTCCCAGAACACTTTATAGAATTGATAGTATTCTTCACAAATTCATTGATTGGAAGTATCTTGCAGTAAACATGACTCACCTCCATGTTAATGGTTTAGTTGGGCAAGGAACTCTCGGTCAAATGTTTTGAGACAAACTAACATAGTCTCTTAACAAATATATAAGATTTGCAATGTAGTAGAACACACAAGCAAACTGATTATTATGTAAACTTATCACAAAGAATAAATATGTAGTTGATTAACAAAGCATTGAGCAGTTAGCGGCAATAAACGAAAAATCAAAAACATGGCGTCAATGAAAGATTATTGTGCCCCTGGTTTCGGTCGCCCGTTCCAAAAGCAAAACGATTCATTTTGAATGTCAGAGAATTCAAGTTACCATTCGAAATTTAGTGAAACTTGGTGTTGATCTCTCCTTTACACCAGAAAAAAATTATCTGAATGCACGTCCATACAATGCAAATCAAAATGTCAAAACATAAGCATAGTCATGTGTAGATATGACTAATATGTATAAATGATGCATACGCACAACCAATCAAGTGTTATCGTTATAAGTTGTAATTAAACATGTAGAAATTTGCGACAAATATTATGCTATCGTAGTTCTTGCAATGAAATTCATTCTCGACAATGCTAACACTTACGCAGTGTGACAGAACATCGAAATATGAAGAAATTCTTGAAAATAACAAAATGATGGTCATTTTTGTTAGAGATTTACAATTAAACAATATAACGTTTAGCAGTTACTGACGTTAACCGAAAAATCAAAAACAAGGCGCGAATAAAAGAACATTGCGCCCCGGCCAATGTCAACCTTTTCAACACTAAAACGCCTTATTTTGAATTTTAAAGCACACTAGTCACAATTCCGGATTTAATGATACTTGCTGTTGATCCCACCTTCCCACCAGACATAGCTTTACTAAATTTGCAGCAATATTTTGAAATCGTAGTGGTAATGAATGTTTAGACTTTTGAAAACAGGACTAACATGTTCACAGGATGTGTGTGCAAAACAAATAATGTGTTATCAGTACAAGTGGTAGAGAGATTTTGAGCCTGCAATTGTAATAAAGATCTTGAAAGCCGACACGTATACATAGAATTAGTCTATTCTTTGTTTGCTTGCGAATGAATTTCCATTACAAAAGATAATTCATTTCTTCACTCAAAGATCTCTCATATTTCAGAACCGGCTTTTCACATATTGATTAAACATTATTTTTAGTGGACAACTCTGAAAGAAATATTACCTTTGGATACGTCGAAGACAAGGTAATATTCATCTGGGACAGCAACTACAGACAAGTGTGGAAGTCTTCAATTCACATTCTCATCCAAAGTGTCTGAGTGTTCTGTTCTTGTCTGAACCGCAAGGCAGAAACAGACGAGAACAAATTTCCTGTCCTAGGAGTTAACTGGCATTCTCCCTTCATTGTTACAAGCTCATATTGAAACAAATGTGTTTATATTCAAAACAAAGACGTATCCAAGACACAACTGAAGTATTCATGCATGAGTAAATCTATGGCATGGTAAATAATTATACATTATCAACTTCATTGTAGCCTAATTGTTCAATTAGTTCATTCTTGATGTAGAAGAGTTTAACCCAACGGCCTACATTACTGATCATTTTCTTAAATCTTCTAAGTCGATGTTCGATTCCGTGCAAATCAAACTTAATGCCCACATCTAGAAATATTCTTGAAAATGTTTTCCATGGAGTATGGTATTAAAGATAGCATCCGAACCTTTGTTACAATATTTCAGTTTTCTTAAACGAATGTCGATAGTCATGAGAATAATGCAGTCATAAATGAAACCGCATGATGAGATGGTGTAGGTAATAAACACATACACACACACACACACACGCACGTAAACAAATTCATGTATATATATTCAATTTGAATTACATTTCTTGAGGTACAACTTGTGCATTAACCTTCTACGTTTTCGTGTTGTATTTTCGAATTTCATGTCAACCGGAGCTTTTTTTTCGTAAACTGATTTATTTGCCGTGAAACTTAGTGAAAACTATATCTTCCACTCTCACTCACTATTCCGACCGCGTAATATTGTACGGTCACAAACGCGGTGAATAATTTTTTGCCATATTATTTCTGAATATTGAAAGAAAGCTTCGCAATGCATTTTCAAATGACCGAAGAAATAATTTTACTACGAAATTCCCAGAACACTTTATAGAATTGATGGTATTCTTCAAAAATTCATTGATTAGAAATATCTCGCACTAAACATGACTCACCTCCATGTTAATGGTTTAGTTGGAAAAGGAACTCTCGGCCAAAGGTTTTGAGACATACGAACATAGTCTCTTAACAAATATATCCAATTTACAATGTTGTAGAACACACAAGGAAACTGATTATTATGTAAAATTATCACAAAGAATAAATATGTAGTTGATTAACAAAGCATTGAGGAGTTAGCGGTAATAAACGAAAAATCAAAAACATGGCGTCAATGAAAGATTATTGTGCCCCCGGTTTCGGTCGCCCGTTCCAAAAGCAAACGATTCATTTTGAATGTCAGAGAATTCAAGTTAACATTCGAAATTTAGTGAAACTTGGTGTTGATCTCTCCTTTACACCAGAAAAAATTTATCTGAATGCACGTCTATAAAATGCAAATCAAAATGTCAAAAAACATATGCACAGTCATGTGTAGATATGACTAACATGTATAAATGATGCATAGGCACAACCAATCAAGTGTTATCGTTATAAGTTGTAATTAAACATGTAGAAATTTGCGACAAATATTATGCTATCGTAGTTCTTGCAATGAAATTCATTCTCGACAATGCTAACACTTACGAAGTGTGACAGAACATCGAAATATGAAGAAATTCTTGAAAAGTAACAAAATGATGGTCATTTTTTTAGAGATTTGCAATTAAACAATAGAACGTTTAGCAGTTAGTGACATTAACCGAAAAATCAAAAACAAGGCGCGAATAAAAGAACATTGCGCCCCGGCCTATGTCACCCTTCTCAACACTAAAACGCCTTATTTTGAATTTTAAAGCACACTAGTTACAATTCCGGATTTAATGATACTTGCTGTTGATCCCACCTTCCCACCAGACATAGCTTTACTAAATTTGCGGCGATATTTTGAAATCGTAGTGGTAATGAATGTTTAGACTTTTGAAAACAGGACTAACATGTTCACAGGATGTGTGTGCAAAACAAATAATGTGTTATCAGTACAAGTGGTATAGAGATTTTGAGCCTGCAATTGTAATAAAGATCTTGAAAGCCGACATGTATACTTAGAATTAGTTTATTCTTTGTTTGCTTGCGAATGAATTTCCATCACAAAAGATAATTCATTTCTTCACTCAAAGATCTCTCATATTTCAGAACCGGCTTTTCACATATTGATTAAACATTATTTATAGTGGACAACTCTGAAGGAAATATTACCTTTTAATACGTCGAAGACATTAGTAATATTCATCTGGGACAGCAACTACAGACAAGTGTGGAAGTCTTCAATTCACATTCTCATCCAAAGTGTCTGAGTGTTCTGTTCTTGTCTGAACCGCAAGGCAGAAACAGATTAGCACAAATTTCCTGTCCTAGGAGTTCACTGGCATTCTTCCTTCATCATTACAAGCTCATATTGAAACAAATGTGTTTATATTCAAAACAAAGACGTATCCTAGCAACAACTCAAGTATTCATGCATGAGTAAATCTATGGCATGGGAAATAATTATAAATTATCAACTTCATTGTAGCCTAATTGTTCAATTAGTTCATTCTTGATGTTGAAAAGCTTAACCCAACGGCCTACATTACTGATCATTTTCTTAAATCTTCTAAGTCGATGTTCGACTCCGTGCAAATCAAACTTGATGCCCACATCTAAAAATATTCTTGAAAATGTTTTCAATGGAGTATGGTTTTTTCAAGATAGCATCCAAACCTTTGTTACAATATTTCAGTTTTCTTAAACGAATGTCGATAGTCATGAGAATAATGCAGTCATAAATGAAACCGCATGATGGGATGGTGTAGGTAATAAACACATACACACACACGCACGTAAACAAATTAATGTATATGTATTCAATTTGAATTACATTTCTTGAGGTACAACTTCTGTATTAACCTTGTACGTTTTCGTGTTCTAGGGTCGAATTTCATGTCATTCGGACCTTTTTTTCGTAAACTGATTTATTTGCCGTGAAGCTTAGTGAAAACCATATCTTCCACTCTCACTCATTATTCCGACCGCGCAATATTGTACGGTCACAATCGCGGTGAATAATTTTTTCCAATATTATTTCTGAATATTGAAAGAAAGCTTCGCAATGCATTTTCAAATGACCGATGAAATATTTTTGCTACGAAATTCCCAGAACACTTTACAGAATTGATGGTATTCTTCAAAAATTCATTGATTGGAAATATCTCGCAGTAAACATGACTCACCTCTTGTTAATGGTTTAGTTGTAAAAGGAACTCTCGGCCAAAGGTTTTGAGACATACGAACATAGTCTCTTAACAAATATATCCAATTTGCAATGTAGTAGAACACACAAGGAAACTGGTTATTATGTAAAATTATCACAAAGAATAAATATGTAGTTGATTAACAAAGCATTGAGCAGTTAGCGGGTATAAAGGAAAAATCAAAAACATGGCGTCAATGAAAGATTATTGTGCCCCCGGTTTCGGTCGCCCGTTCCAAAAGCAAAACGATTCATTTTGAATGTCAGAGAATTCAAGTTACCATTCGAAATTTAGTGAAACTTGGTGTTGATCTCTCCTTTACACCAGAAAAAAATTATCTGAATGCACGTCCATACAATGCAAATCAAAATGTCAAAACATAAGCATAGTCATGTGTAGATATGACTAATATGTATAAATGATGCATACGCACAACCAATCAAGTGTTATCGTTATAAGTTGTAATTAAACATGTAGAAATTTGCGACAAATATTATGCTATCGTAGTTCTTGCAATGAAATTCATTCTCGACAATGCTAACACTTACGCAGTGTGACAGAACATCGAAATATGAAGAAATTCTTGAAAATAACAAAATGATGGTCATTTTTGTTAGAGATTTACAATTAAACAATAGAACGTTTAGCAGTTACTGACATTAACCGAAAAATCAAAAACAAGGCGCGAATAAAAGAACATTGCGCTTCGGCCAATGTCAACCTTTTCAACACTAAAACGCCTTATTTTGAATTTTAAAGCACACTAGTCACAATTCCGGATTTAATGATACTTGCTGTTGACCCCACCTTCCCACCAGACATAGCTTTACTAAATTTGCAGCAATATTTTGAAATCGTAGTGGTAATGAATGTTTAGACTTTTGAAAACAGGACTAATATGTTCACAGGATGTGTGTGCAAAACAAATAATGTGTTATCAGTACAATTGGTAGAGAGATTTTGAGCCTGCAATTGTAATAAAGATCTTGAAAGCCGACAAGAATACTTAGAATTAGTCTATTCTTTGGTTGCTTGCGAATGAATTTCCATCACAAAAGATAATTCATTTCTTCACTCAAAGATCTCTCATATTTCAGAACCGGCTTTTCACATATTGATTAAACATTATTTAAAGTGGACAACTCTGAAAGAAATATTACCTTTGGATACGTAGAAGACATTAGTAATATTCATCTGGGACAGCAACTACAGACAAGTGTGGAAGTCTTCAATTCACATTCTCATCCAAAGTGTCTGAGTGTTCTGTTCTGTCTGAACTGCAAGGCAAAAAAAGAGGAGCACAAATTTCCTGTCCTAGGAGTTAACTGGCATTCTTCCTTCATTGTTACAAGCTCATATTGAAACAAAGGAGTTTATATTCAAAACAAAGACGTATCCTAGCAACAACTCAAGTATTCATGCATGACTAAATCTATGGCAGTATTGTAAATTATCAACTTCATTGTAGCCTAATTGTTCAATTAGTTCATTCTTGATGTTGAAAGGTTTAACCCAACGGCCTACATTACTGATCATTTTCTTAAATCTTCTAAGTCGATGTTCGACTCCGTGCAAATCAAACTTGATGCCCACATCTAAAAATATTCTTGAAAATGTTTTCCATGGATTATGGTATTCAAGATAGCATCCAAACCTTTGTTACAATATTTCAGTTTTCTTAAACGAATGTCGATAGTCATGAGATGAATGCAGTCATAAATGAAATCGCATGATGGGATGGTGTAGGTAATAAACACATACACACACACACACACGCACGTAAACAAATTCATGTATATATATTCAATTTGAATTACATTTCCTGAGGTACAACTTGTGCATACGTTTTCGTGTTCTACGGTCGAATATCATGTCAATCGGACCTTCTTTTTCGTAAACTGATTTATTTGCCGTGAAACTTAGTGAAAACTATATCTTCCACTCTCACTCATTATTCCGACCGCGCAATATTGTACGGTCACAAACGCGGTGAATAATTTTTTGCCATATTATTTTTGAATATTGAAAGAAAGCTTCGCAATGCATTTTCAAATGACCGAAGAAATAATTTTACTACGAAATTCCCAGAACACTTTATAGAATTTATGGTATTCTTCAAAAATTCATTGATTGGAAATATCTCGCAGTAAACATGACTCACCTCCATGTTAATGGTTTAGTTGTAAAAGGAACTCTCGGCCAAATGTTTTGAGACATACGAAAATAGTCTCTTAACAAATATATCTAATTTGCAATGTAGTAGAACACACAAGGAAACTGATTATTATGTAAAATTATCACAAAGAATAAATATGTAGTTGATAAACAAAGCATTGAGCAGTTAGCGGCAATAAACGAAAAATCAAAAACATGGCGTCAATGAAAGAATATTGTGCCCCCGGTTTCGGTCGCCCGTTCCACAAGCAAAACGATTCATTTTGAATGTCAGAGAATGCAAGTTACCATTCGAAATTTAGTGAAACTTGGTGTTGATCTCTCCTTTACACCAGAAAAAAATTATCTGAATGCACGTCCATACAATGCAAATCAAAATGTCAAAACATATGCATAGTCATGTGTAGATATGACTAATATGTATAAATGATGCATACGCACAACCAATCAAGTGTTATCGTTATAAGTTGTAATTAAACATGTAGAAATTTGCGACAAATTTTATGCTATCGTAGTTCTTGCAATGAAATTCATTCTCGACAATGCTAACACTTACGAAGTGTGACAGAATATCGAAATATGAAGAAATTCTTGAAAATAACAAAATGATGGTCATTTTTGTTAGAGATTTACAATTAAACAATACAACGTTTAGCAGTTAGTGACATTAACCGAAAAATCAAAAACAAGGCGCGAATAAAAGAACATTGCGCCCCGGCCAATGTCACCCTTCTCAACACTAAAACGCCTTATTTTGAATTTTAAAGCACACTAGTTACAATTCCGGATTTAATGATACTTGCTGTTGATCCCACCTTCCCACCAGATATAGCTTTACTAAATTTGCGGCGATATTTTGAAATCGTAGTGGTAATGAATGTTTAGAATTTTGAAAACAGGACTAACATGTTCACAGGATGTGTGTGCAAAACAAATAATGTGTTATCAGTACAAGTGGTATAGAGATTTTGAGCCTGCAATTGTAATAAAGATCTTGAAAGCCGACATGTATACTTAGAATTAGTTTATTCTTTGTTTGCTTGCGAATGAATTTCCATCACAAAAGATAATTCATTTCTTCACTCAAAGATCTCTCATATTTCAGAACCGGCTTTTCACATATTGATTAAACATTATTTATAGTGGACAACTCTGAAGGAAATATTACCTTTTAATACGTCGAGGACATTAGTAATATTCATCTGGGACATCAACTACAGACAAGTGTGGAAGTCTTCAATTCACATTCTCATCCAAAGTGTCTGAGTGTTCTGTTCTTGTCTGAACCGCAAGGCAGAAACAGATTAGCAGAAATTTCCTGTCCTAGGAGTTCACTGGCATTCTTCCTTCATCATTACAAGCTCATATTGAAACAAATGTGTTTATATTCAAAACAAAGACGTATCCTAGCAACAACTCAAGTATTCATGCATGAGTAAATCTATGGCATGGTAAATAATTATAAATTATCAACTTCATTGTAGGCTAATTGTTCAATTACTTCATTCTTGATGTTGAAAAGTTTAACCCAGCGGCCTTCATTAGTGGTCATTTTCTTAAATCTTCTAAGTCGATGTTCGACTCCGTGCAAATCAAACTTGATGCCCACATCTAAAAATATTCTTGAAAATGTTTTCCATGGATTATGGTATTCAAGATAGCATCCAAACCTTTGTTACAATATTTCAGTTTTCTTAAACGAATGTCGATAGTCATGAGAATAATGCAGTCATAAATGAAACCGCATGATGGGATGGTGTAGGTAATAAACACATACACACACACGCACACGCACGTAAACAAATTCATGTATATATATTCAATTTGAATTACATTTCTTGAGGTACAACTTGTGCATTAACCATCTACGTTTTCGTGTTCTACGGTAGAATTTCATGTCAATCGGACCTTTTTTTTCATAAACTGATTTATTTGCCGTGAAACTTAGTGAAAACTATATTTTCCACTCTCACTCATTATTCCGACCGCGCAATATTGTACGGTCACAAACGCGGTGAATAATTTTTTGCCATATTATTTCTGAATATTGAAAGAAAGCTTCGCAATGCATTTTCAAATGACCGAAGAAATAATTTTACTACGAAATTCCCAGAACACTTTATAGAATTGATGGTATTCTTCAAAAATTCATTGATTGGAAATATCTCGCACTAAACATGACTCACCTCCATGTTAATGGTTTAGTTGTAAAAGGAACTCTCGGCCAAATGTTTTGAGACATACGAACATAGTCTCTAAACAAATATATCCAATTTGCAATGTAGTAGAACACACAAGGAAACTGATTATTATGTAAAATTATCACAAAGAATAAATATGTAGTTGATTAACAAAGCATTGAGGAGTTAGCGGTAATAAACGAAAAATCAAAAACATGGTGTCAATGAAAGATTATTGTGCCCCCGGTTTCGGTCGCCCGTTCCAAAAGCAAAACGATTCATTTTGAATGTCAGAGAATTCAAGTTACCATTCGAAATTTAGTGAAACTTGGTGTTGATCTCTCCTTTACACCAGAAAAAATTTATCTGAATGCACGTCAATACAATGCAAATCAAAATGTCAAAAAACATATGCACAGTCATGTGTAGATATGACTAATATGTATAAATGATGCATACGCACAACCAATCAAGTGTTATCGTTATAAGTTGTAATTAAACATGTAGAAATTTGCGACAAATTTTATGCTATCGTAGTTCTTGCAATGAAATTCATTCTCGACAATGCTAATACTTACGCAGTGTGACAGAACATTGAAATATGAAGAAATTTTTGAAAATAACAAAATGATGGTCATTTTTGTTAGAGATTTACAATTAAACAATAGAACGTTTAGCAGTTACTGACATTAACCGAAAAATCAAAAACAAGGCGCGAATAAAAGAACATTGCGCCCCGGCCAATGTCACCCTTTTCAACACTAAAACGCCTTATTTTGAATTTTAAAGCACACTAGTTACAATTCCGGATTTAATGATACTTGCTGTTGATCCCACCTTCCCACCAGACATAGCTTTACTAAATTTCCGGCGATATTTTGAAATCGTAGTGGTAATGAATGTTTAGACTTTTGAAAACAGGACTAACATGTTCACAGGATGTGTGTGGAAAACAAATAATGTGTTATCAGTACAAGTGGTAGAGAGATTTTGAGCCTGCAATTGTAATAAAGATCTTGAAAGCCGACAAGAATACTTAGAATTAGTCTATTCTTTGGTTGCTTGCGAATGAATTTCCATCACAAAAGATAATTCATTTCTTCACTCAAAGATCTCTCATATTTCAGAACCGGCTTTTCACATATTGATTAAACATTATTTAAAGTGGACAACTCTGAAAGAAATATTACCTTTGGATACGTAGAAGACATTAGTAATATTCATCTGGGACAGCAACTACAGACAAGTGTGGAAGTCTTCAATTCACATTCTCATCCAAAGTGTCTGAGTGTTCTGTTCTGTCTGAACTGCAAGGCAAAAACAGAGGAGCACAAATTTCCTGTCCTAGGAGTTAACTGGCATTCTTCCTTCATTGTTACAAGCTCATATTGAAACAAAGGAGTTTATATTCAAAACAAAGACGTATCCTAGCAACAACTCAAGTATTCATGCATGACTAAATCTATGGCAGTATTGTAAATTATCAACTTCATTGTAGCCTTATTGTTCAATTAGTTCATTCTTGATGTTGAAAGGTTTAACCCAACGGCCTACATTACTGATCATTTTCTTAAATCTTCTAAGTCGATGTTCGACTCCGTGCAAATCAAACTTGATGCCCACATCTAAAAATATTCTTGAAAATGTTTTCCATGGATTATGGTATTCAAGATAGCATCCAAACCTTTGTTACAATATTTCAGTTTTCTTAAACGAATGTCGATAGTCATGAGATGAATGCAGTCATAAATGAAATCGCATGATGGGATGGTGTATTTAATAAACACATACACACACACACACACGCACGTAAACAAATTCATGTATATATATTCAATTTGAATTACATTTCCTGAGGTACAACTTGTGCATACGTTTTCGTGTTCTACGGTCGAATATCATGTCAATCGGACCTTCTTTTTCGTAAACTGATTTATTTGCCGTGAAACTTAGTGAAAACTATATCTTCCACTCTCACTCATTATTCCGACCGCGCAATATTGTACGGTCACAAACGCGGTGAATAATTTTTTGCCATATTATTTTTGAATATTGAAAGAAAGCTTCGCAATGCATTTTCAAATGACCGAAGAAATAATTTTACTACGAAATTCCCAGAACACTTTATAGAATTTATGGTATTCTTCAAAAATTCATTGATTGGAAATATCTCGCAGTAAACATGACTCACCTCCATGTTAATGGCTTAGTTGTAAAAGGAACTCTCGGCCAAATGTTTTGAGACATACGAAAATAGTCTCTTAACAAATATATCTAATTTGCAATGTAGTAGAACACACAAGGAAACTGATTATTATGTAAAATTATCACAAAGAATAAATATGTAGTTGATTAACAAAGCATTGAGCAGTTAGCGGCAATAAACGAAAAATCAAAAACATGGCGTCAATGAAAGAATATTGTGCCCCGGCCAATGTCACCCTTCTCAACACTAAACGCCTTATTTTGAATTTTAAAGCTTACTAGTTACAATTCCGGATTTAATGATACTTGCTGTTGATCCCACCTTCCCACCAGACATAGCTTTACTAAATTTGCGGCGATATTTTGAAATCGTAGTGGTAATGAATGTTTAGACTTTTGAAAACAGGACTAACATGTTCACAGGATGTGTGTGCAAAACAAATAATGTGTTATCAGTACAAGTGGTAGAGAGATTTTGAGCCTGCAATTGTAATAAAGATCTTGAAAGCCGACATGTATACTTTGAATTAGTTTATTCTTTGTTTGCTTGCGAATGAATTTCCATCACTAAAGATAATTCATTTCTTCACTCAAAGATCTCTCATATTTCAGAACCGGCTTTTCACATATTGATTAAACATTATTTATAGTGGACAACTCTGAAGGAAATATTACCTTTGGATACGTCGAAGACATTAGCAATATTCATCTGGGACAGCAACTACAGACAAGTGTGGAAGTCTTCAATTCACATTCTCATCCAAAGTGTCTGAGTGTTCTGTTCTTGTCTGAACCGCAAGGCAGAAACAGACGAGCACAAATTTCCTGTCCTAGGAGTTCACTGGCATTCTTCCTTCATCGTTACAAGCTCATATTGAAACAAAGGAGTTTATATTCAAAACAAAGACGTATCCTAGCAACAACTCAAGTATTCATGCATGAGTAAATCTATGGCATGGTAAATAATTATAAATTATCAACTTCATTGTAGGTTAATTGTTCAATTACTTCATTCTTGATGTTGAAAAGTTTAACCCAGCGGCCTGCATTAGTGGTCATTTTCTTAAATCTTCTAAGTCGATGTTCGACTCCGTGCAAATCAAACTTGATGCCCACATCTAAAAATATTCTTGAAAATGTTTTCCATGGAGTATGGTATTCAAGATAGCATCCAAACCTTTGTTACAATATTTCAGTTTTCTTAAACGAATGTCGATAGTCATGAGAATAATGCAGTCATAAATGAAACCGCATGATGGGATGGTGTAGGTAATAAACACACACACACACACGCACACGCACGTAAACAAATTCATGTATATATATTCAATTTGAATTACATTTCTTGAGGTACAACTTGTGCATTAACCTTCTACTTTTTTCTTGTTCTACGGTAGAATTTCATGTCAATCGGACCTTTTTTTTCATAAACTGATTTATTTGCCGTGAAACTTAGTGAAAACTATATCTTCCACTCTCACTCATTATTCCGACCGCGCAATATTGTACGGTCACAAACGCGGTGAATAATATTTTGCGATATTATTTCTGAATATTGAACGAAAGGTTCGCAATGCATTTTCAAATGACCGAAGAAATAATTTTGTTACGAAATTCCCAGAACACCTTATAGAATTGATGGTATTCTTCACAAATTCATTGATTGGAAGAATCTTGCAGTAAACATGACTCACCTCCATGTTAATGGTTTAGTTGGGCAAGGAACTCTCGGCCAAATGTTTTGAGACATACGAACATAGTCTCTAAACAAATATATCCAATTTGCAATGTAGTAGAACACACAAGGAAACTGATTATTATGTAAAATTATCACAAATAATAAATATGTAGTTGATTAACAAAGCATTGAGCAGTTAGCGGGTATAAAGGAAAAATCAAAAACATGGCGTCAATGAAAGATTATTGTGCACCCGGTTTCGGTCGCCCGTTCCAAAAGCAAAACGATTCATTTTGAATGTCAGAGAATTCAAGTTACCATTCGAAATTTAGTGAAACTTGGTGTTGATCTCTCCTTTACACCAGAAAAAATTTATCTGAATGCACGTCAATACAATGCAAATCAAAATGTCAAAAAACATATGCACAGTCATGTGTAGATATGACTAACATGTATAAATGATGCATAGGCACAACCAATCAAGTGTTATCGTTATAAGTTGTAATTAAACATGCAGAAATTTGCGACAAATGTTATGCTATCGTAGTTCTTGCAATGAAATTCATTCTCGACAATGCTAATACTTACGCAGTGTGACAGAACATTGAAATATGAAGAAATTTTTGAAAATAACAAAATGATGGTCATTTTTTATTAGAGATTTACAATTAAACAATAGAACGTTTAGCAGTTAGTGACATTAACTGAAAAATCAAAAACAAGGCGCGAATAAAAGAACATTGCGCCCCGGCCAATGTCACCCTTTTCAACACTAAAACGCCTTATTTTGAATTTTAAAGCACACTAGTTACAATTCCGGATTTAATGATACTTGCTGTTGATCCCACCTTCCCACCAGACATAGCTTTACTATATTTGCGGCGATATTTTGAAATCGTAGTGGTAATGAATGTTTAGACTTTTGAAAACAGGACTAACATGTTCACAGGATGTGTGTGGAAAAGAAATAATGTGTTATCAGTACAAGTGGTAGAGAGATTTTGAGCCTGCAATTGTAATAAAGATCTTGAAAGCCGACAAGAATACTTAGAATTAGTCTATTCTTTGGTTGCTTGCGAATGAATTTCCATCACAAAAGATAATTCATTTCTTCACTCAAAGATCTCTCATATTTCAGAACCGGCTTTTCACATATTGATTAAACATTATTTAAAGTGGACAACTCTGAAAGAAATATTACCTTTGGATACGTAGAAGACATTAGTAATATTCATCTGGGACAGCAACTACAGACAAGTGTGGAAGTCTTCAATTCACATTCTCATCCAAAGTGTCTGAGTGTTCTGTTCTGTCTGAACTGCAAGGCAAAAACAGAGGAGCACAAATTTCCTGTCCTAGGAGTTAACTGGCATTCTTCCTTCATTGTTACAAGCTCATATTGAAACAAATGAGTTTATATTCAAAACAAAGACGTATCCTAGCAACAACTCAAGTATTCATGCATGACTAAATCTATGGCAGTATTGTAAATTATCAACTTCATTGTAGCCTAATTGTTCAATTAGTTCATTCTTGATGTTGAAAGGTTTAACCCAACGACCTACATTACTGATCATTTTCTTAAATCTTCTAAGTCGATGTTCGAGTCCGTGCAAATCAAACTTTATGCCCACATCTAAAAATATTCTTGAAAATGTTTTCCATGGAGTATGGTATTAAAGATATCATCCAAACCTTTGTTAAAATATTTCAGTTTTCTTAAACGAATGTCGATAGTCATGAGAATAATGCAGTCATAAATGAAACCGCATGATGGGATGGTGTAGGTAATAAACACATACACACACACACACACGCATGTAAACAAATTAATGTATATATATTCAATTTGAATTACATTTCTTGAGGTACAACTTGTGCATTAATCTTCTACGTTTTCATGTTCTAGGGTAGAATTTCATGTCAATCGGATCTTTTTTTTTTTTTTCGTAAACTGATTTATTTGCCGTGAAACTTAGTGAAAACTATATCTTCCACTCTCACTCATTATTCCGACCGCGACCATCTCAAAAGATAATTCATTTCTTTACTCAAAGATCTCACATATTTCAGAACCGACTCTTCACATATTGATTAAACATTATTTATAGTGGACAACTTTGAAAGAAATATTACCTTTGTATACGTCGAATACATTAGTAATATTCATCTCGGACAGCAACTACGGGCAAGTGTGGAAGTCTTCAATTCACATTCTCATCCAAAGTGTCTGAGTGTTCTGTTCTTCTCTGAACCGCAAACCAGAAACAGATTAGCACATATTTCCTGTCCTAGGAGTTTACTGGCATTCCTCCTTCATTGTTACAAGCTCGTATTGAAACAAATGTGCTTATATTCAAAACAAAGAAGTATCCTAGCAACAACTCAAGTATTCATGCATGAGTAAATCTATGGCATGGTAAATAATTATAAATTATGAACTTCATTGTAGCCTAATTGTTCAATTAGTTCATTCTTGATGTAGAAGAGTTTAACCCAACGGCCTACATTACTGATCATTTTCTTAAATCTTCTAAGTCGATGTTCGACCCTGTGCAAATCAAACTTGATGCCCACATCTAAAAATATTCTTGAAAATGTTTTCCATGGACTATGTTATTCAAGATAGCATCCAAACCTTTGTTACAAATGTCGATATTCATGAGGATAATGCAGTCATAAATGAAACCGCATGACGGGATGGTGTAGGTAATAAACACACACACACACACACATGCACTTAAACAAATTAATGTATATATATTCAATTTGAATTACATTTCTTGAGGTACAACTTGAACATTAACCCTCTACGTTTTCGTGTTCTACGGTCAAATTCCATGTCAATCGGACCTTTTTTCGTAAACTGATTTATTTGCCGTGAAACTTAGTGAAAACTATATCTTCCACTTTCACTCATTATTCCGACCGCGCAATATTGTACGGTCACAAACTCGGTGAATAATTTTCTGCCATATTATTTCTGAATATTAAAGAAAGCTTCGCAATGCAATTTCAAATGATCGAAGAAATAATTTTGCTACGAAATTCCCAGAACACTTTATAGAATTGATGGTATTCGTCACAAATTCATTGATTGGAAGTATCTTGCAGTAAATATGACTCACCTCCATGTTAATGGTTTATTTTGGCAAGGAACTCTCGGCCAAATATTTTGAGACATACGAACATAGTCTCTTAACAAATATATCCGATTTGCAATGTTGTAGAACACACAAGGAAACTGATTATTATGTAAAATTATCACAAAGAATAAATATGTAGTTGATTAACAAAGCATTGAGCAGTTAGCGGCAATAAACGAAAAATCAAAAACATGGCGTCAATGAAAGGTTATTGTGCCCCCGGTTTCAGTCGCCGGTTCCAAAAGCAAAACGATTCATTTTGAATGTCAGAGAATGCAAGTTACCATTCGAAATTTAGTGAAACTTGGTGTTGATCTCTCCTTTACACCAGAAAAAATTTATCTGAATGCACGTCAATACAATGCAAATCAAAATGTCAAAACATATGCATAGTCATTTGTAGATATGACTAACATGTATAAATGATGCATACGCACAACCAATCAAGTGTTATCGTTATAAGTTGTAATTAAACATGCAGAAATTTGCGACAAATGTTATGCTATCGTAGTTCTTGCAATGAAATTCATTCTCGACAATGCTAACACTTACGCAGTGTGACAGAACATTGAAATATGAAGAAATTCTTGAAAAGTAACAAAATGATGGTCATTTTTGTTTAGAGATTTACAATTAAACAACAGAACGTTTAGCAGTTAGTGACATTAACTGAAAAATCAAAAACAAGGCGCGAATAAAAGAACATTGCGCTTCGGCCAATGGTACCCTTTTCAACACTAAAACGCCTTATTTTGAATTTTAAAGCACACTAGTTACAATTCCGGATTTAATGATACTTGCTGTTGATCCCACCTTCCCACCAGACATAGCTTTACTAAATGTGCGGCGATATTTTGAAAGCGTAGTGGTAATGAATATTTAGACTTTTGAAAACAAGACTAACATGTTGAAAGGATGTGTGTGGAAAACAAATAATGTGTTATCAGTACAAGTGGTAGAGAGATTTTGAGCCTGCAATTGTAATAAAGATCTTGAAAGCCGACATGTATACTTAGAATTAGTCTATTCTTTGTTTGCCTGCGAATGAATTTCCATCACAAAAGATAATTCATTTCTTCACTCAAAGATCTCTCATATTTCAGAACAGGCTTTTCACATATTGATTAAACATTATTTATAGTGGACAACTCTGAAAGAAATATTACCTTTGCAAACGTCGAATACATTAGTAATATTCATCTGGGACAGCAACTACAGACAAGTGTGGAAGTTTTAAAATTCACGTTCTCATCCAAATTGTCTGAGTGTTCTGTTCTTCTCTGAACCGCAAACCAGAAACAGGCTAGCACAAATTTCCTGTCCTAGGAGTTTACTGGCATTCCTCCTTCATTGTTACAAGCTCGTATTGAAACAATCGTGTTTATATTCAAATCAAAGGCATGTCGTAGCAACAACTGAACTATTCATGCATGAGTAAATCTATGGCAGTATTATAAATTATCAACTTCATTGTAGCCTAACTGTTCTATTAGTTCATTCTTGATGTTGAAAAGTTTAACCCAACGGCCTACATTACTGATCATTTTCTTAAATCTTCTAAGTCGATGTTCGACTCCGTGGAAATCAAACTTTATGCCCACATCTAAAAGTATTCTTGAAAATGTTTTCCATGGAGTATGGTATTCAAGATAGCATCCAAACCTTTGTTACAATATTTCAGTTTTCTTAAACGAATGTCGATAGTCATGAGAATAATGCAGTCATAAATGAAACCGCATGATGGGATGATGTAGGTAATAAACACATACACACACACACACACGCACGTAAACAAATTCATGTATAGTAGATAGTAAATATGCCTTCTATGACAACCCTGATTTTTCGACCCCTCAGAAAATCGCATCGAAACCTCAAAAACTCACTTTCTCTCCACGTTTCGCGCCTCATTTATTGCGCTGACGATGTTTCACGGCGCAGAAAAGCCGTGATGAGTAAATTCACTTTCTCATCCTTGAAGGATGAATGCACCTTATCGTAATTTTTTTCTAAGTCCCGGCCAAATGTTTATATATCGTGACCTTTTGTAAACCTCTCGCGAACGATGTGATATTTATGCCACACACACACACACACACACACACATATGCGCGTGCGTGCCTCTCATTATTTTTCCGTATTGTGACGCAAGCAAACAAACAGATAATAATAATAATTGTTTTTTTTTAGGATTCCTGGCCCCTATAACCTCGCCAGGGTGCGTGGTGCCCAACCAAAAAAAAGTAAAAGGTTCTCTAACGGCTGCGGTTGTAGATAACCACACCTCTATAGAGTTTCACGTGTTTCTTTTTTTTTTCTCAAACTTCCATGAAACTCTACAGAGGACCTCCGTAATTGCATGCAACGTGTACTAACGACTCTAGTGTTATTTTGATGTTGTAATATTTTTGGATATAGAGTTTTATTGTGAGATAGATAAAAATAATTATGTTTATTATAATATTTTCTTGATGAAGATGGAGAATGTATGTGTGTGTGTTACAAATAAAATTGCATGCTTTTTTTTTTTTCTAGTGTGTGTATGTGTATGTGTTTTTTTTGATGTTCGACAGCATCTGCAACGATATAAAAAGAAAGAATTTTATTGTTAATTTTCTCGTGTAAAAATAACAACAATTTTTTTTGTGCAAAAATTCTGATTTGTCTCTCGTGCTATAGTGATGAAAAAAAAAGATATTGTAACTGATAACTGATGAAATTGACATTGTAACTGATCTGAACTAGTGAAATTCGTATTGTGGCATTGTAACTGATTGTGCTAGTACAAAAATTCCTTATTGTGCAAGAAAAGATGTTAAACCTGTTAAAACTGCTCTGTGACCCTCTCATTCTTCACGTCGTGGACGAAGGACTTCTCTGCGACCAGGATGACGCTGCATACGGTGTTCTCGGGCAATGGACTGTTGAACTCGCAGACGACCTTGATGTTGGTTCGATCGTTGACCACCACCTGCTTTCTCTTCGTGGTATTGATGACGGACATGGGTCTGTGGGTTTTGAATTCGCTGGGCGTGTAGTACACGTCCACGTTTCCCTCGGTCACGCGCTTGTAAGCAGAATATGCTTCGTAAAGTTTGAGGTAATCGTCTTTTGTCATGTCGAGGTTGTAATTTTCGCGCGGGAACACTTCGATGCGTCCATTCTTGAGATAAACGTTCTTGATCTTGCAGTCGTCGAACTTGCTGGAATCTTTCTCCTGATTCTTGTCCCTCCCGGTCTGAAAAAGTACAATGACGAAATCTGGCATGTCGAACTGTATGTTGTTGAACTGAGTCGTCACGTCGAATTCCATGTGACTTCCCGACGCTATCTTCTGCACGCACTGGTAACCGTGAAAATGAATCGGCACCTGCGGACTCTTCAAGATCTCCGCTTTGTACTTGAGGGCGTAGTTCGTCTCGTATTCCACGATCGGCATTCTCAACTCCATGCTCCGGATGACGCACTTGGCTGCTTCGGGTAAAGTGTTGGGCAGCGGCGTGGTGCCGTCCGGACTCAAAGTAGCGTATCGCATCAGTGCGTCGTTGTCGTTGGCCGCTCTTCGAAAGGTGACTCTCAGTCCTCCCTTCCACATGATCTCCTTGTAGTCCGAGAAGAATCCCGGAAGCAGACGCATGGGAAAGAGCACCGTGTGACTTCTCGTCGATATTTTGGTCCCCGCTTCGAATCCTCCCGCCTGATAGTATGCCGCGTCCGTTTTGGATAATTTCAATGTTCCCACTGCCGTCGACGTGATGCCTGGATAATCGATTCTGTCTATGACGGTGTTGTGTTTCCTCACCTCCACCTGCGAGAACAGGTGAGGCACGAAGTTGTCCACGAGAATCAAATTTGCTGCTGCGGGAAACGCTTCTCCGCTTTCCTTCTTCACCACGTCGAATTGAAGGTAGAGGTCAGCTCTGTGAGGATGAACGAACCCATCCCCTACGTCCACGTCGTATTCGATCTCCCGGTTCGCTTCGTTGAGATTGGCGAACGTGCGACGGTTCGGAGGGAAAGATTGCAATTCGTAACTTTCGATTTGCTCCATTTTTTCACTATGTATGGTTATTTATTATACGTCGATCTCCACGATGGCAGTGGTCGTTGCACCTGCGAAATCCACCACCTCTCCTTTCTCGTTCGTCACCACCAATTCTATGTCGTCTATGCGGTTGCGACATACTGGAAAATAGATCGGCGAAGAGGGTGTGTAGATGATCGGTTCCATGAATTCGGAACTGGGTTTGAAAGTGGCTATGATTCCCGTCTGCTTGTGACTTCCTAACAATCCGTCCGAGGATTTCGTGATCATGCCTTCCGCCACGTTGCAGTGTACGTTCAGAGTCTCTATGGCCAAAAATTTAGGAATGTTGACTGCTACGTGCTTGATGCCAGCTTCGAGTTTTGTGTAGTTCTCGAAACCTAAAAGTTCACCCATGGTGCCCAGGTCCACGGTCTCCGTCGCGGATAGGATTTCCACTCTGTGCGTGACCGAATTTTGAGAAAGGTACGTGCCTTTGGGTAACTGAGCTTGCAAAGTGGAAAGATTGTATTGGCCTGGCGTGACGACGATGTGTTCGCTTCCGACGCTAATTTTGTTGTTGTGCTGCGTGACGTTAGGTATGAGGTACATGCTGTAGAATGCACGCAGAGCTACGGATTTAGGATAGACGATGTCGTCGTGCAGCGTGAGTTTCAAGATCGAAGATTCGCTCGTGAGATGGAACACGCCCATCGTGTTTAAGATTCCACAATGCTTTCTGGAAATCTTCCACCTGCGGCTTATTTATTTTAGAGAGAAACGCGAGCATGGAGAGACAGAGATGACCGCAGTTCACGTCTCCGAAATTTTGAATGCGTTCGTCGTTGTAGTATATAGAGGTTTTGTTCGTTTTCAGATAATGGACTAAATTTGTAGGTGGAACACCTCCGAAAGAATCGAAAACGAATGCTTTGTTATCGTCGTTTTTGTGGTAACATATCCAATGCGTGCCTGGATTTTCTTGACTGTCCAAGTTGACTGCTCCACATTCTCTATTCCTAACGGTTGAAGGTAACGAGTCGGACATGAAAACTCCTCTGAAGTGTTTGATTCGTAATGGTTCGATCAGAGATTCAATGTCTCGGTTGGTGAGTGCTGTTGTTTCTTTTTTTTAAACTTTTTCATCACGCCCTTCCCCCCTTTCTTCTCCATGGCCAGATTATGACGTTTCTGTTCTTCCAACTCGGCCTTGTTCTTCTTCGAGTCGATGACGGTTTTCGCGATGGCGGCGCTACCCCCAGCCAAACTTCCAACGGCCCCCAATGCTGCCAGGATGGCCGGGATGCTGAATATGAAACCTCCGATCTTTTGCTGTTTCCGCGAACGCTGCAAGCGTCTCAATTGAGGTGTGCTGAGAAGCAATTTCATTCCGTGTCCTTTCGACAAGCAAGAACGTTTCTTCTCGCGTTGTTTCTTGGTGAGTAACCCATCGAGGGCACCTAGATTTTTCAGATTGGAGTATGGTATCTGGTACACGACACCCTTGGGCTTCATGTTGATGCTCTATATATATATATATTTTTTTTTCACGGTATGTTATTTATATATATATAAATGTTCTGAGATTTTTTTTGTTTCGTGTAATTTTTTTTTCAAGGTATGTTATTTATATATATGTTCTGAGATTTTTTTGTTCCCCTCTCCCGTGTATTTTTTTTTAAGGATATACTCCGCGCAGCCCCGTTACACAAATTCTATTACGTGCTTTGTTTTCTTACCAAGAAGTTCCTTTGTTCCCTTGTACACAATTCGAGTTTTGTTCTCGATTAAAATAGCTAGCTTCTCGTCGGATAACATGTTAGCGTATCGATCTGGTAAAAATAGACTGTATTGTGCGTTGAGCAACAGACGCACCTTGGGACCATACTGGGTAGAAACGATTGAACCGGAAGTTATCGTGTAAGGTTTGTCGACTTCCAATTCCTGAATTTTTACATATTCGACTGATAAATTTAGCATTTGTTTTAATGCTTGGAGATCACTCATGTTTTTTTCACTCATATCGAAGAGAAAAATTTCAGTGTGTGTGTGTTAGAGAAATTTAATTTTTTTTTCACAATGTGTGTTATTTATATATACACCGAAGATTATTTTTTTTTTTACGATGTGTGTGTTATTTTATATATCAAAAGTTTTGACATGTATATATATTATTATTATTTTTTTTTAACAGAGGAAGAAAGTTCGTGCTTCGGAAAACGCGATGATGTGCGTGATGATATCTTCGGTCTCCTGTTTCGACTTACACCAATCATTTGTGTATCGTCTTCTTCCCTGCCTCGCCTCGTGCAATTCGTCCATTCTCTCGTTTAATTTTTTCCCTGCAGCCGAAAGAAGAGTGTCGAGATCACCGCACCTCATGCCACTGATCTCCCGAAGACGGTCCTTGACAGCCATTTCACAAGGGATGCGAAAATACGGCGTCGTTTTTGCTATGATCAAAAGTTTCCCTACATCCTCACAATCTCCGTTTACTACCTGTTTGAAAATTTTACACAGCAGTTCGGGCGGTAAGTCGGTTATACGAGACATGATGTTTTTTTTACTGTATGTTATTTATACACTCCACCCAAATTTTTGTTTCGTGTTCATGGCGATGGTGGTGCCCAGTGCGGCGACCCGTTCTCCCAACGAAGCGTCTCTGCTGACGAATCTTTCGAAAGCTGGGTGCTCTAACTTTCTGTCTGCTTCGTGACGTGCATCCAGATCCGTGCGAGTGGTGTTGTAGGCGATGTCGTGATCTTTGCATGCGGCGTCCAACGGATTCACACCCTTGTCTCCTCTCTCCAATCTTTTCTCGAGTTTGGTACCCGGTCCGCAGTACTGGTAGCCAGGTAAATGCATCTCGAAAGGTAACTTGTTGATGATGTCGTTCACGAGTCCCTTTCCTTCGGCCACGTTCCAGAATCTCGGAGGCAGCGTGTTGATGATTTTGATGAGGTACCCTATGCCCTTGTCGTCGTTCACGATGAAGTTGGAAAGTTTCGTGCTGATCATGTCCACAATGCCAACCTTCTCGTTGTAGAAATTACGATTGCCTGCATTCTCCTCTCCTGCAATAACCAACAACCTGTCTATGAGCTTCCTCACGTCGTCCACCCAAACGAATTCTTTGGGCAGGGTGTTGTAGCGTTTGACGCCGCTGCCTGTTTTGACCTGGTTCCATATCGGCTTGATGAGGTTCTTGTACTTCTCACCGCTGCTCGATTTCACCCGATTCTGCGTAGCGTCGTTGTTTTGGTACAAGGCATCCGTCATGATCAAAATTTCCTTGTAACTTTGGTAATCTTCGTCGGTGTAATCTTTCGGCTGCTTTTTGGCAACGAGTTCCCACAGTCCCACCGTACCCGGATACCTCGTCCAACTATCCTTATCGCCTAAATTAACTTTAATGTCGTTGCCTTCGAAGCTCACCTTCGATTTTCCAATCTTCCAAACCACGCCGCCACCTTCGTTGCTCTCCATGCTCGGATACAATCCGAACACTTCATCCTTGTCGAATTTTCCCGTGCTCAGGTAGTCTCGTGCCAAAGGTCCCAATTCGATCTTATCCGCAGACGACGACGTGCTACCTATGGCTCGACGTCGTGCCGGTACTTCCTTCAGTTCGAACGGCGTCGAAGGAATACTCGAAATGGGCGTGGGTACGGTGTAACTTTTAGCTGCGAGCGGTACGAGTTCGTTGATCAAATTTTTATTTTGTTCCGTGACACTTTTAATTTCTTTACCTAGACCGCTGATGGCGTCGATCACAGGTTTATCTTGACGTTTCTTCTCTTCGTAGGATCCGCGATTCTCGGATTTCCAACCTTTGAAGCGTTTCACGAGGTATTTCCGCAACTTGAGATTTTCGTCTTCTTGAAATTGACGTTTTGACATTTTGCTATATACGTTGAAACGTTTTTGAAACGTCGAATTCTCAGCCTATACGTTCGGTTCTCGTAGTTTTCTTGCCGTCACCGCTTGAGACTATGCACTTTTTCTAACACTCACTTTTTTGTTGTAATGGTTATTTATATATGCTTGTCAGACGTTTGAAAAAAAAACGTTTTTTTCAAATTTTATTTTTTTAGATTCTCACGACCTTTTGATTTTTTTTGGGATTTTCTTCTTGTTGCAAATCTGAAATTTTCCTCTTGTTAGCCTTTGAGACGTCTAGATAAACGTTTATTTTATTCCTATATTTTCCATGGTTTGCTTTGCGAGTCATGTCGATGGTCAAGAATCCGAAATCGTCACTGTTCCAACAGTGGGAGCATAATTTAGAAAATAGATTGTAATTTACGTCAGCCCCTACGTAATCATCGTGTGCGTGTTTTAAATTGGTGTGGTCTTGTCGAAACAAGCAAATGAAATTAGCGTTGTCGCGTAGCAGTTGTTTCGGAACCTTGGAAAAAGTTTGTGCCAGGTAGAAACAATCCATTCCTTTGTGACGACCTCGAGTGAAAAAATTACGAATCTCGTTTTGATTTTCCAAGATCATGTCGTCGAACACCACAACGGAATTCTCGAGACAATCGTCCAGTGGAATGATTTCAGTTGCGAAAGTTGCAATGCCCAGTCCCTCGTACAGTTTCATAAGTTGCTGGTATTCCGCTTGTTCGAGACTTTTCGAAAATACGTAGAGGTGTCTGTTTTCCCAGTCTAACCAATTGGGTGCGAGGATAAAATTATCAATGAGCAGTGTCGTCTTTCCGCACCCCGAAGGTCCTACGATCAGACACCGTATGCTGTCGGGGAGCAATTCGCCGTTCCTTTTCTTCGTTCGATTTTCCGAATCAGGTAGACGTTTCACGACATTCCACGTACTCATAGAATCACTTCGTTCGAATCGATCCAACTCGTGTCCGGAAGTCCCAGCCATTTCACCAAAAGTTTGTCGCCTCTCTTACGCACAACTTTTTCGATGAGGTACGTGTCGGGGTATTTAGTTTTAGAGAGTTCTTCCTCGTAGAAGCGCCTCAATAAAATTTCACCGCCACTGTCCTTTATTATATACGTGTGACGGTTCCCGGGTAGAACTCGAACCACGGTAAAAAGTTCCGTGCTCCAGTTTCGTGTGAAACCCCTGTCGAACGTTCGCTTCAATTTACTGACCCTCACCTGGTCTCCAATTTTGTATTTAGGTTTTTTTGTCGTGGGCGTGTACTTTGGACAGTAAACGCTGGAAATTAATCGCTGCTCGTCGGCCTTGGTAACGTCACCTGGCTTCATGCCTATCGTTCCGTGCACCGTGTGATTATAGTCGTTAACGAGTTCCGGCAGAATGGTGACCCACTTGTAGTTTCCCTGAAGCGTGAAGCGTGACCACATGCGCGCTTTCAGAGTGCGATTGAATCTTTCCACGATGGTGGCCTTGGCGTTACTGAAGGTCGAGTAATGTCGAACGTCGTGTTTGCTAATAAACTTTTGGAATACGGCATTGTAGAATTCCTTCCCCTTGTCCGTGTGCAGAAACCGAGGTCGTCTGCCGCCGCTTTCGCGAAAACTTGTCTTGAATGCTTCCGTGACGCACGTTCCTGTTTTCGCCTTCAAAGGTAGAGCCCATGCGAATTTCGAAAATGTGTCTATGACTGTGAGGAGGTACTTGTTGCCCTTGTTCAATTTATGTACATTTTTTAACTTACCGCTACTCATCTCGACGAGGTCGCTTTCCCAGAGGTCGTCGATTCCCTTGGTCACCACCGCCAAACGTTCGTAGTTGCGGCGTGCAGGTTTATGCAATTCTTGGACGATGGCTTGCCTAGACATTTTTAGAGATTACGTTTGAAGAGAAGCACCAGCGTGATGGGATTCAACGAAGGTGGCACCTCGCTCGTGTTTTGAATGATCAGCTTATCGCCGGCACTCACGTCGAAAACGGTAAGATCTTCGTCTTCGTGTATTTCATATACGTTGCGCGTTTCGTTCCAACGTGCCAGAGGAATGTTTCCTGCTTTCTGGACACCACGATTCGATATTAAGGTCATGGTGGGAACGCTAGCTTTTCTGCCGTGAGACCAGTACGAAAATTCGTTTATCTGAATCGTGCCATCGAGGAGAAACTTGTAGTACGGATGATAAGGATGCAACATGTACAGTTTGTTACCTTCGACGAACGTGGAGATTCTCTGCTGATTGGGTACGCTGTTGATTTCGATGGCTTGCAGAGAATGCAGTTTGGCGAATTTAGTATCGACGCTAACGAGGTTGCTGTGAAGCTGTCCCAGTGTATTTTGTACGGGCAACAAATATTCGACTATGGTATCCGTTACTGTAGAAAATGACGGTTTGATTTTCACTTCCACGTTCAACTGCTTGTAGTTTTCGTTGAGTTCTTGCAACTTGGCACCGAAAGAGGCCAGCGTCGATTCCTGCGTGGATTCCAGCACTCCAACTTGATCTCTGATGTTGACGACAATACTCTGAAGGTTCTCGACTTGATTCAATTTCGAGCTCTTCTCGGTGAGATCGTTCACGATGCTTCGCATCTCGGTAAACTGCGTGTGAAGGTCGGCGACGCTCTGCGAAGTGGGCAGCGTCGACACCAGCGAAGCAAGTTCGTCTCGAATCTGTTCCACGTTCGCCGTTTCCGTTTCTAGTCGTTTCAGCATACGTGATATGTTTCTTTTCAAAGCGTGTAATTCTTTGGAGGTGGGGAGATTGGCCACCCTACTCTCGAGTTCGCTCAATGAACTTTTGACGTCACTCGATTCGGATAATGCCGTCACGGCCGTTTTCAATTTTTCCAAATCTTCGCTCGAAGGCACGCTCGTCCGTAACGATTCCAAGTCACCCTGTATGTTGTCGAGGACGTGATGAAAATGAGCAAGATTGGATTCGACGTTCAAATTTTCTAAATATTGGATCTTCTGCTGAACCGTGCTTAACGTATCTTGAATGCTCGTCAACGCGCTTGCTTCAGCGTGAATATTTTTAATTTCTTCGTTGATCAACTCCAGAGACGCCTGAAGCGTAGCGATGGTGGTTTGAATGTGTTCGAAATCTTGATACGCCTCCAATTGAATTTTTATGTTCGCGACGCTTTTACCGATGACCTGCAGTTCGTCTGACGATGGTAGGTTCGTCATGGTATCTTCCAAAGTCTGTAACTTGGATTTAATTTCTTCCAACGTGCCGGTGAATTCTTCTTGTAATTTGGAAACGACGACATGCAAGCGTTCTACATCTATATCGTTCACGACGGTTTGAAGTTCGGAGAAATTCTTTTCGATTGCGGAAGTTCGTTCTTCGATTTCGAGTTTCAATTTTTCCAAATCTTCATTTTTCGATTGAAATTGCTGTAATTTGGCCAAATCATTTTGAAGCGAATCCACGCTCAACTGTATATTTTGAACGTTGTCGTAAGAAGGTACGTCAACATAATTCTTTATTAGCGTTTTCAGTTCGGAATCGATTTTCAGAATGGGGTCGAGACATTGCGTTTGGAGCGTAGCGATCTCGGACTCTAAACTTTTGTTTAAGGTCTCCTGCAAAGCGATCAAATCGCTCCTCAACTTTTTAATTCGGACGTCCAGCATGAGAATCTCTTCTGCGTGGTCTACACGCTTAGTGTGGCCGAAAATGTCGTTAGGCATTATGGTTATTTATAATAGGATAGACGATTCGTAATTCTACGAAGAGAGGAATGAGTTTGTCGTAATCTCCTAGGAGTTCCACGTAAAGATAATCTCCTGCAGAAACATCGTACGTAATGTTAGAAAGCATCTTGTCGTGCTTGATTCGAAAAATGTTCTTGCCGGTAGATATTTTGATTTCGCCTACGTTTTCCGGATTCACGGTGATTTGAAGTTTCCCACCGATCGGAATCTCGTAGAAATATAAATTGTTATTGAAGACGTAAAACATCTTGCCCACATCGTCATTCAGTTTCGTCCATATACTGTTGAGGTGAATGATTAGTAGACCATTGAGTTTAGATAACACGGAAGGTAAGAGGTTATTGGAATTTGTTGATGCAATTTCCATGATGCTTTGTTTCCGGAAACCAAAGAGATTCATTGTCCCTGTTAATTATTTAAATTTTCTATATGAGATGCCCCTTCGTAGATCGAATGAAGAAAAGAGAAGATTTTATCTGCAGCGGTCCGCAATACAAAGAGACTCTAACATGTAATTAAGAGGAAGAAGAAAAAGTTAGAGTTGAATTTAATGAGCCTCGCGTTTAGAGCGAGCCTTAACGACATAATGACAAGTTCCAACTTTTCATCGCCTGAGGGCTCCCCTTTCATTCTTTTCCTCCGTCTGTTTTTGAAGAATAGCAAAAGACACACAGCGGACTTCATGGCTATGCGGTTACAGTTTGACACACGTCACATTTATCGCTTCCATTGCAGTGGCCCCACTCTCTCGTATGTATTTGACAATCTAGAACACGTAACTTGTTGTCCCTTGCATCCAATGCGACCTTGGTTACGCGCGTCGTATACAGTTCGTGTAAAGTATTTGCAATGCGATGATCGGTGCTAAGTTTTCTTTTACCTCGAAACAGGCATTCTTTATAATCTTGCATGTTGAATTTGCTGGTACTTATTTTTCCTACCCCTTTCGCTTTCTTGATCTCTTTTTCTTCTGTACATCTTACGCAGTACATTTTGGCACGAAGCCCTGCAAATTCGCTGATGTACTTCCCGCCAACTTCATCTTTGAACTTTCCAATCGTCATTTTGTTTTCCGTCGAATGCAAGTGATGGCCTGATGGTAAGTTGCTAAAATCAAAAAAATGCTTCATCTTAGTCAGATCATGTTCGAGGCTTGGTGTTTGGATTAGAAAAATGAAGCTATCCGTGTCAATGTAACATATTTGGATGTTATCTCCATAAAAAGGTTGAAACTGATCGTAGTACGATTGGTACATGTGCAATTTTGATAGTTCAAGGACGGTGGCACCTATGGCAATCGGCTTGTTGAGCATCACTTGCTTCTTGTTCTTCTCGACGAATACCAGATTCTCGTCGAAAATGGTGAAGTTTTTGAAGTAGGGGGACGCGACGATCTTTTCGAATTTCTTTTCGTCCGTGACCAACGTTGCGTCGATGTAATTACGCACGTTCTCCATCGTCTTGCCGTAGATGGCGTTGTTGAACAGTTTGTACAGATCCTTGTCCGCAGGCGATGTCGATTGCGCTCTGCGTCGCGTGTTCTCGGCTATGTAGGGTTCCAGCCACCTGCTCTGCCTAAATTTCAATCCTCTATGTACTTTCTTCAGCTGCAAGCCGTGACTCACGTAAAATTGGAGGAGTCGGTAGTGCAGAACAATTCCGCTTGTTCTCCATGCTTAGTATTAGTTTTGGCTCCGATCCTCCACCAGGTGGCTTCTCTTTGGTGGGGGCAAGGGCCAATACGTGATGTTTCTCGTGAAGCGTTTCGGGATAATCGAGATCCACTTCCAAGAAACAGCCCCATTCGTTATTTTCGCTCCAGTTGAGAAAATCCTCGCAGGAGAGTTCCTCTTCGGTCATCCACTCGTAGTCGCTGATAGGAAGACACTGGGACATGGAATGGCCATACAAGTTGTTGACATCCCAGTAGACGATGTAGGTGTTGGGCTTCGATGCATCGCAACCAGGCGTATGAGGATTGTTTGCGAGAGCATGGCGTCGGGGACATTGGACGATGCCACCGCGTATCGCACTCTCCATGAAGGCATACTGTTCTTTCTCTGCGATGAGCCCCAGTTCCACGTTGGTGTATTTCATCATAGATTCCCAAGTCAATCCCGGCGTCGTGAAGAAATACGCAGGATCCAACTTGTAGATCGCGATGCATCTCTTGCGAAACGACTCGAAAATATCCATGAGAAGTATCACGTCTAATTTAAGATAGAGATCGTGATAATCACGAAAAGTTTGGCAATTGAAGGCCGTCCACACACTACGAGCGTGTTCGTAGTCCTCTTCGGAACAGACGTCCTCCGTGAGATGAGAATAAAATGCCTCCCGGGGTGGAAGTTCCGTCTCGTCAAATTTGTCAAAATCGTTGACGTACTCGTAGGGGTAGACGCCCTTGCGACGCAACAGATTCAAATTCTCATCTCCTCCCGAAAAACACTTTTGCTTGGTGGCCACAAGATCTTCGTCGCCAAGTTGAGCTGCAAGGGTGGCCAGGCTGGAGGACAGGAAATTATAAGAATCCAGGATTCTAACTTCCACACTTCCTCCTTCTTCGAGAGGGATCCACACTCTCACCGCGATGTACTTCTCGCTCGTTCTCGGAATGATGCTGATTCGAGTCGTTATGTTGTAGAGCTCTTTGACGAACAGATGCGTATCGTACTTCTCCGTGTAGTGCAGAAACACGGCAATGAAATGCGACTCCTTAATCTTAAGATTGCAGGAATTACAGATCGTGCTCAGGAATAATCCATTCTGATGGTCATGGTGCACGACCTTGTGATTTTCGGGGGTGAAAGCCTGGTCACACTCCGCGCATCTTGTCGCCGTGTCATGTCTCCGCTGTTGTTCCGTCGTGAGAGCAGGTGGAGAAACGTAAGAGCCTTTCAGGCTGGGTGCAAGTTCTCTCGCGCATTCCGCTATCTTCTTAACAAAATGTTTTGCCGCATCAGGTCCGCAATACAAGATGACATCATTCAATTTTTCTCCGTAGATGGAGAAACTGCAAGGCTCGTGGTGAAAAATTTGGATTGTGCTTGAGGTAGAGGGATCAGGGTTGCAAGACGTCATGGGAACTTGGAAGCTTTCAAAGTCGGCATAAAGGACAGCGGGATGGTGGAGAAGAGCCTGGTGTTTCTGAAATTTCATCTTGGTTCCGGGTTCCGGCATGACATCTTCGGGTTCTGCATTCACGGAGCCAAAACACTTGTGCTGTTCTTTCGTCTTCTTTCCCACGCGAAAAATTCTCAAGCATCGATCGCAAATTTCAATTTTATCGTGATCCTTGCTGATCTGTCTTCCTACTAATCGTGAGAAATTCCGTATCAAACTGTAACGGCCATCTACGAGCAAGAGTCGAATTACATTATTCTGGCTTCTCGCAGGTCTTAACACACGAATGTTGTCGCAATCGTCAACCCCAAACACAGAAATATCGATATCTTCTCCTTTTTCCTCTCTATAGTTTTTTTCAAATTGATTGATCTTATTCAGGGGCACAGGATAGGAAATTCCTCGCATGACATTCTTGTATTTCTTCTCGTATCGTTTGTAATTGGACAGACGTTTCGGGTTTTTATCATTATTTGCCGGGTGTAATGCGGCGATGACAGACCATAGGAAACTCTTCTGATCATTACTTTGTATGTTTAACACGGCTTTTTTTTAATGTCTCGTGCAACATTTTGCTTTTTTTTGTTTGTTTCTTTTTGAGCGCTGCGTAACGGATTGAAGTTGCACACTCGAAGCTCTAACGTGTGGCTGCGAGCGCAAAGACTCCATCCGCTTCCGCGTCCTTCAAAATCTTCTTGTTTTTGTGTCAGGTGCTCAAATAGCCGTGTCACAATCTCGTCAAGATCGTCGTGATTGCCCTCATGTAAGCCCTCACACCCTACGTAAAAGCTGAAAGTGCTTGTCTCGGACGAGACAACTTTCTCATACAGCAGGGTCAAGACGAGATAAATTTTAACTGCAACATTAACGATGCAATCCCGTAATTGATCGACTACTAGGGATTTCACATTGTCGAGGAAGGTGCTCGAGTCACATTTTTCATCACCTCCAGATTTATACGTCATGATGCGTGCACTTTTATTCAAAGCACCGCCGCCTTCATGCGCATCAATGCGAGATTTCTTTGCCGGGGGGACTACGACATCATGTTCCGGTAGACGACATTTTTTCAAATGCCTAGCAATATTAGGTTTAGAAATTAATTTTCCACAGTTACGACATGCCACTTTCCCGCAAAGACCGGAGGGACCTGGTTGCGGTTCCATTTTTCCTCTGTTATTTATATATACAGAGAAATTTTTTGGGGGGTTGTGGTGGTGGTAGGGGGAAAGCGCACTGAAACAGAAGGAAAAAAAAATTGAAAAATGCTAGATATATTTTTTTCCTTCCATATATATATATATATATATATATATATATATATATATATTAGACGCGAACAGTATATGTGTGTGTGTGTGTGTGTGTGTGTGTGTGTGTGTGTGTGCACTGTTGTAGGAGGTAAAAATTTATGCGACATGTAAGTGTGTGTGTGTGTGTCAATTTTTTATGACTCCTCTGAATATGTGTGTGTCAGACGCAAAACAAAGAAAAAAATAAAAACTTACCTTTCAAGAGAGATAGAGAAAAAGACTTAAAAAAAAACTTGTAGCTCCACGATGATATATATGTATACTGCCAGACAAACAAATTAAAGAATACTGAACTGCCACGATTGACGTTCACCTTTCAAGAGAGATAGAGAGACTTCAAAATAAAACTTGTAGCTCACTAAAAAAAAAATTTCCACGATGATATGTATGTATGTATACTGCCAGACAAACAAATTAAAGAATACTGAACTGCCACGATTGACATTCACTATGATAATGATGTACAAAAGAAGAAACTGCTACGTTATATAGGAACCCCCCAACCCACGCGACCCCTTTGGTGAAAACACAATGAGCGCTATAGTCAATGTCCTAGCAATAACCCCCGTTGACCGATTCATTCGTGCATGTGGTACAAACGAACAATGCTATACTTTTTTTTTAAACAAAAGACTTTTCGATGCGCACAATATCCTGTGGGGGACAAATAGCAAATGAACGGGCGTTGACAGTTCCACCCATGCATGTATTGTCGATCATTTCCTCGGTCTCTATATTCCACACGCCCCGTCAGGGTGTGGTGTGTGAAACGGGCGATCCCCCCACAGCTCTGTGAGAACCAGCACACACAAAACTCAACCATGCCTGAAACGAAAACCGGTGGACGCTTTTGTTTCGTGCTTGTGATTCCATAAAAATAATACGCGAAAAGGTTGAAAAATTCCACGTGCAACAATACAGCTTTTGTTGTCGGTCGAGCATAATTGTGGATAGATAAATTTCCAAAGCGGATGCTGTTGTTGTGCTCGCTTCCGCCGCATCCGCTTCTGATTCGATTGTTATAGGGGGGATGTGGTGGATTCTTCGTTCAGGACCGTGGGAAAGCTGAAAAAATAGAATCTCTACGGGCCGAAGAGGATGCGAGCTGAATGGGTTCGGGGGATTCGTCAATCACGATCGTGGAAGTCGATGCGAGCGAAATAGGTTCTGGGTGTTCAACCGTGGAAGTTGAAAAATTAGGATCTCTTCGGGTCGAAGTAGTTAATGCCAGCGGAATGGGTTCGAGGCCTCCTTCGCCGTTCATGGTAGTAGAAGCCGAAAAAATAGAATCTCTTCGGGTCGAAGTTGATGCCAGCGAAATGGGCTCGAGGCCTCCTTCGCCGTTCATGGTAGTAGAAGCCGAAAAAGTAGAATCTCTTCGGGTCGAAGTTGATGCCAGCGAAATGGGTTCGGGGTGAGGCTGTGGCGGCGACGGAGTGGCGGTCGTATGTGTCGAAGCTGGTAGTACTGCGATCAATTCTTGTGAATGTAGTAATTCTTTCGAAAAGATAACGTCACCTAAACGAGTGCACGCTCCCAAAAAAAAGATAAAACTTGTGAGCGAAATTGCGAATCGCTCCAATATGCGGGCACGGAACAAAAAAAATGGGTGAGGTTTCGAAGCCACGATGAACGTTCAATACCACTTGTTGTTGTTTTTAAAATTGCATTATCGTACGATGTCAGTTTTGGAAACGCTTGCAATATACTTTGCACGTTGCGTGAAAACAATAATTTCACCTCGGACGAAACAACAATTATTTCTCGCTGTGTAAGCTCAGCTAACGTTTGAGAGTTTGATGCTCTCAACGAATCGAAAATTGATTTTAATTTTTCCAAACCACTATCGAATGACATTCGGTAATTTCGAATTTGCGCGAACGCTTCTGGGTTGGTTCGAAAAATAGTTTGGTCCGTGATGAAAATATTACATTGAGCGACGAAACACAATTTTTTTCCACGGGGACGGGAAAAGTTCTACCGAGCGTCACTATCCACGCGAACATTAGAAATTGCCTGAATGCCTTGGGGGCTTTGCACATGATTATCGATTTTCGTTTTAGAGAATAATCTATGTAAGATTCTAGCATCGAGAATGAACAACGTTGATTGAATTTTTGACAACATTCGCAGTACAAATCTAAATTTGTGACGATTTTGCCGCCACCACGCACCCTGGCGAGGTTATAGGGGCCAGGAATCCTAAAAAACAACAATTATTATTATTATTTGTTTGTTTGCTTGCGTCACAATACGGAAAAATAATGAGAGGCACGCACGCGCATATGTGTGTGTGTGTGTGTGTGTGTGGCAGAAATATCACATCGTTCGCGAGAGGTTTACAAAAGGTCACGATATATAAACATTTGGCCGGGACTTAGAAAAAAATTACGATAAGGTGCATTCATCCTTCAAGGATGAGAAAGTGAATTTACTCATCACGGCTTTTCTGCGCCGTGAAACATCGTCAGCGCAATAAATGAGGCGCGAAACGTGGAGAGAAAGTGAGTTTTTGAGGTTTCGATGCGATTTTCTGAGGGGTCGAAAAATCAGGGTTGTCATAGAAGGCATATTTACTATCTACTATGTATATATATTCAATTTGAATTACATTTCTTGAGGTAAAACTTGTGCATTAACCTTCTACGTTTTCTTGTTCTTAGGTCGAATTTCATGTCAATCGGACCTTTTTTTTCGTAAACTGATTTATTTGCCGTGAAACTTAGTGAAAACCATATCTTCCACTCTCACTCATTATTCCGACCGCGCAATATTGTACGGTCACAATCGCGGTGAATAATTTTTTGCTATATTATTTCTGAATATTGATAGAAAGCTTCTCAATGCATTTCAAATTACTGAAGAAATAATTTTGCTACGAAATTCTCAGAACAATTTATAGAATTGATGGTATTCTTCACAAATTCATTGATTGGAAGTATCTCGCAGTAAACATGACTCACCTCCATGTTAATGGTTTATTTTGGCAAGGAACTCTCGGCCAAATGTTTTGAGACATACGAACATAGTCTCTAAACAAATATATCCAATTTGCAATGTAGTAGAACACACAAGGAAACTGATTATTATGTAAAATTATCACAAAGAATAAATATGTAGTTGATTAACAAAGCATTGAGCAGTTAGCGGGTATAAAGGAAATATCAAAAACATGGCGTCAATGAAAGATTATTGTGCCCCCGGTTTCGGTCGCCCGTTCCAAAAGCAAAACGATTCATTTTGAATGTCAGAGAATGCAAGTTACCATTCGAAATTTAGTGAAACTTGGTGTTGATCTCTCCTTTACACCAGAAAAAAATTATCTGAATGCACGTCCATACAATGCAAATCAAAATGTCAAAACATATGCATAGTCATGTGTAGATATGACTAACATGTATAAATGATGCATACGCACAAACAATCAAGTATTATCGTTATAAGTTGTAATTAAACATGTAGAAATTTGCGACAAATGTTATGCTATCGTAGTTCTTGCAATGAAATTCATTCTCGACAATGCTAACACTTACGCAGTGTGACAGAACATTGAAATATGAAGAAATTCTTGAAAAGTAACAAAATGATGGTCATTTTTGATTAGAGATTTACAATTAAACAATACAACGTTTAGCAGTTAGTGACATTAACCGAAAAATCAAAAACAAGGCGCGAATAAAAGAACATTGCGCCCTCGGCCAATGTCACCCTTTTCAACACTAAAACGCCTTATTTTGAATTTTAAAGCACACTAGTTACAATTCCTAATTTAATGATACTTGCTGTTGATCCCACCTTCTCACCAGACATAGCTTTAATCAACTTTCTTTGTGAGTGTCCCTTCATGAATTTAATCATATCATCAATTCATCCTCATCTTCACGATTAGCCAAAAGTGACACAAAAGCGAAATAAAATAAACTAGCTTAATCAATTTGTGGAGGAGAGAAATTCTGTCCTTTATTTTCTTAGGACTTTGGTATCCACAGAGCGCTTTCAAATTGCCACAAACCAGTGGCGGATCCAGAAGTTACAGCTGGGAGGGGCGAATTTCATTCGAATGCCTCACCTCACCGAACCTCAATTCTAACATACACTTGCACTGCTATATACAAACAACATATTATACTGTAAACAGGAACGAAGCTGTTTTTTGTGTTCTAGAAGATAGAGAATTCCTTTGCAAAAACAGAGGTCGAGGACTGGAATAGGTGGTTATTATTGTATCATAATGCCTCTTGACCTCCTATTGCCACAATGTAAACTGAATGAGCAGATATGAGAAATATAGTGAATACGCACAGAACACGAAAGCCTATTCCCTCAAGGGGTCTCAGTTCGATTTCATTTTGAAGCATATTGCACAGTGATTCAATACAAATTTAAACTGTAGTGTCAGTTTCGATTAACTTATCTTGATCATAAAGTTGACTTATTTTATAAATATTATCGAGCCTTTTAAATTTGGGGATAAAAGGCGGAACATCTGAGTCTCAAAAATATCAGGTATAATATCATATCCAAGAACTGGCAGTTGGGAACGGAGATCGCTCCCATCGCCCTCCCAGTGGATCCGCCTGCCACAAAAGTTGTCTAAACCACCCCACCCCCAAAGATCGTTGCTTTGTTTAAAGGACATTCACTTCCAGTGTCTTTTGTTGCGAGTCACGCGTCGTATACCGCGCGCTTTTCGCGGGGACCAATCGAAGGACGTCTGGGACAAGCAGGAAGTCATCCAAGAATTGCCTTGCCGTTGACATTGTGTGAGGTCGTCTGTGCCGTGGGCCAGAATAGTTTGACTGCTGAGTGGGTATTTGAAAGTGAAGATAAGAAAGCAGGATTCGAAGGTAAGTAAGTTCAATAGCGTTTTCAATATTTTTACACTGTAAGTTTTCTTTATATATGCTCAGATTGTCCTATCCGAAATGCTTAGACCAAAATGTGTTTCACATTTCGAAATAATGACAGTACGCGGTGAGAGGGCACTGTTTAGCATGCAGTGTGAGTCCTTTCAATAGTTCTCGTCCGAAGATTGGCATTCGTCATGGTTTGATTTGATTTGATTGATTTGTTTTATTTTACTTCGCGGTTTGTGCCTCTTGGCTAATTTTGAGAAGATGGGGATGAGTGATGAAATTGATGAATGGACATTTACAAACAACCATGCCCAAGCGGGATTCGAACCCGGGACCCCTGGCGTCGTAGCTCGACGTGCTAAGACATTTAAATAACTAGCGAAATCACAAATATTACTCTTTATTACTTTGCTCCTCAGGTCGCCTAACTTGAAGATTTTAACAAATGTGAAAATTTTGGGGGTCCTTGTCCCCGCCAATTTACGCCTATGGTTACGGAGACTGAGAAATCATGGTTTAAGTTTGTTTCCGTCCTTCCCACTCCCATTTTTGGAAAGAAATAACTGGAAAACTATAACGATAAAAAATAAAATGTCAAGTGCACAAACGAAATTCTATCCAAGAAGTTGCTTGATTTTTTCTTCCTCCATGATGGGGAGCTTTAAGTTGTTTAGTTTAGTTATTTCAATGGTACAAACGTAATGATTTTGTTCTTCATTTTAAAGTTGGGGGCGAGGGAACTTCAAATATTAATTTAATTTACTCTCAAATCGTTACGGTACAATCGAAGAAATGCGCTGGGATAAAACTGTACGGGCTACCTGAAGTCCTCCCCCCCCCCCAAGTTCAATTTGTGAATACTCTAACTCTGTAATGTTGCAAACGAAAGTAAATGCGATACAATCCGGTACAAACGAAGGATAATCTTATGACATACTTTAAACAGAATGTGTGGATGTTTGGAGGAACAACGTCACAAAGGTTGACCGTACTACAATTATCACTGCTACTAGTATTCTCTATCATCTTTATTTCTTTCTCCGTTTTTCATAATTCATAATCTTTCGTTATTGGCTGTCGGAACGTACCCCAGAGGGATTTGTAATTGATTTTTAAGTAAAGAGGCCAAAATAATGCAGTGGGATACTGTGGGACGTAAAGTTAATTTGCATGGGAAATATTATTTACAAAACAGGCTTCTGTAAGAGTTTATAAGATGTGTAAGCTGCTGCTTAAGCTCCATTCATTCGTTGTAGTCGATTGCATGTAATTCACATTTTTTTAAAGGAAAAAAGACACATTGTAAACAAGGGCGTGAAAGTTAAATATACCTTGACATTAATTTTCGGGAGCAATGATCGCCTTCCCACATTCAGACGCTGATATTCGTGAGGTTTTCTGTAGTGTGCGTCCATAGTATCTTCTCATTTTCGGTCCTGGGGGATTCTAAACATTACCAATTTAAGTTAAGAAAACTTACAATTTCAAGCAGCAGCTAGAATTTCTTTTAGAGTGTTGTCTTAGATTTCTTTTACACATAAATATGGTTGTGTAACATAAAATTTTAAGTATTATTTTAATTTTCAACTCCTTTTCAGGAAAGTGCCATGCATAGAGAGGGGTGAATACGGATAATACCCACAAACACACTTGCCTTAGTTCCAATCTACACTGAACATTACGCCACTCATCACTGATAGCAGTTTTTCAAGGATCCTGCATGGGTTGGGTTTACGCAGATATGCAATGTAAGTAGAGTAGTTCAAATCTAATTTTGTTCTCTTTTCAAGGGAATTTATTATTCATTATTTTCATAAGTTTTAAGATGTAGGAACTTGAAATGACAGAGGTCTCTTAGGAAGTAAGCTTACATCGTATCACGCCGCAGACGTAAATCGAACCTAGGACCCGGGTATCATAAATAAATAGGCTAATCACGTTATAAAAAGGGTCCCGCTGAAGCATTGAAAAAAGAGCTTCTTAAAAGCTCATCGCGACAGCGTCCTTCAGCGGAGTTGGAAAAACTCCGCTGACATTGCATTAGAAAATGAAATCAGGAATCAGCGTTCTTCCTCAGGATTGCCGTTGCGAGAGGACGCGATCGAAGCAAGCGTCGTAACGGCCGATAGTTCGAATTTCACATAAATAGGTCGCGTGAGAAAATCTCAGTCTTAGTTGTCTTCCGTCAGTCAGATGAAGTAGTTATTACAAAAGAAATCCGTGTCTAGTTGTTTGCAGTTTACGCGAGAGAGCTCCAAAGGCATCGTAAGTTCAGAAAGAGGAGCAAACGAATAATCGGGAAGTTAAAGTTATCGTTAGAATATCGGTCGGCGAAAGTACAGAGTTTGGAGCCCAGAGTTGCTCCCTCGTCCGTTTTGTTTCAGAGTAGGACCACGTCGATCCAAGGACCAGCGGAGAAGAGATCGCCGCAGAACTCCAGGTAACGAACATTCCTTGTCTTTCCTTCCCCTGCCTGTTCAGTCAAAGGTAGTGTTTAAATATATGTCCGTGTGTTCTGATTTACGGGGCTAGTCCCCTTGTAGTTTAGTGTCGACGTGCTCTACAGAGCTACCCCCCCCTTTCTTTTACAACGTTCCTCTCGCCTAACAAGCGAGTGGCTAAAGGCTGTCATAGCCTACCTACGATCCCCGCTCTTAGTCTTTATAGGTGGTGGAGGTTTTGCGCGGCTTTTTTTTCATACATTTCCCCTCGCGAAATGCATGAACGAGATTATTGTTGTTATTTTTTAGCTTATTTTCTAAAATTGAGTAACTTTCCCTTTACTTTTTGTTGTTGTTCGACCTTTATTCCTTTTAGTATGTTTCATGTCGTTCAACGAGGTAGACGACCCTCTTAATCACACCTTTCGTTCTCTTCCCTTCCCGGACGAATTAGATGAGACGCTCGATCATCTCGCGATTCTAGCCGAAAACGCGGTCAGCTTTCGTCTTAACGACACAGGCCCTACGGCCGCATCAACTCCAATTCGAAGCCCCATCTTGCTTAATCGTCACACGTGGGAGCGTCCCGCGAGTACCTTGGCTCGAGTCTCACAGCGCCGCCCGAGGATGGCTTTTTCCGGGTTTCTGAACCCGTTTATGCTCGACGGCGTGCAGTTTAACGGCACGACCGGCGAGGACGTTCGCCGCTTTTTTGACCGTGTCGAGAGTCTCGCCACCCTTAACGATTGGGATACGCCGACGAAACTCAAAATGGTTCCGGCGCTGTTGGCGGGTCCGGCGCTTCGTTTATTCGAAGCCTGGAAAACAGCGCAGGCAGGTAGGGTGTTTACCTACGATCAGCTGAAAACACAGCTGATTACGGAATTTACGGGCTCCGTAGACAAGTTGCAATTGGAAGATCAGATTAAAGCTCGCCTCCACAAGGACGGAGAAGCCGTCACGGACTACATCCGTGACAAACACCTAATGTTGTACCGACTCGATCCCGAGATGTCTCCCGCCACTCAAATTAAACACCTCACCTTAGGCCTTCAGCCAGAGTTCATCCGGGAGACATATAAAAAGGAATATGCTTCCGTCCCGGATTTTGTACAGGATCTAAAGGCTTTCGAGAAATTGCAATTTCTTATTCGGAAGCGCAAAATCCAAGATTTATTGTCGGAAGCGAACACCGACTCCCTCCTCGCCCAGCTGCGAGCGCCGCCTTACAGCGCGCACGTGAGACCGGAAGCGCCGGTGCTCTCTCCCGAGGCTGCACGCTCACGCGAATCCCCGGGACTTGATCTCCAGGTGAAGGCCCTCCAAGCGCAATTCGACGCGCTCCAGCACAAACAGATGACCACATCAAACCCGCAACCTGTCCCTAAAGAAACGGGCCTTGAAGATCAGCTGAAGAGTCTGACTCTTCGGCTGGATGAGCTATCCAGTCCGTCTCACGGCCAGCAGTCGCCGGGCGACGGAAGACGGAATGACTTCTACCACCCCCGCAATAATTATCGCGGTCAGACAAACAGAAGATTCTATAATAATAATAATAATAGATCATTTTCTGGTCGCGGCCAAGGCCAATACCGTCCCCGGTCTAATAACTTCACTAGGTTTGACCGAAATGACCAACGCCAACAGTGGCGGAGGGGTAACTCGCGGTCCGCATCTCCCAGTTTTCAATCATCTGCGTCGCGACGTGGACGGGTGGAGCAAGGGGAACGCCGCGAAGGAGTCCGCTGTAACCGGTGTTCGTACCCCTATCACACTTCCGATGTATGTCAGGCCACCGATAGTGATTTAAACGGCCAGTAGCTACTTGGAGACGAGACGTCCAGGTAGCCCCCAAGATTAAATGTCTCTCCGTCAAGACTTTTCCCCACTCGGAGTTAATTTACGTCAGTGCAGAGCTGGACGGGCAATCACAGAAGTTCATTCTTGATACCGGATCTATGATTTCTGTAATTGGTGCGAAGGACGTTCCAGCCAGTGCGAAACGTTTCCAAATTCCCACTCTCATACAGGGTGTGTCCAACACACCCCTTGCGGTAAAGGAGATCGCGCTTTTGACGTTTTCCTTAGGTGGATATCAATTCCGACATCCCTTTCGCGTTCTTCCTCATTTTCAACAGGGTATAATTCTGGGGAACGACTTTTTAACGAATCAGAGGGCTAATTTAGACTTCCATAGAAATCGTCTCACCCTGTATCGTTTTGGATCTCCAGTAAAATCTACTCTTAGGGCCACTACCCACAGGGCGTTCGACGTGTCTATCAAGCTCGCGCACATGATAAAGGCTAATCTCACTCCCGAATTTGTCGCGGCGAGGAAGATAGTAGTGAAACCTCGCTCTCACCTTTGTATCCCTGTGCGTTTGGTGAATGGTATCGCCGATTCCGACACGTTATTGGAACCTGACGTGCCGTTTCAACAGAAATCTGGCTTATTAATACCTCGGGCTATTTTAAATACTCAGACCAACCTTCTTTGGATTAGCAATCCATTGACGCATAGAATTACAATTCCCAAAGGTCAGCGTATAGGCGCTGCGGAAGCGTGGGAACTCCCCGTCCCGGTTACCCACACCGGGGCACCGGTCACCCCGACCGCGGAATGTGCGAGTGACACCGCCAGTGTATTTCCCACCCCGGCTCAAGTGAATGTCACGACAGAAACTGAAGATGCAAGTCACGCATCTCCGGTTGACAAGCAGTTCGACATTAATCCGGACCTTACGCCCGTACAACAACAACAATTGTTGCAGCTCTTGAATACCTATTCCCACGTTTTTTCTTGGTCCGAAACTGACGTGGGTCGAGCTACAAATTACGTACACCGCATTCGCCTGAAAGACGATGTTGTTTTCCGATCAAGGCCGTACCCGGTGCCCATTCATTTGAGAAAAGAAATGAATGAGCAAATCGACTCCCTGCTACGGCAAGGGGTCATCCGGGAATCTACGTCCCCTTACAACTCGCCCGTGTTTCTCGTGCGCAAAAGTAACGGGAAATACCGCATGGTGCAGGATCTTCGTGCACTGAACTCGAACACCATCTTTGATGCGATTGGTATGAACGATCTCAATGAGACTCTATATCAAATGGGCGGCAAACGTTTCTATTGTAATCTTGATTTGCACCAGTCGTATTTTCAGTTACCCCTGTCGGAAGACAGCAAGCCGTATACGGCATTCACAGTGCCAGGAAAAGGCCATTTTGAACTTAATTTTGCGGCCATGGGCGCAAGCACCAGTCCTGCAGGATTAACCCGATCGATTCACTTGGCTTGTGCACAAATGGATCCTTCCACGTTCGCCTCCTACATGGATGATCTGTACTGTTTTGCCGACGAGTTCTCGGTCTTATTGACCACCCTCGAACAACTGTTCAAGTGTTTAGAGGCGGCCGGTTTGAAACTTACCCCTTCTAAATGTTCCTTCGGTTATAGCCAGATCATCGCCCTCGGGAACCGAGTTGGCCGTTTCGGTTACTCTATCTCGGATAAGATTATCGACTCTATTACGCACTACATCCAGCCCAAAACCGTGCGTCAGGTGCGCCGCTTTTTGGGTCTTACTTCCTACGTCCGGCGGTATATTAAAAACTACTCGGACATTGCCGCACCGCTTCAGGCTTTGGTAGGAAAGAATAAGCGTTTTCAATGGGAAAAGGAACAACAAGACGCCTTTGAAGCATTAAAAAAGGCTCTTATTACGGCCCCGTTCTCTTGCCGTATAAGCCTGACAAAGAAGTTCGGGTTTATACTGATGCATCGACTACCGCGATTTCCGGGATATTGATGCAACAAAACTCTGAAGGGGCGTGGCTCCCTTGTGCGTATTGCTCACGAAAATTGAAAGATCACGAGTCTAGGCTCGGGATCATTGAACTTGAACTGCTGGCCATTCTTTATACGTTAAAGAGCTTCAGGTTCTATCTTTTAGGACGCCACTTCTTTTTGTTTACCGATAACAAAAGTATAACGTATCTGCGCACCGCTAAATCTCTCTCCCCTAAACTCTTACCTTGGTCGTTATCGATAGATGAATATTTTTTTACGGTTTCCCATTGCCGCGGTACTCAAAATCCGGCGGACCCCTTGTCCCGGGATACTGGTATAGAACCGACCGACGACGCACCAGAACTGGAAGAGACCAAGGTTTTATTCATGCAGGATAAAACCATTGATATTGCCTCTCATCAGCGCGCGGATGAAACCCTCGGCAGTATCATTCGCATTTTGGAGGATCCACAGGGAGAGGGCAGCCAAGCCCCAGCTCCCCTCCAACGGCAGGCGTGTTACCATTCCATCGAAAATGGGTTGCTCTATCGGCTCCATCGAATGGCCTCGGGTGCACAGAAGCTTCTGTGCATACCGACCGCCCTCCGTGACACGGTGATTGAATCTCTCCATTCATTGCCGACCGGAGGCGGCCACATGGGTTTTTCCAAAACTTACAATCGAGCCCTCAAAGAAATTTGTTTTCCCTTTATGAAGAACTTCATACAGCGGAAAATCAGGGAATGCGCAGTGTGCCAAGCGAATAAGAAGCCGCCCGGTTATCCGGCCGGCGAGTTATTAACTTATCCGCCGCAGAAACCATTCCAATCCATCGCGATTGACTTCAGTGGCCCTTATCCCGCTTCAGGACCGCTCAGACATAAATACATACTCGCGGCGACTGACTTTTCAACCAGGTATATGGTCGCACGTTCGACTCCCGACGTGTCGGCTCAAACGGCGGCCGACTTTCTGTATGAAGAGATTATACTCCGGTTTGGGATCCCAGAGACCATCCATACCGATAAAGGAAGCGCATTCACCTCTAAGCTTTTTCAGGAGTTGAACGAAAAGCTCGGAGTGAACCTCAAGTTCGCACCCACGGCGTGCCATAATCCGCTGGGCCTCCAGGAAAAAGGACATTTTTCCTTGCAGCAGATTCTTAAAAACTTCGTAAATAATGCTCACACGAATTGGGATATGTATCTTGGCCCCGCCCTATTTTCATATAACACGGCCCGCCAGCAGAACTTGCGTTTTTCTGCATTTTATCTATTGCATGGTTTCGAACCTCGCACTCCTTGGTCTGCAATGTTACACAGGAGCGTCTGTGCAAGCGTGGAGAATGAAACGAGACTTAAAATCCTAGACAAAGCGCGTGCCGCCGCCGCGGAACACCTTCAAGCGCGCTATCAAGCCGTTAAGCCAGCTTATGACCGACGACATTCTCAAATCTCCTTTAATAAGGGCGATGAAGTCCTTATTTTTGATGCCACTCAGCGCATCGGAACGTCTAGAAAATTTTCTGGACGTTTCACTGGGCCTGGTACTGTAATAGAACGCGTTAACCCCAATTCGTATCGTATCCAATATCCAAATAAACGGGGCGTTACTGTCATAGTGGAGATTGGCGTACAGCGTCTGAAACTGTATCATTCCCCCACGCCTGAGTCCGAAATTCAGGATTAGAAACCACCAGGACACAAACGACGTTGTCCCCCCCCCCCGCTACGTAGCCTACGACCCGGTCATCTCTTTTTCTTTGGTTACAATCAGTGGTCAATGAGCAGCGCCGTCCAGACAGGCAAATTTTTTTTTGGGGTTTATTTTAACTTAAAATATATATGGCTAATCAATAACTATTTACCTATTTACCTATTATGCGAAAATGTTGTGAAAAGTATTAGTTAGAGCCAACCACCACAGTGGCGCTTAGCGACACTGTGAGTCACCCACACCAAATTCCAGAAGGCTCAGAAGAAGCCAAGTTTGTTAAATAACACTAAGAGTGTTTATATGTAGCGCACAGTGTAGTAGTCTCAACGATATAAGTTAACAATTCAGATAAAAGGCGCTTATTTTTTTTCCCTACGCGTCCCCTATGTCCAGCTGACGAGCTCGAACCTGAAGGGACACTTTCTGTTTAAAACAGGAAGGATGAACGAATTAAGCCACCAATGGCTTTTGTATTGATTTATTACTATGTCGTGTGCTTAGCACACGTTCCATGAATAGCGAGAATTCAATTCTCCGTATTTGGTGTGTGGATGGACTAAAACTGGTTTTCAAAATACGTTCACATTTTTACGCATATTATTTTTTTTATTACAGGTGGAAGAAATTCATTCCCACCCCTTTTGTTCCTTTCCCCTTTCCTTAACCGGCACGGGAAACAAAATCTTGGGTACAGGGTAATTTTCATTGCTTGCGCGGACATACTTGATTTCACGCCCCTCAAGTTGTATTCTTGCTCAGCTTCGATTCAAGTTACGCTGAATTATATGATATACCAATGACTTCGTTTTAATTTTTTGTAAAGAGATTGCGCCACGACAGAGACTACGAATCAATTAATAAATAAATAATAGTGACTCCGGCAAGGTCTGCCTTCACTAAGTAAGCGACGAAGATATTTTTGTTCCGTTCAAGTAAGAGGAACTGGGGCTTTAGCGCCCGACTTATCAGAATGGCGTTATTTTTCTTCGTCTTATTCTTAAGTATGTTTTTCCCGCAAGTGCAAGCCTTAACTTTTAAAGAATTTATTCGTCAAGCCTTTACATACCCCTATTTGTTTGGTACGTTTGTTATCATAGCTCTCTTGGCCATTTGTTTGTTTTTAGTGCTTAGTTGCCTGTGTCACCGTTGCTCTGGCCGACGACCCGTTCAAGTTCAATCGCAGAACGTGGATGACATCAGCATGACCGATCTCGGAGGCGAATGTAGCCTTCATAGTTTACACGTATATGAAAATGCAAGTTTTACCGCTTCAACGCGACACTCCACGAAGACACGTCCCCGCATGGGCAAAATCCCCCAGTCTTGGAAATTATAAGTCCCCCAATCTTACGTCAGTACGATGACGTAAGGCCCCCAGTCATGGTTCCGCCCTTGCCGCTCCCTGTCAGCGAACTCTCTCCCGTCAGTTTACTTGTGGAGCCCGCAGTCTGTAGTTCGCACCAGGCTCCACCCGCCTCCGTCGAGGTGTCCCGCACACAGGCGCGTGACCTGTCCGCTGATCGGCCGTTACCCCGTCCCCGAAGTAGAGATGGGCCGATAGCCTTTATTGCCCACTCCTCGTATGATGACTTATCTTTCTTTTAAATCGTTTTTCGGGTCCAGAGTTGATCTGGGATGGCTTATTTTCTCCCACCAGGAATGGTGCCCTAAACGTGCATTGAACGCCGACTAGCATTTTGTTTATTTTCCTCGTCCCCAGCCTGGTAATCTGGAGGCACCTCGATTGAAATCCACGCCGCGAGCGCCGCCGTCAGCTCGCTCTAACAACGGCTCATTTTGTTAAATGTACGGTTGATTGTTGCCTACGTCATAAGGCAAACCAGAGGCGACGGGTCTGGCGCGCAACCTTTTCCGCGCAGTTAACGTCTACCGGCCAATCCCCCCCTTTTGGCGTCTCGCTTCCCGCACGGAAAAACCTCTCGCGAGGTGCCCGCGATGTCTTGCTCGGATTTTGTTGTGCGCTGCAGAAAACTTATAACTGCCCTTTGCTCGGAGAGGCATCCGTTCAGGGTTGCCAGGCCCCATTTTTTTTTTTAACGTACAGAGTATCAGTCGCCTTTCCTGTGGTCTGGGATTTCTCTCCGCTCGTGTATTCCAACGACGCTGGCGACTTCGTGCACCCGCCCCCCCCCCCCCCCGGCACCTGCTCGGTGATCTGTCCTTCGCGACCGTGATATCTTTCTCTCTTTCTAGCGCGGTTTCTTTATCGCCAAAGTTAGTGTTGCCAGCCATCCCGTTCTAATTCTAGAAACACCCACGAGCTTTCCACGCCAAGGACCCAACTTCGCTCGAGACGAGTTGAACGAAATGTCGCATGCAGCATTCTGGACTTCGGACCTCGCATGCGCCTGAGAAACTCACGTTCCGCTTAGGTTCCGGAATTCCGGACTCAAATTACGACCAACAGAGCCGAGTATCCTTTTGACAGCCTGCATTCTGTACCCGGGTTCCGTAATAGCACTCACCGCAAACCAGGGGACCTTTTCCTATCCGTTCACTTTCTAAGAACCGAGGTTTTTCAATACAATACAAAGTTATGGAAGCGGATATTTCACATTGGATTTTTTAACGTTTATCTCGTGGAATGAGGCTATGCTTCGAACATTTCATTCTAAGGTTACAGCATCCCTTTGGTTGTTTTTTCCTTGACAGTTGACAGCCGTTTATTCAATTGATCCGTGCCGATATATTTATTACTCTCTTTTTGTTTTTGTTTGAATAGCATTCTTGATACAGGGATTGGGTCTTACGGGGCTCAGCCATTTCCCTTCCGAAGTTTCTTACGTTAATCCCAGGGAATTAGCGTTTGGGGTAATCCTTTTGGGGACAGTCACAAAACTGTTTCCTTGGCTAGCCACGACGAAATAACCCGCCCTTCGGCGGTACCGTTTACATTATGTTTCAGTTATTTATAACTTCCACACTCCCTTCTAGTGGCAAGCAGCCAATTATTTGACGTATTTTTAATTCTCGGCACATTAAATTTACTACCTGTAATCTATTAATTCAACTTCTCCTTTTAAGTCAGCCACAATAAAATTTCGCATTTTAAACCAACTTCAACGCACATTATTCCCCCGGAGTTTTTACAAAGTACGGTTCTTATGAACGTTAACCATATTTTCCCTTGTTTATTTTGTACGCCCCCCCCCCTCAATGGCGAAACGTCGCTTGTACCGTCCCCTTGGTACCCCGACGAATTCTTAAAATATTTGCATTCTTTTACACCGTTGTGAGGGGCAATATCTAGCAGCCGTACCAACTTACAGCTGCTTTAAATAAACCTTGTTTTCCCATGAACAATTTTTTTTTGTAGAATTAACACCCCCCCATCCATTTCCCCCCTTTTATTTTTGGTATAATCTTTCATTTCTTTTTGTAAGTTTTAATACTCGTATTACATTACGTGTACCCCCTCTCCCCGGGCTTCAACACATAGGCCTGACCATTATCTATTTTACACATATCGTTTATTTTTTTTACTACGGTCAGTTATTTATTTTTAAATCGACATTCTTCTCTCGCCCCAGCATCAGTTGTTTTACCGGAACCTCGCGATTCTGGGCATCCGACATTACATTTCCATCGTACATTTCCTTCGCTCGCCCGTATGGGGATCTCCAACAGGTCCCATTCCCTGCATCAAGCGTCGTTTACACCGATGCTTTTGCCTAATCGCAACGACTCTAATTACCCATAGCATTTACGCCGTTGTGCAGGAACATCCATATCACCTTATTGCCCCTGTGTTTTGGATTTATTTTAGACCCCTTTTATTTTTATTATTCGTATTTACGCCACCGACCCCCCCCCCTTTATAGTTTAATTGTTTCCCTTGTGGCCCCGGTACTCTGTCTCCAGAGTTCCACTACTTCTTGCCCTTGGTTTTAGAGTGACAATAGTCCTTTCCAAATAGTATTGGTGGCCCTGAAAAGGGCCGTTTTGCACGAACTTCGGCGTCCTTCTCGGCTAATTGGGACGGGGACGTCCGACCTCTGAGATCCCCCACTGCCGGCAGAAAAGCCTAATCCCATTCAGGAGAAGGAGCCACCGCACTAGCCGCTTCATGATATGGCGTCGTGTCCGCCTCCACCTCTGGAGCCCTCGTCGGCCCACTCGAAAGGGAGGATACCGCAGCACCCGGATTTCTCCGCGTATGCGCGCTTGCTCCCTCTCGAGTTCCGCCACTGCACGAATGGGGTGGTGACCCCCTCCCTGTATTAGGTCCCCCAATACAGTTTGCACCGCCCGCAACATAGCAGGCGACGCCTCCGCCATGGCACATAGGGCCCGTAGATGGCTCCAGGAAGCCAGCCCGGGGAAGAAGGACGATAACAACGGACCAAGGGGGTCCATGTTTCACCGCTGTCTTTTGCCGTCTGATAGGTACACCATTTCTAGCCTTGATCAGGCGATGGCGCATACGTTCCCACGCCCCCCCCCCCTCCCCGTATAATGTTGCTGATGTTTTAATTTCGAGCCAATCATAACTCTAGGTGTTCATTACGTCTCCAGCCTCTTCGCTCAGCGAGCAACAGTTCGCACGATTTTGCTATGATTTTCACTGACTGATGCATTTTTTTTTTCTGCTTCGTTTCAGACTCGCGATCATGGGATCGACCCCCCCCCTATTTTTTTCATGTCCCTTCTCTTCCTGTTTGTCTCCCCCTCGCTTTCGGCTCTGCATACTTCCGAGGATAGTGACCTCTTCTTCGAATCCCTCGGTCTTTATTACGAAAAACAGGCATTAATGGTCCACAGGTACGAACACGTCTTTACGACAGTCAATGTACACCTCGATATAAATATCCGCACTCAAAACCCTCAGAATTGTTCTCGCTGGACTCAGATTCAAAACAACTCGCGGGAAAAGATTGAATCTTACCTGCATGATGTCTCGCAGTATTTTCCATGTAGATTCACCGTCGGAGATTTTCGGCCGAACTGCGGAGTGCCCTTGTCGAATGGATCAGTACATTCAAGGGAAAAACGTTCAATTATTTTTAACCTTTTAAACTTGTTCACCGCCGGCCTGAGTGTTTTTAATTCATTTTCAATCCACCATCTGCAAGCCTCCGTCAAGACACTGGCGGACAATCAACACGCGATTGCCGAGGAAATAAAATTCATGAAAAAGATTCAAGTCAAAGCCTTTAGTAAAGTACACGACATTTTGCTAATTTTGAAACGTTCCGTTCTGGAACTACAAGACGAACTTATTAACAAATTTTGTGATATATATACAGAGGAAAAACATATTTTGGCAATGATGCAGGCTTCCCAGCTGTTCGAGCTCCTCGACTTCTTAATTATGGAATTGTCTTTAAATAAATTATCATACCATATTCTTACCCCGACTTGGCTTCGCATTTTTATTCAAGGGCACCCCCAATTTAAAACCACACTGTACACCACTGATGTTGGGTTGTTTTACGCCCTGACCAATGTCTATTTGATCACGTATGACGTCGATACGAATTCCTTTCATCTCCTACTAGAGACCCCCTTGCTCCCCTTGGACGCGATTTCTCCGGTGTACCGTGCAATTAATTTGGGATCCTATCAGCAGGGCCACTGGTCCCGTGTTCGAATCCCGGAATTGACATACAGGGTGATGCAGAATGGCGCGCCCCGTTTTGTGGAAATTATCGCCAGTGCATGTAAATTTACAAACTTCCTTTACGTGTGCCACCATACGGAACTATCTATAGACCCCCACGTCACGTGTTTGCAGAATTTAGTGGATGTCAATTCCACCGAAGGATGTGCCATGGAGATCAAGTCTCACTCTGGCCCCGAACTCCGTAAAACCCGGTCACGCCACGGCATACTTGTTGCCGGTATTGGTAAATTCATTTCCTCCCAGCTTCTTAACGGTAAAATCCATACACGTCGCACTATTGAAGTACTTCCCGGTCGCACTGTTTTCCTGAATTACAGTCAATTTGACCAACTCATTTTTGACGATGAAATTATGCACACTCGGCCTATGGCCGACGCGTACATAGAACCCCGACCTGTTAAAATGTTTACGGACGAGTCTGTTAACTTTACGGGCCTCGTTTTTTCCGGACTGGACTGACATGACGCTGGCGCTACAGCAGTTGAATAATTCCCTCAATCGCGATATTCCACTCCATGATGTTTTAGTTTCCAACCTCCCAGTTACAGTTTTTATTTTAATTTTTTGGAATGCTGCGTTAACAGGATATTTCCTGTATGTCTGTTATCGAACCCGGACCCAACCGGTTTCTTCCGACTAAATTCCGTGGTAACAATCTACGTGCAAGTCGCGATACATGTTTTGCGTTTCGCTTACAGTTTTTAGGTTTTAAACCCCTTTTTATATTTATAAGTTTATAGACCCCCCATCATGACTGAACAGGTATCACCTCTTTTGTTTTTACTAACTTCTCTCTCCTACACGCTAACCTATGTTCGTGCCACCTCGCAACCCACTGAGGCCAGGCTTTATTCATGGACTTCACGGGCGGATCCGGGCGCCCCATGAAGGATGGGATTCCAGACTTCCAGAGTGCTCCAGGAGGCTGTGACCTCCCCTTACGTCACGGCCAGAAGACTATCCAGGACTACTACAAAAGAGGCCTCCCCTCTCACAGGACAAAAGTGCATCGTTCAACCCCCTCCAGGGCTCATCATGCTAAGCGTCGTGTTCCTGGGCCGCAATCGCCGGAACTTGTCCAGAATTAGCAAGCCCCAGTGGTTGTTCGTGCCTGCACTCACCAGGACCCCCGAATGGATTCCCCCGTTCCAGAACAGTAGCAGCCAGATGACCCCCCCCCAAGTGTCATCAGTTCGTCCCAGCGACACCCCCCCAGGAACGTCCCAGGTGCGTGGCTAACACCTTCCCACAGTGGCTTGTAACCAGATATCACCAGCGGCCCCACCACTACTCTTCAGGTTCCCGAACCAAGGAGGACCCAGCGCCATCGGAACCTCCCCTCCTGAGTCCTTAATTTCGTGACCAGCAACGCCCAGTGTCCCCACATCAGTTCACCAATGTGCTAACGTCACACTTCAGGATTCACGTTGCCGCCGCTGTTCGTCTGTCCACTCCAGGATCTTCACGACCCCCCCCCCCCCCACCCTCGTCGAGTGTTCACCATTTGGACCCAGTGCCCATCTCCGCACCACATCTCTCCTCCAAGTGCGTCGTCCAGTGCTTCACTTCGACCCCAGCGGGAAGCACCTACTTTTGCAGTCAACAGTGTTACCCCCCCCCTTTTTCCAGATTGCCAAGATTCTTCATACATGTTCTTGGGTTCGACACCTGATCCAGGCTTGCCCAACATACATCGCGCGCGTTCGTGTGTTCGGGTCTCCTCATCGACCTTCGACCTGCATACGGCCACTTCTTGGTGGACCTCCTCACGCTCACTCATGCGTTCCCTCACGCCGTATACCGAAATCTGTGAAAATGGACGCTCTACCAGTGCCGTTTTCGCGTGTCTGTTCCTCCTGGACTCCCACTGTGCGCGAGCCAGAACTTTCTTCCAGGAATAGCCTTTCGGTGACGTTATCCGGACTTATAGGATAACCTTCGTTCCAGTTTCCAGGATCTCAGCTGTGCGTGTGTCGTGTGTGTGTGTATCGCGTCGTCGTGTGCTCATGTGTTCGACTCCCGTCGCCGGATCTGCAAGAACAGTTCGCCGATCTCCATTACCAATGAACGCTCGCCATCGCGATTGCTAACGAAGTATCCTTCAGCTGTGCATAAAGAACGCTAACTAAGTGTCTTTTTTTCTGTTTCCCTCTGACTATATGTCAAAAACACAAACTTGCAGTGTACCATCGGGGAAACAGTTTTTTTTCAGACCGGCAGAAAGACTTGAACAATTTGAACGTAAATTTCTGCCACTAATGTTAATACTTTTCAAATTCTGTGTATCAAATCAAAAGACATTGATTTTTTGGGAAGCAAATCATCCCATGTACACATATTAAATATTTCAATTTCACCTTCCTTGTGTAAGATAGTTAAAAATATCATTGCTTGTGAACCCTTCAGGTCTCTACTTTTGTATCTTATTGCATGATTTTTTTTCTTGGGTATTGATACCAAGTTTTTTTTTAGTTTTTTTTAGGTGATATAGACATTCCCCCGTTAATGGGGTAAAAACAATCTCCGTGTTTTCCGAACAATGCGCAATGGAATTACCCTTGCCCAGGAATCAAATATACCTTTTATCTTCCGTGTTACAGTGCTTTCGTGTGCTCCGGTGTCAAGTGCTTCAGCGCGTGCCGAGTGACATGTGATAAATAAGTTCGTCGTCAGCGCTGACACGAGAGATTGCTCTGTCAGCGCCACCCGAGAGTCATAAGACGCACGCCGTCAGTCTCGCGAACCGCAAATCGGTTCAGTATGTAACCCAGCAGTTTGGAATTAGGTTCTGCATGATATGATGATGTGTTTATTTTTTGGTTCTATACCCATTCTTGCCTTTTTGTATGTTCTTTGGTTTTTATTCAAATATACTTTCTTCTATCCTTGACTGGACAGGATGGGTAGCCGCGACATTTTTTTTTTTTTTTTTTAAATTTAGGCAGCAGGTCTACACACGAAATTAACTTCCCTCCAGGATGAATAGTCGCGCCCATTTTTTTTTATTTTTAAGCAGCAGGTTTTCAAAAAATTAACTTCCCTACGTGAACCTAATTTTTTGCCCCAGAGCGGTGTGCCGTATCACGCCGCAGACGTAAATCGAACCTAGGACCCGGGTATCATAAATAAATAGGCTAATCACGTTATAAAAAGGGTCCCGCTGAAGCATTGAAAAAAGAGCTTCTTAAAAGCTCATCGCGACAGCGTCCTTCAGCGGAGTTGGAAAAACTCCGCTGACATTGCATTAGAAAATGAAATCAGGAATCAGCGTTCTTCCTCAGGATTGCCGTTGCGAGAGGACGCGATCGAAGCAAGCGTCGTAACGGCCGATAGTTCGAATTTCACATAAATAGGTCGCGTGAGAAAATCTCAGTCTTAGTTGTCTTCCGTCAGTCAGATGAAGTAGTTATTACAAAAGAAATCCGTGTCTAGTTGTTTGCAGTTTACGCGAGAGAGCTCCAAAGGCATCGTAAGTTCAGAAAGAGGAGCAAACGAATAATCGGGAAGTTAAAGTTATCGTTAGAATATCGGTCGGCGAAAGTACAGAGTTTGGAGCCCAGAGTTGCTCCCTCGTCCGTTTTGTTTCAGAGTAGGACCACGTCGATCCAAGGACCAGCGGAGAAGAGATCGCCGCAGAACTCCAGGTAACGAACATTCCTTGTCTTTCCTTCCCCTGCCTGTTCAGTCAAAGGTAGTGTTTAAATATATGTCCGTGTGTTCTGATTTACGGGGCTAGTCCCCTTGTAGTTTAGTGTCGACGTGCTCTACAGAGCTACCCCCCCCTTTCTTTTACAACGTTCCTCTCGCCTAACAAGCGAGTGGCTAAAGGCTGTCATAGCCTACCTACGATCCCCGCTCTTAGTCTTTATACGACATGTTGAGATGAAAGGCCAGTGGCGACCACTATACGTTCCTAGGTGTAGCGCACGCTAGAGGTGGTCAGCTAGTATTGAACATTTAGTCATCATAGTTAGTGTGAAAAGAAAATTAAAGTGTCAAAAGTACATGCATACTTAAATACATGTATCAAGGAGTCCGAGGTTCCATACTCGGTAGTGGTTCAGATTTCACTTTGAACTTTAGGTCCAGCCCCGATTAGCCTTTCTGTGCATAAAGTGGACTTAAAAACAAATTCAAACAACAAATCTGGAAATAGGAAAGGGTGGGTGGGTGTCTCATAGCTTCGGTTATTTCTGTTTCAAAGGGAGTGTTCGCCACTGGGAAGGACAGTACTAATAGTTATCAGTTATACACAGTGTAGGCTGGAGTGTAAAACTTTGTTGTGACTGTCTTCAGAAGTATTTTGAAATTGATATGGCATACTAATTACACAATGTGTACAGCGAGATGTTAAAATATTACCAGGCAAGTTGTTCATAATTTTCAATTTTTTTTGACGTCCTATGTGTATTTAAGGAATTGAACTGCATTGAACTTTTCCTGGAAATATTTATGCATCTCACTCTTTACATACCTTTCCTAATATCTTTGTTACACAATTAATTTCATGGAGGATCAGTGAAAAAAAATATGGTTGACTAGACCACACAGTAAATATACTTCTGTTTCAGCATCTTTAAGTTCTGAGAATCGATTGCTGCTTGTGTACAATTTAGTGTTCTTGTGGATGTGGGATGAAGTAAGTGATTCCTACATTTTATTTGTTTTCCCTTTTCAACTTTCAGAGTGTCTGTGATGCTACATATATTGGCTATCAGTTACCCTGTAAAAGCCTACATACAAATTTTGTCTTTGGAAATACAAATTCATTTTTAGAAGTTATGTAGGAGAAAACACACAAATAAAGAAATTAATTCTTATTTGAAAAGTATCTAAACTTTAATCATTCTGGGTTTCTTTCACTCAATCTTCCACTGTATGTATAGACATTCCTTACGAAAATTAAAATTTCTGGGGGGATCCAAATGATACTAACTTTGCATGATAATTAACTTTTATATGTTAAATCTTCATGAACGCCTCAAATAGTCTACCATCTATTAACAAATGTAGTTGTACAATAAACTGTTGTATTGAAGAAGTTAAATTTTTGCTACTTTCAAGATTAATCTAATTTAAATTTATTCCTTATTTCAGACATTGAATGCTGTTTAACTAAAATAACCAACTCTGATGATCCTGATTTTGTAAATGGAAAGGTAAGTAAATAAATCAATTAACCTGTATGTAATCTGAAAATGTCAGAATCACATAAATAGAACTAGGAACGTAAAATATAATGCTGTGTGTGCCATACATACACACCTTTCATTTTGTAATTAATAATCTTTGGATATGCATTTCCAAAATGCACTTTAGCATGTTCTCTCTAATATACAAATTATAATCTTTATGTATTTCTTTCGTAGCCTACTAAACTTTCAACATAACTTTATTTCTGCTACTTGAAAACAGAATCATATCCATGCTTTTATTTTTGGAGGGTTGTCTTGGAGCTATGTCTTGTTTCTATAGAAAATATTTCTAAAATTGTCAAGGGTATGTGTCTCTTGTCTGCTGGGTGAAGGGATGGAATGAGGCATCCACTCACTTCTCCCTCTGGCACTGACCCTGTTACATGCTGGTATAATGTACAGAATAAATAAAATATTTTTGCCTTTTCGCTAAATGATGTTTACACATACACATTGCTAGGACTGAACTACAGGGTGCGAAATCATTGAAAACTGGTGGGGGGAAAGAAAGTTCTTAATCTACAATCCCCCTTCCCCCACATATGTGTATTATTAAAAGTAAAAATAAATTACTCAATTAAAAATATATTATTATTATTACTAGTATTATTAATTAAATAAAGCAAATTAATTTGTTACTTTTATACATATCAGATATTGCAAGGCAGATAATTAATTCCTTTAGTAACTGGTTAAAGATGTTAATAAACTATGAAATAGTTGAAGTGCTTTTATTATGAGTAAGTTTTTGTTTTGTTTGTGCTTTATTATAAATCAATTACATTTCATAGTTAATTTTCTTGCATTCTTGTTTTACTTTAATTGTGCGCATTGGTGTAGATTTGTTAATGATCTCTTGAGAGAGAAAGCATTCAATACTCACAACTACACTAATTTGTATGTTTTTCCGATATTATTCTTAGTACAGTATATTTTAAATTAAAAGTAATTGCTTATCTTTCATTTGTTATAACAAAACATCTTTTCCCCCGGAAATTTTTGGTGGGGGGGATTTTTGAGGCCAAGATTGTTCGCACCCTGCAGAACTAACTGAAACACAAGAAAGCTAAAACTAAACACTCAGTTTCTGCAGATCCAGTTGGGCAATTACTAAAATTAGTAAAAAAAATATTTTTCACACCAAGATTGAATGGTAGTGTTTGAGCTCTTCGGCGTCACCAGAAAGGTGTTTCTGTGTGTGTAGTTGGAGGCAACCCATTGACTTAACTTAATGGTAGAACAAATATTAACAATAAGAATCATGGTTATGATAATAATTTTACAGTAATAACTATTATAAACAAAAAATAAAATTATATTATTATTATTACTATTATTAAATCATCTGGGAGGACACTTCTATTCGTTCTACTAGGTGAGTGAATATCAAGTACAACTTTTCCTTATTCTCTTTTTTTTTTTTTTACATTTTACACAGTTAGTGTACTGAAATGCACAGTTATTCTATTTTGTTTTTAAGTGTTAACTTTTCAATAAAAGCTTTCTAAACATTATTTATGTTATAACAACTTCTGCTTTTTGTGACTTGAAATGGCCGATGGCATTTCCAAGGGGTGGGGGGTCAAAGGATCGGTTCCACCCCCCTCTCCCGACACCGATGTTTCAGCACAAAATATTATCCTAAAGTAATTTCTTACTTTTGAAGATAGTGTGCCATTTCCAGTTATATGCTGTGGCATGCCCAGTAGTCAGCCCTCATTTCGCTATTTTTCCCTGCCTGTTTACAGCCCCATCATCACCCTGCTTTTATAGGCCCTTGCTTACGAAATAAAAGCATGCATGTTTATATTACCTTTGCAGAATAGGGTGACATAATCTTAGTCTCTCTACCTGTTCATTCAATCAGTGACGTACGCAAGGGGGGTTACTGGGTTTAACCCCCCCCCCTGAGCTTTAAATATTATGGGAAATGCTGTGTAAAATAAATTGCCAATTTTGCCTTACTGCATTCAATGTAGAAACTGATCAGCTTGAGGGCCTCCCCGGTGGCGCAGTGGTAGCGTCGTTGCCTTGAAATCAAGGGGTCCCGGGTTCGATACCTTGTGGAGGCACATAGTGGTTCGGATACCACTTTGAACCACAGGTCCAGTCTCTATTATCCATACTGTGCATAAAGTGGACTTAAAAAACCAACTCAATCTATCAATTGAACAGCTTGACTGATTGATTTTGTTTATTTTTCTTCTCATCTCTGTCACTTTTGGGCTAATTGCAAAGATGAGGATGAGTGATGATATGATGGAATGGATGAATGGACACTCACAAAGAACACCTGTGCTCAGGCTGGGATTCGAACTCATCACCCCTGGCCTTGTAGCATGCTTTCGTAACCACTCATCCACGAAGGCTGGCTACTCAAGCTTGAATCACTTTGTATGCACACATCACTAGTATACTCTTTGGGTATATATTAAGACTCATAAATGTTATAAGTACATTCTGAACTATCACACTCTGACCTAAATGCATTGTTGGTTATATTCTTATTTACTCTTACATTTTTTTCTCCTTTCAGATCATGGACGGCTTTCCATACAGACATTTTAAAGAAATGCAACATGCATATTTTTATCAATGAAGTAAAATTGGTACTGAATAATAATTCCTCTTTTTTTGGATAAAATTGTGAGAACTATGTTGAATTATTACAAGATGAAATGTACGTATATTGTAAATAAAGTTGAAATTTTTGCTAACTGGTGACTTTATTTCTTCAACCTAATCTTTGGGGTGAAAAAATTAAGCTCGGTATTTGAAATAGAGTGGTTAAAAATTATGCATATGAACATATTTATAACTTTTACTAAATTTGCTCTGCCTTCTTGAGAATGTACCGTACATTTTCCTTTATAATTAATTTATTAAAGTACTGAAATAGGTTCTAAAAGCACCAAAAATAACTCGCATTGTAATGATTGTGGCATTGAACTGAGTGTGCAGAACCAGCAGCAAAGGAAAGGTAAGGTTGAATTATTGCTTAATGTGTATGCATTTAGTGGCAAGGTAGTATTTGTCAGAGGTTATCCTCTTACCATGTATGTAAATACTTGCATCCCATGTATCGTACATAAAATTTATCTAAGGATATACAAGTATACAGTATTTTGTTGTGTTAAGTATGTCATTTATATCCTAGCAATGTATGATTGTATGTGTGAGCATGAGTTGCTTTCCAAACAGTACAGTAAAAAGTTGATATTTTGTAATTAACGGGTGTAACTTCTGAAGATCAATCTCCTTCATGTTATATTGTACAGTCAAGGACACTTCTGGGTTGTAACAGCACAATTGAATTTCAATTAAATCATTACAACCCAGCAGTGTGTGTGACTGTACATATATCCAGTCCCAATTGGCTTCTAAGCATCAAGTGGAAGTCTCAAAAAAGACTTATTGGACAAAATGTATGTACATTAAAAGTTGCGACTTTTTTGTATGATTTAGAAATCGATCCATAATATTACTTGCAAGCTACATGTAATTTATGGATGGCTTGCTCTTCTACATGAATACCTTGGTGAGCGTGCCGTATCTAGTTTCCTCTAAGATCTTTAAGCTTTGTCAAAATTTAATGCTAAATTAAATTATATTATTTTTATAAAGAAGACAATTAATCACATTAAATGAAGAAACACTGTTTCCCTGTGATGTCGTATATTACACAATTCTCTACTTTGATAAATTTGCTATCTGGGAAGAAATTACAATGAAGTTATGATTGTTCTATCTCATTCTGCATTCTAATTGTATAAGATAGAAAAGATCTGACTGATTCTTCAAGGTTAAAGGTAAGCATTATTATACTAGTTGAAGATCATTTACCTCTTCCTCACGAACCCCCCAAACTCACCCTATGGGAGGAAAGACACTCTCTATACTAGGGTGAGAAAACTCATCATGTGGGAGGAAAAACACACTATACTAGGGTGAGAAAACTCACACTATAGGATGAAAAACACACTCTATACTAGGGTGAGAAAACTCACCCCATGGGAGGAAAAACACACTCTATACTAGGGTGAGAAAACTCACCCTTATGGGAGGAAAAACACACTATACTAAGGTGAGAAAACTCACCCTATGGGAGGAAAAACACACTCTATACTAGGGTGAGAAAACTCACCCCATGGGAGGAAAAACACACTCTATACTAGGGTGAGAAAACTCACCCTATGGGAGGAAAAACACACTATACTAGGGTGAGAAAACTCACCCTATGGGAGGAAAAACACACTCTATACTAGGGTGAGAAAACTCACCCCATGGGAGGAAAAACACACTCTATACTAGGGTGAGATAACTCACCCTATGGGACGAGAAAAACACACTCTATACTAGGGTGAGAAAAACTCACCCCAATATGGGGTGTGGAAACTAACCTTTTGGGGACGTCTATTTGTGACAAGCCAAACTCACCCCAAAAGGTGAGTTTCCACACTTTTTTTTTTTCAGTGAAGTGGCAATGAAAGTTTAGACTTTTGAAAACAGGACTAACATGTTCACTGGATGTGTGTGCAAAACAAATAATGTGTTATCAGTGCAAGTGGTAGAGAGATTTTGAGCGTGCAATTGTAATAAAGATCTTGAAAGCCGACAAGTATACTTAGAATTAGTCTATTCTTTGTTTGCTTGCGAGTGAATTTCCATCACAAAAGATAATTCATTTCTTCACTCAAAGATCTCTCATATTTCAGAACCGGCTTTTCACATATTGATTAAACATTATTTATACTGGACAACTCTGAAAGAAATATTACCTTTGCATACGTCGAAGACATTAGCAATATTCATCTGCGACAGCAACTACAGACAAGTGTGGAAGTCTTAATATTCAAGTTCGCATCCAAAGTGTCTGAGTGTTCTGTTCTTGTCTGAACCGCCAGGCAGAAACAGAGGAGCACAAATTTCCTGTCCTAGGAGTTAACTGGCATTCTTCCTTCATTGTTACAAGCTCGTATTGAATCAAAGGTGTTATATTCAAAACAAAGACGTATCCTAGCAACAACTCAAGTATTCATTCATGAGTAAATCTATGGCAGTATTATAAATTATCAACTTCATTGTAGCTTAATTGTTCAATTAGTTCATTCTTGATGTTGAAAAGTTTAACCCAACGGCCTACATTACTGATCATTTTAATAAATCTTCTAAGTCGATGTTCAACTCCGTGCATATCAAACTTTATGCCCACATCTAAAAATATTCTTGAAAATGCTTTCCATGGGATATGGTATTCTAGATAGCATCCAAACCTTTGTTACGATATTTCAGTTTTCTTAAACAAATGTCGATAGTCATGAGAATGATGCAGTCATAAATGAAACCGCATGATGGGATGGTGTAGTTAATAAACACAAACACACACACACACACACACACGCACGTAAACAAATTCATGTATATATGTTCAATTTGAATTACATTTCTTGAGGTACAACTTGTGCATTAACCTTCTACCTTTTTTGTGTTCTAGGGTCGAATTTCATGTCAATCGGACCTTTTTTCCTAAACTTATTTATTTGCCGTGAAACTTAGTGAAAACTATATCTTCCACTCTCACTCATTATTCCGACCGCACAATATTGTACGGTCACAAACGTGGTGAATAATTTTTTGCCATATTATTTCTGAATATTGGAAGAAAGTAGTTCAATGCATTATCATATGACCAAACAAATAATTTTGAAACGAAATTCCCAGAACACTTTATAAAATTAATGGTATTCTTCACAAATTCATTGATTGGAAGTATATTGCAGTAAACATGACTCACCTCCATGTTAATGGTTTAGTTGGGCAAGGAACTCTCGGCCAAATGTTTTGAGAAATACGAACATAGTCTCTAATAAATATATCCAATTCGCAATGTAGTAGAACACGCAAGGAAACTGAATATTACGTAAAATTATCACAAAGAATAAATATGTAGTTGATTAACAAAACATTTAGCAGTTAGCGGCAATAAACGAAAAATCAAAAACATGGCGTCAATGAAAGTTTATTGTGTGTCAGAGAATGCAAGTTACCTTTGAAGATTCAGTGAAATTGGTGTTGATCTCTCCTTTACGCCTGAAATAATTTAACTGAATGCACGCCCATACAATGCAAATCAAAATGTCAAAACATATGCATAGTCATGTGTAGATATGACTAACATGTATAAATGATGCATACGCACAACCAATCAAGTTTTATCGTTATAAGTGGTAATTAATCATCTAGAAATTTGCGACAAAATAAAGAAATTCATACTCGACTATGCTAACACTTACATAGCGTGACAAGAACATTGAAATATGAAAAAATTCTTGCAAACTAACAAAATGATGGTCATTTTTGATTAGAGATTTACAATTAAACAACAGAACTTTTAGGAGTTAGTGACATTAACCGAAAAATCAAAAACAAGGCGCGAATAAAAGAACATTGTGCCCCGGCCAATGTCAACCGTTTCAACACTAAAAAGCCTTATTTTGAATTTTAGAGCACACGAGTTACAATTCCGGATTTAATAATACTTGCTCTTGAACCCACCTACCCACCAGACATAGCTTTACTAAATTTGCGGCGATAACATGTTCACAGGATGTGTGTGCAAAACAAATAATGTGTTATCAGTACAAGTGGTACAGAGACTTTGAGCCTGCAATTATAATAAAGATCTTGAAAGACGACATGTATTCCTAGAATTAGTTTAATCTTTCTACGGTTTATTGTCCAAAGTACAAATTTACAAGTAAGAAACCGAAATACAAAATTGGAGATCAGGTGAGAATCAGTAAAGTTAAGCGCGCGTTCGAAGAGGGCTTCACAAAACATTAGAGTACGGAACTTTTCACCTTAGTTCGAGTCTTACCCGGAAACCGTCACACGTTTATAATAAAAGATAATCGCGACGAAATTCTGAAAGGAAGATTTTACGAAGAGGAACTTTCTAAAACAAAATACCCCGACACGTATCTTATTGAAAAGGTATTACGTAGAAAAAGTGACAAACTGTTGGTGAAATGGCTGGGACTCGAGGAAAAAGTTGGATAGACGCAAACAAGGTGATTGTGGAACGGGTGCTTGGGATGTGGTGAGGCGACTGCCAGATTTTCCATCGGAACGTCAGGATAGGAAAAATGGCGAGCTTCTACCCGACAACATTCGCTGCCTTATTGTTGGACCTTCTGGATGTGGAAAAGCAACGTTGCTTATTGATAATTTTCTTCTTGCACCCAACTGATTAAATTGGAAGAACAGGCACCTGTATGTTTTCTCGAAAAGTTTGGAGCAATCGAAGTATCGCCAGCTGTCGAAACTGTACGAGGGACTAGGCATAGCTATATTTGCTTCTGAAGTGATACCACTCAACTGCTGTCTCGAAAATTCGGTGGTGGTTTTTGACGATGTGATCCTGGAGAACCAGAACGAAATTCGCAATTTTTTTACTCAGGGTCGGCACAGAGGCATGGACTGCTTCTATCTTGCTCAGACTTTTTCCAAAATCCCCAAGCAGCTACTCCGAGACAATGCCAATTTCATTTGTTTGTTTCGCCAAGACTACACCAATTTAAAACAGGCTTACGATGATTATGTAGGTGGGGACATAAACTACAATCAGTCTTCCAAATTTTGCTCTTCATGCTGGAACCAAGATGATTTCGGATTTGTCACAATAGACATGACGAGGAAACCCAATAACGGAAAATACAGAAACAGAATTAATAATTTTCTAGACGTTGCAACATTACAAAAAACGTCATAAATACCTACTTCCAAAAAAAATGAAACCCAAACTTGCAGACGACAACCTGAAGCTGCGTAGCTACCTGGCAAAACGGTTTAAGGGTTGGAAATCCGAGAATCGTGGAATTTACGAAGAGAAAAAGCGTCAGGACCAACCTATCATCGATGCCATCAGTGGACTTGGTAAAGAAATCAAAGATGTCACCGAGCAAAACAAAGAGTTAATCAACGAGCTTGTGCCACTCACCGCTCAAAATTATACCATACCCACACCGATATCCAGCATTCACACTACCCCGTTCGAACTTACTCCGGCTCCGAGACGTCAGGCCCTAGGCAGTACCTCTTCGGACAAGCTAGTCGAGCTGGGTCCGTTGGCGAGGGATTACCTAAGCACCGGGAAATTCGAAAAAGCCGAGGTATTCGGATTGTACCCAACCATGGAACATAACGAGGGTGTGGTTTGGAAAATTGGAAAGTCGAAAGTCACGTTCGAGGGCGACGACGTGAAAATCAATTTGGGCGAGAAGAACAGCTGGACTAGGTATCCCGGCACGGTGGGACTGTGGGAACTCATCACCAAAAAGCAACCTAAAGATTATACAGACGAGGATTACCAAAGTTACACGGAAATTTTGATCATGACGGACGCCCTGTATCAAAACAACGATGCAACACAGAATCGCGTGATATCTAGCAGTGGAGAAAAGTACAGGAACCTTATGAAGCCAATATGGACCCAGCTCAAGACTGGCAGCGGTGTCAAACTCTACAATACCCTACCTAAAGAGTTTGTTTGGGTAGACGACGTAAGGAAGCTTGTAGATCGATTGCTGGTTATCGCAGGCGAAGAAAATGCAGGCAATCGCAACTTCCACAACGAGAAGGTGGGCATCGTGGACATGATTAGCACCAAGCTTAGCAACTTCATTGTTAACGACAGCAAAGGCATAGGGTACCTCATCAAAATCATCAACACCCTGCCTCCCAAATTCTGGAATGTATCCGAGGGTCGAGGTTTGGTGAAAGATATTATCAACAAGCTACCCTTCGAGATGCACTTGCCGGGTTACCAGTACTGCGGTCCGGGTACGAAACGCGAACAGCGATTGGAAAAACGAGACAAGGGAGTGAACCCCCTGGACGCTGCATGCAAGGATCACGACATTGCGTACAATACTCACACAGATCTCGATGCACGTCACGATGCCGACATGAAGTTGGAGCATGCAGCTTTCGGGAGTCTCGTCAGCAGAGATGCCTCGCTAGGTGAACGGGTTGCTGCATTGGGTACGACCATCGCCATGAACATAAAACGAAAATTTGGGAGGGGGCTGTAAATAAATAACACCCTGTGAAAAAAAAGCAACTTGTTTAACCAACCTATTAAGGGGCAAAGTCTTACCTTTATATAAATAACATACTATCACCATGAAACCCAAAGGTGTCGTTTACCAAATACCTTACGCAAACCTCAAGTCTCTCGGAGCTCTTGATGGATTGCTCACCAAAAAGCAGCGCGAGAAGAAAAAGGCAAAAGGTCATGGAATGAAATTGCTGCTTAGCATTCCTCAGTTGAGGACGTTACAAGGTTCGCGAAAGCAGCAGCAGAAGACTGGAGGTTTCATATTCAGCATCCCGGCTATCTTGGCAGCATTGCGCGCTGTAGGCAGCTTAGCAGGAGGCAGTGCCGCCATTGCCAAGACCGTCATGGATGCAAAAAAGAACAAGGCCGAGTTGGAAGAGCAGAAACGCCGCAACCTGGCTATGGAAAAAAGGGGGAAAGGTGTGACCAAAAAGCGAAAGAACAACATCGAAGCTTTGAAAAAGTTTAAAAAAAAGAAGAGCCCCTGTCCAACTTCGATATTGAATCTCTGATCGAATCGTTGGGGGTCAAGCACTTCAGGGGCGTTTTCATGTCTGATTCTCTACCCTCTGTTGTGAAGAAAAAAGAGTGTGGCGTGGTTAATCTAGACAGTTACGAAAATCCAGGTACACATTGGATATGCTACCACAAAGCCAACAACAACAACAAAGCATTTGTTTTCGATTCATTCGGAGGCACACCACCTGCTGGGTTGGTAAAGTATCTCAGTGTTGCCAACCTCTATTACAATGACGAACGCATCCAGTGTTTCAGCGATGTGAACTGAGGCCATCTCTGCGTTTCCATGCTTGTCTTCCTCTCACAATTAAATAACCCGAGAATCGAGAATTTCCAGAAAGCATTGTGGCACCTAAAGCACTCTGGGAGTATTCCATCTCACAAGCGAGACTTCGCTTCTGAAACTCACATTGCATGACGATATCATCTATCCTAAATCTATTGCTCTTCGTGCATTCTACAGCATGTACCTGATACCTAACGTGACGGTACACAACAATACCATCAAAATTGGCAGCGAGAAAATTAGCATCACCCCTGGCCAGTACAACCTGTCTACCTTGCAGGCTCAATTGCCAAGAAGTGTATTGCTGTCGCAAAATTCTGTAACTCACAGGGTGGAACTAGTGTCTGCCACGGAAACCGTCGGGGTACCATCGGAGAGCTTTTGGGATTCGAGAACAACACAAAGCTCGAACCTGGCATCAAGCCCATCGGTGCTAACATTCCTAAATTTCTAGCCATCGAGACTCTGAATATACATTGCAATGTGGCAGAAGTTATGATCACCAAATCCTCGGACGGCATCCCAGGGAGTCACAAGCAAACAGGTATTATCGCTACGTTCAAACCAAACTCTGAGTTCATGGAGCCAATTATCTACACACCCTCCCCACCCATATACTTTCCTGTATCTCGTAATCGCATAGACAACATAGAATTAACTATTACCAACGAGAAGGGAGAGGTGGTTGATTTTGCAGGAGCCACGACCACTGCCGTCGTGGAGATTAACGTATAATAAATAACCATCATGGAGCAAATCGAAAGTTACGAGTTGCAGTCCTTCCCTCCCAATCGTCGCACGTTTGCCAACCTCAACGAAGCGAATCAAGAGATAGAATATGACGTGGACGTCGGGGATGGATTCATTCACAATCACAGAACCGATTTGTATATCAAGTTTGATGTTGTGAAGAGAGACAACGGCGAAGCATTCCTTGCCAATGCAAATTTAAGACTCGTAGATAATTTTGTGCCGTACCTGTTCTCGCAGGTGGAAGTTAGAAAGCATGGCACCGTCATCGATAGGGTTGACTACCCCGGGATTACCTCTACAGCAGTGGGAACACTGAAACTCTCCAAGACCGATGCAGCATACTACCAGGCAGGGGGATTCGAAGCAGGTACAAAAATCAAAACTCAAAGTCACACAGTACTGTTTCCCATGCGCCTGCTTCCAGTCTTCTTCTCCGACTACACAGAGATTATGTGGAAGGGTGGTTTGCGCGTCACTTTTCGCAGAAGCGCCAACGACAACAATGCGCTGATGCGTTACAGCACCTTGAGTGCAGACGGTTCGGCAATTCCAATTACACTACTTGATAATGCCAAGTGCATCATCCAGTCCATGGAGCTGCGCATGCCCGTAGTGGAATACGAAACTAACTACGCTCTCAAGTACAAAGCAGACATTTTGAAGAATCCCCAAGTACCCATCCAATTTTTCGGTTACCAGTGCGTGCAGAAACCTGCTTCCGGCAACCATTTTGAATTTGACGTGACCACACAGTTTAACAGCATCCGGTACGATATGCCAGAGTTTGTGGTCGTGCTCTTCCAGACGGGGGAGGACAACAACCAAGAAAAAGATTCGAGCCAGTTCGACAATTGCAAGATCAAGAACATCTACCTCAAAAATGGCAGGAACGAGATATTCCCGCGTGAGAACTACAACCTGAACATTGCAAACAACGACTACCTGAAACTGTACGAGGCATACACAGCTTACAAGAGAGTGACCTCCGGCAACGTGGACGTGTATTACAACCCCAATGAGTTCATAGCTCGCAGACCCATGTTCGTCATTAACACATCTAAGAGAAAGCAGGTGGTTGTTAACGATCGCACCAACATCAAGATTGTCTGTGATTTCCATGACGCCTTGCCCGCCAACACCCTGTGCAGCATTATTCTTATTGCAGAGAAAACTTTTGTGTATGATGTCAAGAATGAAAGGGTGACCGAACAGTTTTAAATATGCGTAGGAAATAAAAAGAAATAAAAGAAAACCATGCTTGAGCGCGCAAAGGAACTTCCCCTTTTGGCCCTGCACATGCCCCAAATTTTCGTCCCGTAGGACACTGCGGGAGTTAGTTCCGTTAAAAATATATACATACTATATATTTGCAGACATTGTTAATTTTTGTATTTTTTTGTGTAGGTCTACAAAAAATTCTGTTGATTGAATATATAGTATGTATTACAAAAAAAGAACTGTGAAATTAATATTTTGAAAAAAAAATATCCCACCTTCACCCACTCGTTTTTGCATTCGAGGGCAATTTTTTTTTTCATTTTTTTTATTTTTATTTTGAGCACACAGAGCAAGTTTTACCTGTTTTCAGGCGATAGTGGCCCCACGGCATGGTATGAATCCCACATTCGAGAACACATCTCTTGTCGTCTCGTGCATCCAGAGCAATTTTCCTGACGGTGTTGGTTGTAAGTATATGTTTAACACTCTGGATACGATACTCTTTTCGCAGAATCGGCTTTTTGGTTTCGAGGCACTCGACGTAGTCTTCAAACTTGAGTTTTCTCTGAACCACCTGCTTGCCTATGCCTTTAGCTTTTTTGGTCACAGAACTCTCAGCTTGAATTGCATATGCTTTGGCACGAAGACCAGAAAACTCTAATATAATATCTCCATTTTTTTCATCCTTTAGTTTGCCAGGTACTTTTTTGTTTCGAGCCAGGATTCCATATCGATTTGGTTGGGGATAGCTCGACGTGTCGAACAAGTTAACAAGGGCTGGAATCATGGCTATATCTTTATATGCGTTAGCAGTGTGGGCGTGATATACCAGACTGTCCGTATCTGTGTAGAGAAGGTTGATGTTGTTACCATAGTGCAAGCGTAGTATATCATAATATATCTCGAACATTTGCAGCTTGCTTAACTCTAACACTGTGGCACCAACATAGACTGGTTTGTTGAGCTTTACCTCACCACGATTCATGTGTACCAAAGCAAGCTGTTCGTTGTAGATTGTTCGAGATTTAAACAGTGGGCTTGCAACAAGTTTGCGACAACGGTCGACGCTAGTAAGCAACCTTATGTCTTCACGATTTCGCGTGTTTTCCATTGTTTTGCCAAATATTATATTATTCATGTCCTTAAAAAATTTGCGATCAAGTTCCGAGGTAGCAGCAGTACGATGTTTGGTATTGAGGTCGATGTATGGCTTCAACCAATTTGAATGGTTGAAAATGAGGACTCTGTGAATTGATGTAATCGTAACCCCTCGTTGCATCAACCACCGAAGATTTCGGTAGTGCAACCCGTAACGCTTTTTGGGTTCGAAATCCATGATGAGTTTTTTCTGCTTCGACGTAGGTGGACACTTGAATTCCGATGCTGGTGGTAGGTCGCAGAACACATCCTGCAGCTTCTCGGAAAACTCGAGGTCCACCTCGACAAAGAAGCCTCGTTCCGAGTCGTCGAAACCTTCTATGTCGAATTTGGAAGGATCAGCCCACTCAAATCCTCCAAATGGAAGTTTTTGCACCATGGAGTGCCCGTAAAGATTATTAGCATCCGTGTACATAATGTAGCTGGATGGTTGAGAAGGGTCGTACCCGGTCGACATGTGTTGGTTGTTGGCGCGAGCGTACCGTTGTGACACCTGGACCATGCCACCCCGAACAAGCCTTTCCACAAAAAGCATCATGTCCACATTGGAAATAAGCTCCAGCTTGACTTTTGTTAGAAAGAGCATGGCCGACCCTGCCAGCCCGGGGAGATCGTAGAAGTACGCAGGGTCCAGCTTGTAGATTTGCATTGCATTTGCGCGAAACGCTTGAAAAACGTCTGCAAGGAGTGTTACATCAAGTTTTAAGTAGGCATCGTGGTATTCTCCAAAATTTCGACAAACCAGCTTGAGCCACATGGACTGAGCATGCTGATATTCTTCATCGCTGATGCCCGAACCTCGCAGCCGGCTGTGAAACTTAGCCTTGGGAGGCAACAACTCCTTCTCGAACTTGGAAGGGTCGCTGACATACTCGTAGGGGTAGACCCCCTTACACCTGAAGAGACTAGCATCCAAGTTCGGGAAATTGGCTGAGGTAATAATTAGTTGATTGTTGTTGAGCATTCCAGCAAGAGCATCGAGGCCTGCTTGGAGAAACCTCAGGGAATCGAGAAACCGAAGTTCTATGCCTTGCACCCATTTAGAGATGGCAATGTAGTGCTCCTCATTTTGTGCAACAATATTAATGCGCGCGTCGTCGTATCCGAGATGCCTGATAAGGTGGTGAAAATCGTACCCGGAGCCGTTATGGAAGAATACGGGGACGAAGCGCGGGTCCTTAGCCTTCAGGTTGCACCCGTTACACCAAGAATCAATACAGCTTCCAGTGAAGTGATCGTGGTGTCGAACCTTCTTATTTTTCCTAGTATCAATAAATTTTTCGTTACAAACTGGACAGTGTGTAGCCTCTTCGTGTTTACGCTTTTCTTCGGGAGTTAAGTCTCGCATAGCTATAGGATCTAACAATACTTTTCGTATCTCGTTCACTTCTACAATCATGTTTGAAAATGTTTGACTGCATCGGGACCGCGATATACATATGGCTCAGGTGCAATTATTTGATTTCGTCGCACAACAACATAGGCAAAACTGGAGATCTTGTGAATTTGACAAGGCGTGGTAGAAGAAAGTTCTGGATTGGGTTTACAGGTGGACAGCGGTTCAAGAAAGGCCTCTAAATCTGCAATGATAATAGCAGGGTGCTCTCCCATAGCACTATGCTCCCGAAATTGCTCCACAGTACCAGGCTCGGGTAAGACTGCAACCCCAGGCCTGCTGTCGTTACAATAGCGCATGTGGTGTGCAAGCTTCTGGGCAGCAATATCGAGACCTTGAATATGTTGGTAATCTTGTGGGTTTTGATTATCGAACGTGGACAAGCACCTGCGACAGACTTCTATGCAACCATCATGCTTGCTTTTTTGACCTGAAACTAACCGGGAGGGAGAGCGAATAAGCGTGTAATGATGCCAAGTCTCGTTCTTGATAAGTAACACATTGATTTCTTGTACAGCTTCACCTTCCATGTTGCTCACTCGAATAGGGTATACAATATTTGTGTTCTTAGTAAGGCCGTAAACATTGATAGCTAGTTGAAGGTTTAGTAAGTTGTGTGCACGGGTCTCCAATATGTTTATGTCCGACAACTGAACTGGGTAGGTAATCCCAGCCATCGCATTTTCTAATTTTGATTCGTAGGGCATATAGTGGGTAACACGATGCGGCTGATCTTTCCGGTGGATACGATGCAGCGCTGCCAGCACCGACCAAAGAAAACATTTTGAATCGCTATTCTGGATGTTTAGAACAGCCTTCTTGACTGCAATTATTGCCGGCAGTGGAACATAACTAGACCCAGACAGTGGAACAAACTTGTTAAGACTCAATTTAAGTTTATGCGGAGTACCACACAACGATCCACCCGAGCCTTCAGCCTGATGTTCTTCCTGTTTGGCAACCAGCTCCTCCAAGAATTTGTCGTAGATACTCCCGAGGTTGGCAACATCTGCCAAGTGCAATATTTTTGCCTTGGTATTATGGTGAAAGCTGTATTCCTCATCAGATGTTTTTTTGTATTAGCATCCCAGCGATGCATAAAATTTAGTAGAGTTTAAAGCCAGTACATCACTTAAGATATAAATTATCTTGGGTCGCACACTCTCTAGGAAGCTACGTACATCGCATAAGCTATCTGAGGTAAAATCAAAATCCTCTAATATATGATCAAAAGCAAACCGGCTTGCTTTTGTTTTCGACTTGACGCGTTTGGCAGATGGTAATATGTTTAAAAAATCTGCTTCAGTCTTCCTTTTGACCGAGGTCGATGGTTGCAGCACAGGGTCTCCAGTACCCTTGCAATTAGGCATATGTTTTTTGACATGTGCAATTGTAAAGTGTTTGTTACACTTAGGACACAATTCGGTTGCTGTTAAATGCTTACCAGGTGCACAGGTACGACTATGTCGTGCATAATGATCACTGGAAATATTTTTCTTACATGTAATACAAATCTTCGTAGGACGCATATTTTTGGGGGGTGTTTATTTATATACGTAGATATGCTGATGTATGATTTTTTTTTAGATGTCGAATCCACACGTACTGTTGTACAATTAGGTATAAAATGTCGTACAATTAGGTATAAAGTGCAGTACAATTAGGTAGAGAGTATTGCACAATTAGGTACTGAGTGTTGCACAAATAGATACCTCAAAAAGGCACTACAAGAAAAAATAACTACTCTTCAATCAGTCTCACAAAAACTCAACTACTGTGTATACAATTTTTTAAAAAAATCAAACAGAAAATATCACCATGTAAGGCAAATCTACGAGGAACACTGCGACAGGACGTCCGTACTCTTCAAGCTGCTCTCGCAGACTGTGACTGACTGCTCTGGCCCCCTCTTATATAACCTCGGTTTATTTATGACGTATTTTTCCACCAATCAGAAAATACCACGTTAGATATGAGTCATCATATTACGTCATAATTTGTAGTGCAATCAGAAGATATGAGTCATCACTATACGTATTTTTTTTTAACTAATCAGAAAATACAATATCAAAAGCATTCGCCTCTAGCTATCTCCGACTGGAGGCTGGAGTTGAGCGTAGACTGCAGGGCCTGCAAGTCGCTTCGCAACTTCTTGACCCTGACGTCGAGCATGAGAAGCTCGTCGCCGTGGTCGTCGCGCTTGGTGTGACCGAAAATGTCGTTAGGCATTGTTGCCACTGCGGTTATTTATTATAGGGTAGGTGATTTTCATTTCTATGAAGAGAGGGATGAGTTTGTCGTAGTCGTCCAAGAGCTCCACGTACAGGCGATCGCCAGCAGACACGTCGTACGTTGTAGTCGCATCCATCCTATCGTGCTTGATGCGATAGATGTTCTTGCCTGAGGAAACCTTGGCCTCCCCTTCGTTCTCGGGGTTCATGTCGAATTTAAGTTTGCCGGAGATGGGGAACCGGTAATAATTCAAGTTGTTGTTAAATACATAGAAGGTTTTGCCCACGTCGTCGTGGTACTGGGTCAGGATGCTATTCAAGTGTATAATTAACATACCGTTAAGTTTAGATACTATGGAAGGCAGGAGTTCGTTGAAGCTCGACGATGACGTGGGCTGGACGGGCACTTCCATAGCTTGCTTTTTGAAGCCAAACAGGTTCATAGGCATGGTTATTTTATGGAAACATTTTCTAGCCGTAAGTTCAAAATGTTGCCCCCTTCCCCACAAATCACATTACATACATACATACGTGGCGTTACAAGAGGCCCCTGACTCCCAAGAGGTTTGGTCAGCACGCAATAGATCAGTATGCTAGAAAAACATAGGGGAGGAGGGGTAGAATCGATTTCATTTGCCAGTCGAATAGTTCTCGTCGAATCCTATCCAACAAACCTAAAATCGTCATCCTAGCTCAATTAGGAGCCAGGAAAATCAATGTCTTGGAAAAACGTCTTAAGATATTCGTCTCAAGAAAATTTTCTTGACAGGCTGGAATTGACAAACCAGAAGTCGACTTTCTTAAAGATTAAGCTATTTGTCTTAAGACGTTTTCCAAGGCGCTGATAGTCAGTGTTGCCAACTCCTATTTGTAGGTTAGCTTCGCCCGTAAAAGATCACATGGTGAAATTGTCTTGGGGAGGGTTGGCAACACTGAACCCCACTTGATGTTCCAGAACCGGTCACCCGCCTCTACTCTGGATGTTGGTGAAACCCCATCGTAAAAGGCTATGGCGAGAGACCAGTAGGTTGGCAACCTTGAGCGCGCCACTTTCGCGTTTGCCTTACGATATTTTCCGTTAAGGCTGTTGCAGAACTGTCTTTTTACCCCTACTAGCAACCCATAGTTTATGAATTACAAAACATCTTAGAAATTATATCTTGAATATTTAATCCGAAATAACTCGAAAACAGCAAGCACTAGTCATCATCCCTCCAATAGGTTGTAGAGTACTTCTAATTTTTTATCGAATGGTATTAAAATTTTTGAATTAGGGTAAAAACTAAGCCAGCAAATCAAGTTTCTCAAAAAATAAAAAATTGTCTGTTTTTCCGAATCTTATCCAACAAACCTAAAATCATCATCCTAGCTCAATTAGGAGCCAAGAAAATTTATGACTTGGAAAACGTCTTAAGATATTTGTCTTAAGAAAATTTTCTTGACAGACCGGAAGTAACATCTTGACAAAACGGAAGTCGACTTTCTTAAAGATAAAGATATTTGTCTTAAGACGTTTTCCAAGACATTGATTTTCTCGGCTCCTATGGGACCTAGAACCATGTGACTTTGGTTTATGTGTATACTATTGTTTTTCCTACATATTCACAAATATGGATGAGAAGCTACGCTCGATATTAAAAACAATATATATATATATCACTTTTTTCTTCTTCACTCTGGCCAAGATTGCAAATAATTGCAGGAATAATACCATAATATTTTAGACTGTAGGTCCAGGTCCCGAGCCAGACAACATATTTGCACTACAACACCAAAAAAAATTCATATCTGTGCATAAAGGGAAGTCCAATACATAGTTAAGTTCCGTGTTGCAATCATAAAATTAAATTTTAATTAACTTTTCTATCCATCTCTCTCTCTCTCTCAATCTATATAGCCTGTTCATATTTGGCACAGTCATTGCGAGTCAACCGTAGCAAAAACAAAATCTCAAGCCACATCATCGCCATTTTTGCGAATGCTCGTTGTAGCCATAAGCATAATTGGATATAGTTGCCATTAATTAGAGGAATTTTAGGTTTAATAGCAATAATCGTGCATAAAAAACTAAATATTTTAAATAATAAGATTCGAATCACTATGTACTTCCACTAGATATCAAACACAAGCAACTCTTCGATTACACCCCTCCATTTTCTTGCCTTCCTCTACCAATTTTACACATTTTCAACCATTTATTATTATTTTTGAAATATGCCCCGCACACATATTTCCTGCCAACAACGGCATACAGAAGAGAAAAATATTCCAGCTACCCACATACTGAAAAAGCAATATACAACTAGCTTTTCTTAAGAAGTCAAGAATAACATATTGCTCACAAATTCTTAAAAAAATAGTTACATCAAATTTTCAGCATGCTCCAAATATATATATATAAAGCAGAGAGAAACATGAAACACCTTCTATATTCTCTCTCTTTGTATGTTTTTGTGAGTATATTTTCTTCCACAATACATAAGGACTGTTTGGTTTTTCAGGAAGTTACCTCCCACAATCCCTTACGTCTGTTATGTTTTTCAGAATTGACTCACAAAACCAAAGCCATATTTATAAATTAAAGCCAACCCATGCAAGCTAAGAAACAAAGTTACTCACTTTTTGGAAATCCTGCTGAAATGTTCTTCTTCACCGAAGTTCAAAATGAAACAGAACTTTTCCACACTAGAGCATTTAGTTTTATCCGTTTCTTAGTGAGGTCAACAGTTGCCAAGGCTGATGTAAAAAACTGCTGTAACCTTGTAGCCTACATAGCATCGTCTGTATTGAAAAATGAACAAAACAAATTGTATACGCCAGTGAGGAATTCCATCGTTCAGCTACTGAAATACCGGGAAGTATAACTTCCGGCGTCCCAAGGCCCTACCTATTGTTCAATCTGTCATTCTGTCAACATTGTTAGCACGCAGGGGAACGAAATTGTAGTTTCTAGATGTCCACAGAAAAATACTTTTCAAATACGATAACAGAAAAGCACAGTCGCTTTCGATACCAAAAAACTAATTGCTACAATACAATAAGTATATATTTACAATTAATAGCAAAATATTAATATTTATTTAACAACATCTATGTATTTGTTTCGAACAAAAACATGTTATAGAAACATTGCCAGCCGCAAGTTCAAAATTTTGGCCCCCTCTTCCCCACATTTTCCAAGTCCTGCCTCTTTGTCAACGGGTGGTGGGGTAGGGGGTTCAGACGAGATTTGACCCAGACGACACATAGGTTAATTTAGACCAAGAAACAAAAAAAAATAATCGGTAAATAGGTTAAGTAATATCACGTAAGATCGTGATGCGAAAAATCCACAAAAAAAATTGTCATAAAAAGCTATTTCTGAGGTTAAATCGTCAACCCGACAATGCCATGAAAATTGCACTAAAATATTGTTGAAAGCTATATAATCCACAAAAAAATCGTCATAAAAGGCTATCACTGAGGTTAAATCGTAAAAAAAAAATCGGCTCACTTGATGTCGCTCAAGCGGCTAATTACATGTACTTATAATAAAGATCTTTAAAGCCGACATGTATACTTAGAACTAGTCTAATCTTTGTTTGCTTGCGAATGAATTTCCATCACAAAAGATAATTCATTTCTTCACTCAAAGATCTCTCATATTTCCGAACCGGCTTCTCACATATTGAATAAACATTATTTATAATGGACAACTATGAAAGACATATTACCTTTGGATACATCGAAGTCATTAGTAATATTCATCTGGGACAGCAACTACAAACAAGTGTGGAAGTCTTCAATTCACACTCTCATACAAAGTGTCTGAGTGCTTTGTTCTTGTCTGAACCGCAAGGCAGAAACAGAGGAGCACAAATTTCCTGTCCTAGGAGTTAACTGGCATTCTTCCTTCATTGTTACAAACTCATATTGAAACAAATGTGTTTATATTCAAAAACAAAGACGTATCCTAGCAGCTAATCAAGTATTCATGCATGAGCAAATCTATGGCAGTATTATAAATTATCAACTTCATTGTAGCCTAATTGTCCAATTAGTACATTCTTGATATTGAAAACCGTAACCCAGCGGCCTACATTACTGATCATTTTCTTAAATCTTCGAAGTCGATGTTTGACTCTGTGCAAATCAAATTTTTCGCCCACATCTAAAAATATTTTTGAAAATTATTTCCATGTAGTATGGTATTCAAGATAGCATCCAAAACTTTGTTACAATATTTTAGTTTTCTTAAACGAATGTCGATAGTCATGAGAATAATGCAGTCATAAATGAAACCGCATGATGAGATGGTGTAGGTAATAAACACACACACACAGACGCACGTAAACAAATTCATGTATACATATCCAATTTGAGTTACATGTCTTGAGGTACAACTTGTTCATTAACCTTCTAGGGTCAAATTTCATGTCAATCGGACCTTTTTTTCGTGAACCGACTTATTTGCCGTTAAACTTAGGGAAAACTATATCTTCCACTTTCTCTCAATATTCTGAGCGCCCAATATTGTGCGGTCACAAACGCCGTGAATAATTTATTGCCATATTATTTCTGAATATTGAAAGAAAGTAGTTTAATGCATTATCAAATGACCGAAGAAATGATTTTGCTACGAAATTCCCAGAACACTTTATAGAATTGATAGTATTCTTCACAAATTCATTGATTGGAAGTATATTGCAGTAAACATGACTCACCTCCATGTTAATCGTTTATTTGGGCAAAGAACTCTCGGCCAAATGTTTTGAGAAATATGAACATAGTCTCTTAACAAATATATCCAATTTGCAATGTAGTAGAACACACTAGGAAACTGAATATGACGTAAAATTATCACATAGAATAAATATGTAGTTGATTAAGAAAACATTTAGCAGTTGTCAGCCAATGTCACCCTTTTCAACACTAAAACGCCTTATTTTTTATTTTAAAGGACACAAGCTACCACTCCGGATTTAATGATACTTGCTGTTGATCCCACCTTCCCACCAGACATAGCTTTATAAAATTTGCGGCGATATTTTGCAAATCGTAGTGGCACTGAATGTTTAGACTTTTGAAAACAGGACTAACATGTTCAAAGGATGTGTGTGCAAAACAAATAATGTGTTATCAGTACAAGTGGTAGAGAGATTTTGAGCCTGCAATTGTAATAAAGATCTTGAAAGGCAACATGTATACTTAGAATTAGTCTATTCTTTGTTTGCTTGCGAATGAGTTTCCATCACAAAAGATAATTCGTTTCTTCACTCAAAGATCTCTCATATTTCAGAACCGGCTTTTCCCATATTGAATAAACATTATTTATCCTTTAGTTCCCCGCCGTTCCATATGTGGAACAAAAAAGTATGTCCCTGTCAGCCACCATTGCATATATGGAACAAACAGCTTTAGATACAATTATCGAGGGTCTGCCACACTTATATTTGTATATTGAGGTTGAAACACTGACAGTTCGGTTCGGGAACATGTGTTTACGAAAATTCCAAATCCCCCCCTTTTTTCGGAGTATGTCACGTGTTTGGGCTCACACTTGACAGACACAATGAATGCTTTGGTTTTACGATGCTGTTTTCATCCAAGCTTCCAACGTTGTGTTTTACTACTGATAAGGCACACATTCTTCTTTGTGTATAGACCTGGTGATCCAGCCGAAAGTAGAAGCAGGGGGGGAGGTCAGGGAGAGGCTAGATTGGAAGAGGTTTAGCGGTGTCAGCTTTCTGTCGCCTCTATGTTAGAAATGCAATGAAGCTTGACGATAGCCTGAGGAGCCAGAATCGTGAGTCTATCCACAAGTAGAGACAAGACAAACGATTGCAAAGGCTCTTTTTCCTCCTCTGTTAGGAAAGGCATCACCATAAACATTTCGTATCATATAACAGCTCATCGATTTCCCTAACGCACAGTCGTTGCACAATAGTTTCCTAATGCAAATTGGCTAAAATTCGCTAGAGTTTTACCTTTTGCCTTATTATTCAAATTGCATTGCACCCACGAACATGAATCAAGTTTTATTCTGTTGCGGAAAGTCCATTCTTTAAAAAAATTCAAAAGATCCGGGTTTCTCCCCAAAGTAGCTGGAGAATAGCGGGCAAACTCCACATTTTCATGCTATTTTCATTGAAATTCGGGGGATGCAGGCCCCGCCCGTTAGCCCCCGCGGTTGGGGCATCCACATTTTACTTGCTTGCATGCACTGATGTTCTAGCTGCAAAACAAAAGTTCCGAAGTAGATTGGTCCAATAGTGTCAGTTATATAACAATTTTATGAATAATATGCAAATTGGCTAAAATTCGCTAGAGTTTTACGTTTTGCCTTATTATTCAAATTGTATTGCACCCACGAATATGACTCAAGTTTCATTCTGTTGCGAAAGGTCCATTCTTTTTTAAAAAGGCAAAAGTTCCGGTTTTTCCATAAATGAGCTGGAGAAGAGGGGGCAAACTCAACATTTTATGTTTTTTTCATTGAAATTCGGGTAATGCAGCTCTCGCCCGTAACCCTTCCCCGGTCGGGGCATCCAAATTTTACATGGTTGCATGCACTGATGTTCTGCCTGCAAAACAAAAGTTATCCGAATTAGATTGGTTCATAGTGTCCGAGTTATAACATTTTTAGGAATAATATGCAAAATCGCTGTTTTGAGGGAAAAAACAGAGTTTTACGTTTTGCCTTATTATTCAAATTGTATTGCACCCACGAACATGAATCAAGTTTCATTCTGTTGCGGAAGGTCCATTCTTTGTAAAAAAGCAAATGTTCCGGTTTTCTCCACAAAGTAGTTGGAGAAGAGGGGCAAACTACTCATTTTTAAGTTTATTTTTCATTGAAATTTGTAGGATGCAGCCCCGCCCGTAACCCCCCCACGATAGGGGCATCCAAATTTTATATGGTTGCATGCACCGATGTATTACCTGCAAAACAAAAGTTATCGGAAGTAGATTGGTCCCATAGTGCCAGAGTTATTACGATTTATCTCCATTATGTATACGAATTCAAATTTCGCGCTCAAAGGCTCGGCGACACTGGGCTTACTTTCGTCAGACCGCGCGGCGTACTAAAGGTTCTAGTGGACAACTCTGAAAGAAATATTACCTTTGGATACGTCGAAGACATTAGTAATATTCATCTGAGACAGCAACTACAGACAAGTGTGGAAGTCTTCAAATCACATTCTCATCCAAAGTGTCTGAGTGTTCCGTTCTTGTCTGAACCGCAAGGCAGAAACAGAGGAGCACAAATTTCCTGTCCTGGGAGTTAACTGGCATTCTTCATTCATTGTTACAAACTCATATTGAAACAAATGTGTTTATATTCAAAACACAGACATATCCTAGCAACAACTCAAGTATTCATGCATGAGTAAATATATGGCAGTATTATAAATTATCAACTCCATTGTTCAATTAGTTCATTCTTGATGTTGAAAAGTGTAACCCAGCGGCGTTAATTACTGATCATTTTCCTAAATCTTCTAAGTTGACGTTCGACTCTGTGCAAAACAAACTTTTCGCCCACATCAAAAAATATTCTTGAAAATGTTTTCCATGTAGTATGGTATTCAAGATAGCATCCAAACCTTTGTTACAATATTTTAGTTTTCTTAAACGAATGTCGATAGTCATGAGAATAATGCAGTCATAAATGAAACCGCATGATGGGATGGTGTAGGTAATAAACACATACATACACACACACACACACGCACGTAAACAAATTCATGTATATAGATCCAATGAATTACATTTCTTGAGGTACAACTCATGCATTAACCTTCTACGTTTTCGTATTCTAGGGTCAAATTTCATGTCAATCGGACCTTTTTTTCGTGAACTGACTTATTTTCCGTTAAACTTAGTGAAAACTATATCTTCCACTTTCACTCAATATTCCGACCGCGCAATATTGTGCGGTCACAAACGCGGTGAATAATTTTTTGCCATATTATTTCTGAATATTGAAAGAAAGATTCGGAATGCATTTTCAAATGACCGAAGAAATAATTTTGCTACGAAATTCCCAGAACACTTTATAGAATTGATGGTATTCTTCTCAAATTCATTGATCTTCCAGTAAACATGACACTCCTCCATGTTAATGGTTTAGTTGGGCGAGGAACTCTCGGCCAAATGTTTTGAGAAATACGAACATAGTATCCTAACAAATACGTATATCCAATTTGCAATGTAGTAGAACACACAAGGAAACTGAATATTACGTAAAATTATCACAAAGAATAAATATGTTGTTGATTAACAAAACATTGAGCAGTTAGCAGCAATAAACGAAAAATCAAAAACATGACGTCAATGAAAGATTATTGTGCCCCCGGTTTCGGTCGCCCGTTCCAAAAGCAAAACGATTCATTTTGAATGTCAGTGAATACAAGTTACCATTCGAAATTTAGTGAAACTTGGTGTTGAAGTCTCCTTTACACCAGAAATAATTCAACTCAATGCACGTCCATACAATGCAAATCAAAATGTCAAAACATATGCATAGTCATGTGTAGATATGACTAACATGTATAAATGATGCAACGCACAACCAATCAAGTGTTATCGTTATAAGTGGTAATTAAACATGTAGAAATTTGCGACGAATGTTATGCTATCGTAGTTCTTGCGATGAAATTCATTCTCGACAATGCTAACACTTACATAGTGTGACAGAACATTGATATTATGAAAAAATTCTTGAAAAGTAACAAAATGATTGTCATTTTTGATTAGAGATTTACAATTAAACAACAGAACGTTTAGCAGTTAGTGACATTAACCAAAAAATCAAAAACAAGGCGCGAATAAAAGAACATTGCGCCCACGGCTAATGACACCCTTTTCAACACTAAAACGCCTTATTTTGAATTTTAAAGCACACTAGTTACCATTCCGGATTGAATGATACTCGCTGTTCATCCCACCTTCCCACCAGACATAGCTTTATTAAATTTACGGTGATATTTTGCAAATCGTGTTGGCAATGAATGTTTAGACTTTTGAAAACACGACCAACATGTTCACAGGATATGTGTGCAAAACAAATAATGTGTTATCAGTACAAGTGGTAGGGAGACTTTGAGCCTGCAATTGTAATAAAGATCTTGAAAGCCGACATGTATTCTTAGAATTAGTCTATTCTTTGTTTGGTTGCGAATGAATTTCCATCACAAAAGATAATTCATTTCTTCACTCAATGATCTCTCAAATTTCCGAACCGGCTTTTCACATATTGATTAAACATTACTTATAGTGGACAACTCTGAAAGAAATATTACCATTGGATACGTCGAAGACATTAGTAACATTCATCTGGCACAGCAACTACAGACAAGTGTGGAAGTCTTCAATTCACATTCTCATCCAAAGTGTCTGAGTGCTTTGTTCTTGTCTGAACCGCAAGGCAGAAACGGAGGAGCACAAATTTCCTGTCCTAAGAGTTAAGAGCCCGTATCAGCGTCACTCGAAAAACGCACCGGACAGATGTCAAATTTTCTTCCTAGTCTTGCCAATATTGATTCCATTTCCCCTTTCGAACGCAAATCCATTGCATGGTAGACCGTTTGAGACTTTACTGGTGGGAGGGTTGCTGTGTCGAAAGAAACAGAAGACAACGTTCCCTGTCCGCTACTCCCCCCCCCCAGAGGGGAAGGTCAGGCTCTGACCATAATAGACCTTTCTTTTGAGCCCGAACGTTTATAACTCCGAGCCGAGAGGGTTTCTGTGACAGGACAACACATGTTCCGAGTGTCTGAAAGAAGAAAAACACACATTGACGAACATCGCAATACAACTTACATGTAATAGAGCCAAGGACTATTTAGGGGAGGCGGGGTGTCCAGGGAGTCCGAATCTTCCACGAGAGACTTACTAAAATTAAATTATGTAAATATGCTTGTTTTGTTTAGCATCTGTCATATAATCGAGATAGGTGAATTTCCGTCAAACTTATTGTAAGGGAAGGATTACATTGGGGTCATACAACTTTGGATGACTGTATCAAAGAAGATTTATACACACCACTACCTAAGTAATATGCTTAAATATTAAATTAAGAGCTTTACTTTTCGTCAAATGGATCTAACATCCTTTTTCGTTATTCAATAAATATTCAATTCCTTACCTGTTTCACAATCACCTTGCCAGGTCAGTTGTTTTTATACAAATTGAAGCGATCTTAACTATTCATGAGCTAGATAATGAATACGTGCTGTTATATTCCTATTCTTATGCCATCTTTTCCCATTCACGTGATAACAATATTAATTAATATTTTAATATTATTAATTTAATATTACTATTATTTTAACTTGTTTTTATTATTAGAAGAAGGTACCAACATCATAGGCGTGCGCAGACCCTCTGATAAGGGGAGAGCAAAAACCTTGAAAATTAAGTCAGATCGGCAAAGAAAAACCTCATTTTATCTCACTGTTTTAGTTTTTTGCATTGATGTGATATATATATGTGTGTGTGTTTGCGCGCGCGAGTGTGTATATTATATATATATATATATACCTAGGTATTAACATATTATTTAAATACATTACGTAATCTATTCATCCGCCCCTTAACAAACCAACAGCAAAATTTATATAGATTGTCTCTGAAATGTGAGCGCTCGTTTTCCTCCAAACCAAACTGTTATAGCAGCAACTGTATGAATTACTTATTCGTTCTTACTTTCTTTCTGGTAATTTACAATGTATTGGAGAAAAGAAACTGCGAGCGAAGCGAGCAAGAAAATTTTTCGATCCAAATTTTTGAAAGTTGAAAACAGTATTGATTTAATAGGGCGCAAAAAAATTCATGGGACGGCATGGCATTCTTTTTTACAATTTTTCTCAATCAGATTGTTCGGCGCCCAGTGCCAACTCCCGCTACTTCCTAGCTACGGCTCGGAAGTTGACAAGACTGCAAGAAAAGCAGGTACCCCGAGCGAAGCGAGAAAGAAAATTTTAAGAAATGTATTTTTATTTGTATAAAATTTAAAGTCGAGGGGACAATTGTCCCTCTGTAACCCTCTGCAAGTGATCCTGACCGTCTGGAAGAAATAATGAAGATGGACGTGAAAACTAATTCCGTCTTGAGTATCCTTTTGTCCTGCTACTAGTAGATTCTGCTAGTCTTGCTTTCTTTTAATTCAATGATTTCCGTCCAAGGTTGGAAAAAGGCATAAGCAATGCCCCCTGTCCCATTGTGGTTGCGCCATTTCCTTTTAGAGTATAATATTGTTTAATAACATCGACAATATTGCTCTCCACTAAATTTCTAGGTGAAAGTATAATAATATAGGGGCATGGAATGTCTGGAAGGGGGACAAGGATGACCACACCTTGAAAACGAAGGTCAACCTAAAAGTATATATTTCACAAGTATAATTAGATTTCAGTCATAGTAATTTACATTAATTATTATGTAATGGGGACGCAGGAATGCGATAATTTCAAATTCAAGTGGTGTTTTTTGAGAGGACAGTACTAGTATCGGGGTAATATGCCCAATGAAAAAATACCTTTCTTGTCCCTTTGTGGAAAAATCTGCGAACGTCCGTGATTAGTGGGCAATCAACCTCCCCCCCGCCCGTGCGCACGCCTCTGACCAACATATATGGAATAGTTTATAACATCGAGTAGCAGGATATATCTCCTGTATGGTGCTGTAAACTAGGGAAATAATGACGATGTTTTGTAGTAGTGCATAGCTATTCACCCTGTTGCGACACATGTGCAGAACAGGCGGAAGACATTCTATTGTGTTTTCTGCAGTTGGTGAATTATCCTAAGTGAGATGATTTTGATGTTCTTTCTTTTCTTAACGTAATAAAAACGTGTCTTACAACCTAAGGCGTCATGCTTTGTGCTCCGCCTGAGGATGAATTGTATGATGAAACTGATGAACGGACACTCACAAAGAGCATCCATGCCGGGATTCGAACTCCCGGATGTGCTAACCACTTCACCAAGGAGGCCAGTGCTAATGCACATGAATATCAATCCAAGTTAGCCATTTGGGATCATTGGGAAAGTCGTGTAGTTAGTAAAATGTGTACTTTTAGCATTTTTGATACAATTAAAACTATTTACAACCAATGCATATTACTCATATTGAACCGGAACGACGAATTTGTGAATTTACTACAGGACTTTTCAAACATCCGCAGATAAGGCTAATACAGTTTCTTGTTCATATCTATCATAGTTATCCTGAAATACACGTATGTCAGTTTTCACGCAGCTTACTAGTTTCCAGATATGCTTGATTCTGTTAACTGTACACTCCTCTTATTCATAGTTGCGAACTATCTCTCCGGATCCGAGCATGCATGTGAAAAAGAACTGAATCACTCCGCCACGGGGGGCAGCTTTTCTGATTGTAGTTTGTCATTCGAGTATTTGCAATGAACATAATTGTCAGCGATGTTTTCTCAATCCTTTCATCGTTACATCGTTATTGAAAACATCCGAGAGGCAAAAATACGACATTAAGGAATTAAAAGACTAAAGAAACTAACTAACTCTTAAATGTTAATAATTAGAAAGATTATAAGTGAACCTTCCCGCCTCGGTTAGCGGTAATAATGATGCTTTGTAATCGACGGGTCACGAGTTCGATCCACGGTTAGGGACATTTAATTAAGTGGCTCGGATTCCACTATAGGCTGTAGGTTTTGTCCCGATTAGCCTCTGTGCAACTAAACATTGCAATTTAGTGCAAAAATCAGCAAGCTTGGGCAGTTTTATTCCTTGTAAGCCTAGGTCTTCATGTTAATAAATTATTATTTATGACGTTGGAAAATAATTTATGCCGAGTGGCCAATTTCTATTCCATGGAGAAGAATCAGATGTGAAACATATATAAAACTATTGGTAGTTATTTTCACTACTAATCACATCTGCCCAGTGCGAGAGCTGCAACTGTATCCATTGATTTATGTCAATGATATTGATAGTCAATGCTTTTGTCTCCTAGTGTAGGTGAATTTGCACTGAAAATATGTTTGTTCTCTCAGTGTTACCTTCACAATACAATTGGTAACATCCTCCAACTTATAAAAATTAATTTTTAACACTCGCTCCAAAAATAGTGACATGATTTACATAGGATAATAATTGTTATCATTTAACTTCGTAGGCATCGTATTATCATCGTTTGACCCTCCAACAACCAAACAGCAATCCCACAGCCTCTGAACACATCCACCTACCAGATAGGCAGCAGAGTATCTGTAAATTTTTTTGGCAAGTTTGGAGACTTGTGATTTAACAATTACTTAGTACGTATTAAATAATCAATGTCCGTTGTTGATCCATGCAGATCTGCAGCTGCCACCTCCAACCACGATTTTACGTACAACACGTTGCAATAATCTTGTGATCTTATAAAAGCAGGAAATGTACTTGAACATAGCAATGGCCTTGCCGTAAGGGAAGTTTTATAATGGAAAATATTACGTAAGATAGCTTCTACTTCTTTAATTTTCGATCGAAAGGCGTCTACCGTACTATAAAAATCTGGGGGCTACAGGGAGCTTAGATATGTTGTTGGGGTTTCATCCCTCCTGACCTCCTTGTAGCTCCGTCCCTGGCTGTATGTATTTCGTCCAATGAGTACAAGCTAGCAAAACTGTGAATTTCAACAAGTTTGTAGGTAATTCTGCAGCTGTTCATAAAAACAAACGTATATTATTAGTTTCTTGCTGTGGTTCACTTTCCCATTTCAGCAAAAAAGTATTCACACTCTTTGCATACGGTGAGTAAATGGGGGGGAAGGGAGAAGTTGCCCCTTAATAGCCTCACTTAGAAATTTAGTGCAGAAGAATCTAATAACAGTTCTTAAACAACATTATGCTTTTATAGAAATAAAAGTAAATACTATTTTCAAACCTACGAAAGTTCCAAGTAACTACGTAAGGAAAGGGTAGTGTATTACTTCCTATGTAATTGGACTCTCCCACTAGCAAATTTCTTATTAACACCTCCACATATTTTATTCTTTAGTTGTATTATCTGTATGTGTCTGCAGAATAAATTGCCCATATATTGCACATGAATAAATTATGTGTAGTTCTTTTGAATTTGCGGTACTAAACCACGTTTATACGTACAATAGTCTATGAACGGCAGAGATGGAAAATAAAGCGCCAGCAGAGAACAATGGTGCCACTGAAGTTGAAATTCATCTAATAAAGTGATTTTAGATGCGTCGGGACACACACGACCCTGTTTTGTTCCCATCAATGTAATAAAAACAGTGAGATGGAATGAAGGCTTTATTTCGTCAGCTGAACTCTTATCAAGGCCCTTGCTCCCCATAATCGGAGGATCTGAGCACGCCTAAAATTCCTTATACAGAAATAGTGTTATTTGTCGTATATCCAGAAAGTTGATTGATTTGCTTTATTTTACTTCGCTTTTTGTGCCACTTTTAGCCAATTTGCGAAGAAGGGAATAAGTGATGATAGGATGAAATTGATGAATGGACACTCACAAACATCCGCGGCCAAGCCGGAATTCGAACCCGGGACCCCTGGCTTCGTAGCGCGATGTTCTAACCACTCCCCCACGGTGGCCGGCCCCAGAAAGTTGAAAGTGAATGAAATTTCTATGGTGTGTTTTGTATGGTCATTATCAATAGTAAGTCTGTCATATTATTCAACTAAATAATGTCTTTGGAAAAGAAAAAACAACATATAATTAATGTATTTTATTTTACATAAGACCTATGCCTAAAAGTATTTTTGTATATGATGACACAGAACTATCTTATGTTGTGACTTCTTTGGGTCTGACTGTAATATATATATATATATATATATATATATATATATATATATATATATATATATATATATGTAATTGGTTATAAAATAACGCAGTAAAGTATTAAGTAAATATATTTTATCCCCCTACTTACAAATCATGAAAGGAAGGAAATTAAGTTGAACGGACGTTCAAAATGTTTAAAAATAGCACTATTTCCATCAAGTATTTTTTACCATTGACCCTCAGAAATATCTCAAACTGACAATGAACGTTCATTGAACTTATTTATGATCGACAGCTAAAAAGTCATTCATTTGCGTGACTGGTTGATAATCCACCACCAGATAGAATTTACACAATATTTACCTAAAAACTTTGAGTAAAGTCACCTTCCCCCTAAAAAAATCCCTTGGTAATGGACTTTCGTGTTCTCACAAAGAAAAGTTATAATTTGGCACAATTTTTCTTTTGCAGGCAAACCTTTTGTAAAGGTGTACTTGAGTCTGTGCAACCAGCCCTTCCCATTTGTGAACAATATACTGGAGAAATCCCCCGTTCTTCACTGTTGTCATTGCACTACAACCCCATCGTGATTTAGTATTAGGATATAGCGTAGTGAAGAACTGTTTACAAGCATCGCCCAAACCATTGATTCTCCCCCAAAACCTTTCCCTGAATTCTTTTTTTCTTTTCCTAGCTCTCAGCATGCGGTTTTCTTGGAAGACCGGCCGATTGTGAAAGAAAAAAGGGCCGTGGCATTCTTCTTTCATTGCTAGAAACTCATATTGAAACAAATGTGTTTATATTCAAAAACAAAGACGTATCCTAGCAACAACTCAAGTATTCATGCATATGTAAATCTATGGCAGTATTGTAAATTATCAACTTCATTGTAGCCTAATTGTTCAATTAGTTCCTTCTTGATGTTGAAAAGTTTAACCAGCAGCCTACATTACTTATCATTTTCTTAAACCTTCTAAGTCGATGTTGGACTCTTTGCAAATCAAACTTTTCGGCCACATCTAAAAATATTCTCGAAAATGTTTTCCCTGTAGTATGGTATTCAAGATAGCATCCAAACCTTTGTTACAATATTTCAGTTTTCTTAAACGAATGTCGATAGTCATGAGAATAATGCAAACCGCATGATGGGATGGTGTAGGTAATAAACACAAACACACACACACACACGAACGTAAAGAAATTCATGTATACATATCCAATTTGATTTACATTTCTTGAGGTACAACTTGTGCATTAACCTTCTACGTTTTCGTATTCTAGGGTCAAATTTCATGTCAAAGGGGCATTTCTTTCGTGAACTGACTTATTTGCAGTGAAACTTAGTGAAAATTATATCTTCCACCTTCACTCAATATTCTGACCGCTCAATATTGTGCGGTCACAAACGCGGTAAATAATTTTTTGCCATATTATTTCTGAATATTGAAAGAAAGTAGTTCAATGCATTATCAAATGATCGAAGAAATAATTTTGCTACGAAATTCCCACAACACTTTATAGAATTGATGGTTATCTTCACAAATTCATTGATTTGAAATATCTTGCAGTAAACATGACTCACCTCCATTTTAATGGTTTAGCTGGGCAAGGAACTCTCGGCCAAATGTTTTGAGAAATACGAACATAGTCTCTTAACAAATATATCCAATTTGCAATGTAGTAGAACACACAAGGAAACTGAATATTACGTAAAATTATCACAAAGAATAAATATGTAGTTGAGTGTCTGATTTCTTTGTTCTTGTCTGAACCGCAAGGCAGAAACAGATTAGCACAAATTTCCTGTCCTAAGAGTTAACTGGCATTCTTCCTTCATTGTTACAAACTGATATTGAAACAAATGTGTTTATATTCAAAACAAAGACGTATCCTAGCAACAACCCAAGTATTCATGCATGAGTAAATCTATGGCAGTATTATGAATTATCAACTTCATTGTAGGCTGATTGTTCAATTAGTTCATTCTTGATGTTGAAAAGTGTAACCCAGCGGCCTACATTACTGATAATTTTCTTAAATCTTCTAAGTCGATGTTCGACTCCGTGCATATCAAACTTTATGCCCACATCTAAAAATATTCTTGAAAATGTTTTCCCTGTAGTATGCTATTCAAGATAGCATCCAAACCTTTGTTACAATATTTCAGTTTTCTTAAAAGAATGTCGATAGTAATGAGAATAATGCAGTCATAAATGAAACCGCATGATGGGATGGTGAAGGTAATAAATGCATACACACACACACACGCACATAAACAAATTCATGTATATATATCCAATTTGAATAACATTTCTTGAGGTACAACTTGTGCATTAACCTTCTACCTTTTCGTATTCTAGATTCAAATTTCATGTCAATCGGACCTTTTGTTCGTGAACTGACTTATTTGCCGTGAAACTTAGCGAAAACTATATCTTACACATTCTCTAAATATTCCGACCGCACAATATTGTTCGGTCACAAACACGGTGAATAATTTATTGCCATATTATTTGTGAATATTGAAAGAAAGTAGTTCAATGTATTATCAAATGACCGAAGAAATAATTTTGAAACAAAATTCCAACAACTCTTTATAGAATTGATGGTATTCTTCACAAATTCATTGATTGGAAGTATCTTGCAGTAAACATGACTCTCCTCCATGTTAATGGTTTAGTTGGGCAAAGAACTCTCGACCAAATGTTATGAGTAGAGCCCGGAAGTTCAGGCATTTATTTTCGTTAAAATAGACAGGCAAAATTGCATTTATAATGTGGAAAAGAGGCACTAAAAATGATAAAAAGGCAAAATAATCAAAAAAGGCACATTTGGAAGTCGCTTACCTATATTTATAATTTCTGGCAAAATGTTAAAACCTACATTGGGAAGAGCATTTCAATTTTCACCAAATTCACGCACGTAACCATGTAACTTACCACATAATGGCACACTAAATTTCTGCATGATGACAAATACACGATCGTTTCCCTCCAAAGTGCAGAACTAAACTAAAGATAGAGAACTTGATTTTGGAATGCATGCAAAGACCCTTGGGCATTAGTGCTGTTTCTTGTCAATAACGTCCTCACACCGACGCTGGACGTGATGACGTAATTGTGCAGATGTTCTGCAACAGGTTTTCAGCAGTCAATCATGCACAAGGAAATGTTAAGCGAATGCAATATCCTAACTCAGCATGAAATACTTTTCTCTCACACTTTTCTCCTTCAGCAATGTTGAAACATGCGTGAGTACAATATTACTTAAATAAAGTGAAAATTATTCACATTATAAACGGAAAATAAATAAATGCCAAGAACATTTTTTGGGAGAAAAATAATTTATATACACACTTTTTTTAAAAACAAATGGTCCAATTTCATTGAAAAAGGCAAAAAAAGGCATTATAATTAAAAATAGGCAGTGGGGTCCCAAATAGGCAAAATAGGCAAAATGAAAAGGCTTCAAAAACATTCGAAACAACATAAACATATATCCGGTAAAATTTTATCAATATATCCAGTAGATAAAAAGAGGCATTTTGCCGAACTTCCGGGCTCTAGTTATGAGAAATACGAACATAGTCTCTTAACAAATATATCCAATTTGCAATGTACTAGAACACACAAAGAAACTGAATATTATGTAAAATTATCACAAAGGATAAATATGTAGTTGATTAACAAAACGTTGAGCACTTAGCGGCAATAAACGAAAAATCAAAAACATGGCGTCAATGAAAGATTATTGAGCCCCGGTTCCGGTCGCCCGTTCCGAAAGCAAAACGATTCATTTTGAATGTCAGTGAATACAAGTTACCATTCGAAATTTAGTGAAACTTGGTGTTGATCTCTCCTTTACACCAGAAAAACTTTATCTGAATGCACGTCCATACAATGCAAATCAAAATGTCAAAACATATGCATAGTCATGTGTAGAATGACTAACATGTATAAATGATGCATACGCACAACCAATCAAGTGTTATCGTTATAAGTGGTAATTAAACATGTAGATATTTGCGACGAATGTTATGCTATCGTAGTTCTTGCAATGCAATTCATTCTCGACAATGCTAACACTTACGTAGTGTGACAGAACATTGAAATATGAAAAAAGTCTTGAAAAGTAACAAATGATGTTCATTTTTGATTAGACATTTACAATTAAACAACAGAACGTTTAGCAGTTAGTGACATTAACCGAAAAATCAAAAACAAGGCGCGAATAAAAGAACATTGCCCCCCCGGCCAATGACACCCTTTTCAACACTAAAGCGCCTTATTTTGAATTTTAAAGCACACTAGTTACCATTCCGGATTTAATGATACTTGCTGTTGATCCCACCTTTTAGACTTTTGTAAACAGGAGTAAAATGTTCAAAGGATGTGTGTGCAAAACAAATAATGTGTTATCAGTACAAGTGGTAGAGATACTTTGCAATCCTGCAATTGTAATAAAGATCTTGAAAGCCGACATGTATACTTAGAATTAGTCTAATCTTTGTTTGCTTGCGAATGAATTTCCATCACAAAAGATAATTCATTTCTTCACTCAAAAATCTCTCAAATTTCCGAACCGGCTGTTCACATTTTGATTAAATATTATTTATAGTAGACAACTTTGAAAGAAATATTACCTTTGGATACGTCGAAGACATTAGTAATATTCATCTGGGACAGCAACTACAGACAAGTGTGGAAGTCTTCAATTCACATTCTCATCCAAGGAGTCTGAGTGCTTTGTTCATGTCTGAACCGCAAGGCAGAAACAGAGGAACACAAATTTCCTGTCCTAGGAGTTAACTGGCATTCTTCCTTCATTGTTACAAGCTCGTAGTAGTAATGCACCCCTTTTGAAGTCGATAAATCAATTGATTGGAAAAGATCGATCAAAGATCAATTGATGACGCAGCAGTTTTTTTTGTTTTTTTTACGTCATAAAAGGGGCAGGGCTTATTTTGTAAGGATGAATTTGATTGGTCGTGACGTCATAAATGGGCGGGGCTTAATTTTGTGAAGAGCGTTTTGATTGGTTGGAGGAGGGAATTCGGGTTTTTCCCGCGGGAGTTTCCGGCGTCTGAAAACAGATGGCGTTGATGAGTCAGAAAGTCTGGGTTGGGGAGGAGGAAAAGTAGGCGACGCGGTTGGTTTTCTGGTAATTGGAGTACGTGTTTCCGGTGTCTGAAAACAGATGGCGTTGATGAGTCACGGGTTTTTCCCGTGACGGTTGGTCGGTAGTTTCCGGTGTCTGAAAACAGATGGCGTTGATGAGTCAGAAAGTCTGGGTTGGGAGGAGGAAGTTTTTGTTATGTTATTTTGGCATGTGACGTCATATAAATTGGAGTACGTGTTTCCGGTGTTTGAAAACAGATGGCGTTGATGAGTCTGAAATTCTCGGAATTGGAGACGTGTATCCGGTGTTTGAGGAGAGATGGCGTTGATGAGTCATTCTAGGAAATTCCAGGAATTGGGCGTGTCTGTTTTCTGCCTGAAAGGAACATGTTCGAACATGTTTTAGGTTGATGAGCCATTCTTGGAAATTCTTGGAATCGGGTGTGGTTGTTTTCTGTCTGAAAGGAACATGTTCGAACATGTTTTAGGCTCGGTCTTCTAGAGGACTATTTGAAGTGTGTTTAACGGAAATCGTGACGTAGAAAAAAAGAAGGTATAAATAGAAGGGATACATGATAATAGCGTCATGCGAGGATGGATGTGTGCGGTACAAGACTGTCTGATAATGGCGTGAATTTCTACGAGGTTAGCTACGAGGAGTTCTGGGAACTTGTTCGATCTTGCGGCGACCTGGACAACGATCGAACGGCCCTGCATCGGGTGCTGAGTTATTTCCCGTTTATGTATGTAGCGATACCTGAATCTCCCTGGTGTGGATGTTACCTGTTCCACGGATTAGGAAAAGGAGTCCATCATCACTGCGAGACGTTGAAGGAGATAGAAGGGAGGAAAAGGAGAGCGGACAAGAGAACAGGATTTCCAAGTCACGGGTGTATGTGCGAACTACGTCCCAGGAAGGAAGAGGACAAGATCGGTGAAGCTTTGAAGGACAGAGTGAAAGAGTGGCTTTCTTTGTTGGCGAACAGAAATTCCTTGTGGTGTTCTGGCTGTGATCGTCCTTTGTTACGTAAATTAGAAGGACATCCCTGTTTCCCTGTGGTTCCTGCAGAATGTTTCGGTGTCCGCAGACGTCTGTTCCCCGACGATCCTCTGGCTGTTCCTTTATCGCCGATACCTGGGACGCCGTCACCTACAGTATCCGATTACTTCACCTTTTATGACGTATGAGAGTGTTTACTTATCACGTCTGCAGGACTCACGCCGAGCCGTATGTTATCAATTACTTATCAGTGAATTCGAGATACAGAACATACAGAAAGTGGCCTATAGGATTACGTCAGACTCCGGAAGAATTAGTGACTGCAGGATTTTACTATTCAGGCTTTAGCGACAGGGTATTATGTTTTCATTGTTCGTACGGACTTTGCGATTGGACATCCAAAGATTGCCCGATTCTAGGACATTACATGTTGGTACCCCAGTGTCCTTTTATACAGAGTGTTGCGGCGTTACTTCGTAACTCCAAGAGCTGCAAGTATTGCGACAGTATAGAGACTCCTGAGAAAACGTCCGATAAAGCTAGTGTGGATTCTGTGTGCAAAATATGTTTTGAGAATCCTAGCAGTGTTGTAATTCTCCCGTGTCGACATTTTGTCTCCTGCGGATCCTGTGCTTCCCAATTGGACAATTGCGCCGTATGTCGGGGAAGCATCGAAGATACGTTGCCTGTTTTCACCTGATGAACAAAATGGATGTCTGTTTTTTGGACGTTCAAGGGCTTCGAGGAGCAAGAGGAGAATTTGTGTGGAAAGAAGTCGGAATTTTAAAATGTCCTTTTGACAATGCATTTGACTGTTTAGTGAAATCTCCATATGGTTTACACTGTTTGAGTGAAAAGTATCGCCGAGTGAATGACTGGCTCCGTGCCAACAAACACGGTCTCAACTGGGGAGATGGATGGCTGCCGTATGAGAAAGTAGGAGATCTGTTATATGTTGTGCTTGTGAATCAAATAGTGTACGTCAAAGGGACGGAGAAAGTGAAATGGTTTGAAAAATCACTTGGAAAAAAGGTAAGGGTAAAATATCCGTACGTAACATCGAAGAACTTGAATGTCCAAAATTGAATAGTGTGAAAAACACTTCAGGAAGATGCAAAGAACATAGCAAATGTGAAAATGTAAAAAAAACCTGTGCAGTTGAAAATGTCTGGAAGATGTACAGTTTCTATTGTAATAAGTACAAGAAATAAAAGAGTTTTTTAAAATATACAAATGTTTTATTTACAATCGAGAATATGGATATAGGTTTACAATACATAGAATAACACAAATGTTGTATTTACAATTGAATATGAAAGGTTTACAATACTTGAAGGGTTATATTACAATACATAAAATAACAACACACAGAAAGAACAATGGTTCATTTACAACATCAGATACATAAAAGTAACAGAACTTATTTACAATGTCTGTCCAAGATTGTTCTCAAGATATATTTCAATCATCAGTTCGTTGTACCAAAGAATATAAAAATAGTTGTTCTTGATACAATATACAAAAGCCTCCATTTCGGGTTGCAATTTATGATAACGTTCGTTCTTTAATTTCTGCAGAGGCCAAAAAAGGTTACACAAAAATAAGTGTAGTTCAGAGGCTGTGAAAATAAAAGCATCGGATGAATGATGCTGATACATCGAGATACAACGTTTCCCGAAAAAATTTACACCACTGACGGTGATATTTCCCGTAACCAAGTAATTGAATCGTCGACCTGTTTCGACGTAATTCAGTAAGTCAGATTTCAAAGTCCACAGTTCTCTAATCTGCTTATAATCGATGCGTACGGGTTATCTCCCCTGTTGCGAAAACTCCCACACCAAATTGAAAGGGGATTGCTTTTCGAATCCTATTGCTACGAACTTGTTTTTTTCCTTGTTCAGAAAATATGTGTTAGCAAGATAGAGATCTAAACATGCCTCCACGTCGTGTAGTCCAGGACATTCCATTGTATCTGGGGAAAAGCCGATCTCCCTACGCCGTTTTATGAAATCACAGTCTGTAGTCACATCTATTCCCTCGTCCATCGGTTCGTTCTTGATAGGGACAGTTTCGATTTTGATAGGTTGCACACGTTTGCGAGTTTTACGTTTGGAAGCATCATCCTTATGGATCATGCGTTTCACTAGTTTGTCGTGTTTTTCCATTGTAGAATCCCTAGCAGGCTCCATGATGTTTTCACTAGAGCTGTCTCGACGGCACTGAGAGAAAGATACAGCAGCACACATTTATATAGCTTTTCTCATAACACGACACCGGATCGCATGGATAGAGCAACACGATTGATCCCCTCTCGGACACTTGGAATGGGGTAAACATTTGAAGATCTGACGAAAACGGTGTAGGATATATCCATCTTTACTGACACCGGGTGGAAATGCTTGAATGAAATCCTTGGTCGTAACATGGCGTGCTTTGTAAGAAGCATACACGCAACAGTAATGTCCGCACGTCGTGGCCAATACCCCCTGTAAGGGAATGTTGTTGTAAGTCCAGACCGAGGAATGACGATTCAGGAAAGTTACGAATTCTGGATAGAAAGGATGAAATCCGTATGAATCGAAATATTCAGCAATATTGTTTTTGCCAAAATAGAAGGCCACCCAGTGTGTACCCTGGAAGTTGGAAGTGTCAGTGTTAGCGATTATCAAGGCAGGGGTAGGAAACGTCCGAGGTAAAAGATCTCTCGAGTAAACACCGTAGAAAATGTTCGTGGGGGAACAGTTACGAGATAGAATCTCCCTGATCTGCGACGTGTTCATGTTGCCTATGTTTTCGAAAACGTAAAATGAGAATAAGATGATATTCTTCTAATATTTGGGGGGACGGTTGCGTGTCAACAGGTTTGGTGGACAGTACTTCCAAAGAATCACTATTATAAATATCATCACAGGTTATCAGTTCGATGAGTTTTCCCATCTCACGTTACATATGTTTTCATATGTTTATAATAATATCTCTGTCTTTGGTCATTTCTATGAGTCCAGGGTAAAATCTGGCGTCTGGCAGTCGTGGAAGCAAACGTGTGTCAACAGGTTTGGAAGCTGTCCCTTTCGAAGAAACACTTTTATGAGTAATATCACGGGTTTTCCGTTCGGCTGGTTTTTCCATCACAGGTGATGTCTACATCAGAACTATCTCAATAACACTGCGAGCCAGAAACACGAGCACACATATTTATAGACAATTCGGTCTCACTGATGGAGGATAACACTTCTGTCTTTTGTTATATCTAGTGCACATTCGAATTCAGCATACAGAAGGCATGTTATATTTTCCGACAGCTGGGGAGAAAATTGCATCTCGGCTCCGATGATACCTTGTTCCTGGAGACTGGTGTGCGTGTCGTTTCCTGAAGAGTCAGGCGTTATGTCGAAAAACAGGAAAAAGGACCCGTTCTCAAACATTTTCTTTGTAATCTGGTGTCCGTAATTGGCGTGGTGAATGCCTGTACCGGAAAATAGAGTTTGATAGGCACGTGTTATCAATCCACCGTTTCCTCCTGTGGTGACCCGCAAGGGTTCGTAAGGTACGAGTTCTCCATTTTTCACAAGATGGAAAGAAGATAGGTTAAAACTTCTAAAGTCGAACGGATTTTTCTTACTGTCTCCGAGAAAGCTGGCGGTGGATACCATACCAAAAAGAACAACATTCGGAAAAGGACCTTGAAAAGCATTATCGATCGAAATCTGCTGCGTTCCAGCAACGTAAGAATAAGCTTTGATGATGCTTCTGGTGAACGGATAATGGGCAGGAGCGTAAGAGAGTGCTCTGTCTATGGCCAAGCTGGTGGTAGGAGTAGGAATGATGTGATTTATTTCGAGAACAGCCTTTAAAATTTTTATTCTGGTGGTTGGTGAAGTCTGATCTCCCCAGATGTAAAAAGCATCACGTGACCTGGCTAGATCGATACGTACTTCAACGCCGTTGATCAGGTATTTAGGCTGGTGGAAAAAATCTATGTGCAGTTTTCCCATAAGTTCGACTACGGCAGACACTTCCGTAGGATTTCCGGTTGTCGGAACGTGCTGAAAAAAGTCTTTTCTGGCGGTAAAACCTTTGTTGTCAGCTGTGATTTGATCTTGATGTCCGGGTGTGTCCAAGTACCAAAAGGCATTTGTGAGATGCGTAATTGATTTCTGCTTCGAAGATTGATTTATATACGTAATTGTTATCGGCAACTGTTACAGCGATACCGTTGAGAGCCACTGTAAATTGTGAAAAAAGTGAATGGAGAGGATAATTTACGACCCCGCAGTTTTTTGTGGGGGCGTTGGAAGGTTCGGAAGCACTCATGGGAGACCCATCTTGATTGACCATCTGTGTTAGCAGACGAAGATAGGCAGATGAAAGATCTAGAAAATCTGTTCCTGCCGGCGGAACGGCAAACTGAAGTATGTTCTGATTATCGATGGAAGCGATAGGCTTGTAGGCGACCGTGTACGTTTTTTCGACATTTTGCTGAATAAGTTTTTTACTGAAAAGATCGAACTGCGAGATCATGCAAGTGTTATTCTCCATTATTATCCAAAAATATCTTTTCCTGCAGCCTTCTGTTTAATTTTCCTTTTGCGTGTTGTTCTAGATTTTGTGGATGTTTTTCTCCGCTTTTTGGATGCGCTTCTTTTACGGATCGTAGATGTTCTAATACGGGTGGCTGAACGTTTTAACATCGACTGAGCAATTTTTGTTGCAGGTTTTGTTCTTATACCGGAACCTACCAGAGAGTCGATTTTGCGTTGTGCTTTACTTTGCAGATTTTGACCCGCTTCACGTACACGTTGACGGACGATTGTTCTCGGAGTCTGTTGGCTTGTTGCAATGTCGGTGATAATGTTAGTGCCTGTTTTTAAAGCTTCTTTCCCGATTGCTTTTGCACCGCTCCAAAGTAGAGGTTTCACCATTCTAAAGAGTCCTGCGAAAAGTGAGCCCAATCCTCTCCCTTTTTGAATAATAGTTGAACGGTAGATGGGTCCAATTCCCCCACGGATTTGATTACTGTAATATTCGGTCTGCGAATTCATGGTGATTCATTCGCTTTTCGGCATAGACTGAGAAAAATAAAGGCCTGCTGTTTTTTAAAAGGACTTTGCTTTTCTACGAAAATGTAAAACAACAATTGTGGGTACGGACCCGTTCCTCAAAGACAGGAGATCTCCTTTTCTATCGTACATCGCAATTTCTATTGTTTCGAAAGAACCTTTATCCAGAGAAACGTAATGAATCGGATTGAAAGTATGATGGGCTACGGGTACTGTGCAAGATGAATCTCTTTCCGAATACAGTTTTCGAGTAAGACGTAGAAGACGTAGCATTTCTCCTCCGACTAATTGCGGTTTCACTAGATCGGAGTAAATGAATATGTAGGGGTTTTTATCCACGACGTTGTTGGACACAGCGTGCGTAGAATAAATAGATTTCAATATGTCATATCGAAATTTAGCATAGTCATCAGTCTCGTCTATGGGTGTAACAGTATTTGTTGGAGCATCGTTAGATTCAGGCTTTGGAACCCCTACACGGACAGATGTTTGTACACAGCCTCTTTAAAGAAAAACCTGAGATGAGTAGGAACAGCGACGTTAGCAGGGTTTGCTTTCAGGAAATGAATCAGATCCTCTATTGTGTATGTTGCTGCAGGAAAATAGAATGGTTGTTCGTTAATATAGAGTGTATTATCTGTAGAAACAGAAGATCCCGACGAGTCCCATTGCGGTTCCAACAAAAAATGCCTGAATTTCTCGAGAACGGTTCTCCTTATTTCCAGGTCGTTGGGGAGGGATTCTTCGATGGAAGAGATCAGGTCCTCAGCACTCGCATACGTCCGAACAGGAAAGGTTACCGCTCCAGAATCTGTTTCCAAAACATTGTCGTATAGAGTTGAATAATGCAGTTCTGCTAATCCGACTTCCCACAATTCTGGATACAGATCGAGCCGTTTTGCAAGTTTTACGTTGAAATGGGTCAGCGTGTTGTTCGGAAAATAATTCTCCGATGCAGATGACGGAAGGTAAACATAGAAATTATCGTCCATTCTCGCCGAACACAAAGAATTCACTGGATCGTGGTGACGATATATTTTGATATAAATATGTTTTGGAAATTATTTTTCTGATAACTGTTTTACGGAAGATGCCTTGATCCACGAATCGAAACTAGATGGATATCCGAGCCAGCGAACCAGGTATTCCAAATTTTTACCTTTTCCCCGACTGTTCAAAATCTTATCAATTTTATACTCTTCGTCAGGATCCGAATAAACTTTTTGCAGTTCATGTTTGTAAAATGTACCCTTTACAGGTTCTTCATTTAAATCGTCTAATATGTATACAGATACAGGTGATCGCTGAACAAGGGAGTGGATTTTGAAAAGTTCTCGTGACCACGATTGTTCGTATCCCTTCTCGAAATGTCCTTTGACGACGGAGATTCGTACGATATCACCAACATTCAGATCTGAAGATGGCTGTGAAATATGTTTGTCAGCTTTGTTGAGACGTTTCCATACGATGTAAACGTTAGACTCGTTCACATCTCGAGGTGCCATTCCTATGGAACTGTGGATAGTTGTATTGTAACCTTCGAGAAGTTGCGGTAAAATGTCTAAGTAACGTCTTGTTTGTTTCGATGTGAAATATTTCCACATTCGTTCTTTCAATGTTCTGTTGAAACGTTCCACTACACTTGCTTTCACAGGATAATTTGAAGCGATCGAAAAATTTACATCTTCATTTTTTAAGAACTTCTGGAATGTAGAATTCGTGAATTCCGTTCCTTGGTCAGTCTGTAGTGTGACGGGTTTTCGTCTGCTTCGTCCGAAAATAGTTTTGAAAGCTTCGGTTACCGAATTGCTTGTTTTATTTTTTAGCGGTAATGCAAAGGCATATTTTGAGAATACATCGATCACTGTCAGAAAATATCTGTATCCATCGTTATGTTTTTGTACCGAAGTCATATCGTTGAGATCAGCTTCCCAAAGCATGTCTATGTTCCACACATTGTAATGATTCCGGAGGAACCTTTTTCTCGCAGGTTTGTGGAGAGTGTACGTTTCCTGGTGCATCAACCATTTTTTCACCGTATTGCGGGATATATTTTTATCCCGTACCGCGTTCCATAAACGATCTACAGATGAGAATGAAGCCCGGTGTCGGGGATCGTAATATATTTTGGTGAGGATTTTATCGTGTTTTAACTTAGGGACTCCCATGACTGATCTCTCTGTCTACGGCTTTTTCTCAAAGGAACCAGCTTGTATGAGTCAGGTGTTTTCAGAAAAGGTGTAGTTTTTCTGGAAACACGGACAGCCACTTTCTTCTTCTTTTTCTGTTTCTGTCGATGAGACGGTCCAGGGCTTTCCGTTGACGACGCTGAGAAGTTCAACGTCTTCGGATCAGGAAGTGTTTTTTCCTGACGGTCGTCTATCAAATGTTGAGCCGTAGATTGGTACTCGTCGATGATATTTTGTAACTGATGACGTGTATTACGGGGTAACGTCTCTGCTAGGTTCGGAGGAAAATACGTCGATCCTGGTGAAATAGTAGAAGAACCGTCGTTATCTTGAACAATAGGAATTTGTAATGGTTCTTGGGATTTTCGACTCAGATATAAATACTCGTCCAGTTCTTTTCTGTAAAGCCGCCATTTTTGATCGTCTGTTATATTTTTCATTTTCAGAATATCATTCATTTTCTTATCCAGAACAGATAATTTTTGAGTTACAGATAATTCGGAACCGCGAATACGTGCTAGTTGTTCCGGTGAAAGGACAATCATTTTTTTTGTAAGAAGATGCCATTTTTCAATGAGGAATGAGAGTACCGAGAAGACCCGATAACAAAGACCCTAGAAGTAAGGGTAGGAATCCTCCTTTCTGCACAAGAAGTTTTCTTCTTTTTTCGATGTTCACTTTCGGTTTCACGAGATTGCGTAAGACCGACTTGTAGGGTGTCAGACGACGTTTTGTGGACGGTTTAATCTTCACGTTTCCTTTCAAAACGTTCAGGCAGCATTCGCTGATGAAACGAATTGTCTTTTTCGGAGCACTTTTCAATAATGATTTACGGATTTTGGTCGGTGAATTTTTCAACACGTGCAAGAAAGGTGAATGTTTCTTGAAAGAAGACGAATGTCTATTCCTGTTAGAACGTGATTTGGTACGTGTCTTCCTCGTTCTCCTCATCTCGATGTTTTAAACATTCCTGAGGAAGATATGCAGTTGAGTAATTCTGGTTAAAAATATCTGTCTGATAACGTAAAGGATCCGGTGTTGACTGTGAAAGATCAATATACAAATAACTAAAAGGTTGAGTGGTAGCATCTATATATATACTTTTTCGAGTTCCTTCATGCGGTGAGGATGAAGTTGTCGTGCAAACACAGTGAATTGGTTCATATCTCGCGGATTTTTAAAAATAACAAAATGCTTTACGTTCAGCGAAATGTCTCTGCAATTTTTCCCTTGATGAAAAAGATTCTGTGTTATGAACACCACCGAAATGTTTTTGTGATGACTGCCTTTTGTGAAAAGGTCGGCTACTTTTTCTCCTTGAGCAACCATCATAAGATCATCCAGGATTATGAGAGTAGGGGTTTTTCCGTTCCACGACTGCCAATCGACGATCCCTTTATGATATTGCACATCTCGAAGATTTTGCGGAAGACTGTTTTCCTGATCGTAACACCATACGATTTTCTTGACGGGTCCTTCGACAAGATGAACGATGGAGTCGACTATATTTGTCACAAAAGTAGTTTTTCTACTTCCTGATGCCCCGCACACCATCATGGTGAAAGGATGGGAAAGTTTAGGAAACATGTTTTATACACGAGATTTGAAGAAAATGAAGATCTGGCACATTGTAAACACATTTTATACACTGACTGTCCGAAGAAGGGTTCAAACTCTGGACGGTTACAGACATATTTTAGTCAGCACAGTATCCGAAGGGATATGTTACGTACCCAATAGGACCAAGTAATGTGAATAGTTTGCCAAAGAAGAATAGAGATGGCAGCACCAGGCGTGCATGGTTAAGAATTGGCATAATATATGTGAATAACTTTATAACTAAAAACAAAGCAAATTGGAAAGATGAAAAACAATAGAATATATTATAAGAAGACAAAAAATAAATATGAAAGAAGTAAATTAACATATATATTTTATAAATCAAATCAGTGATCACATGTAAGTTAATATGAAAATTAAGGAAGTCAAAGCACTGATACAAGTTTGTGTCTTTGAACAGATATTGCGTCTGTATGATTGATTTACCATTCCTATAGGGGAAATTTTGTTTACATCAGTGGCGAGCGCGTTCTGATCGACGCCCCACAGCACTTTTTGGTTGCGCAGTTTAACTGTAGCACCTACTTGGATGCGCATGTCAATCGGCTGCACCAAGTATACACTCTGTTGTACCTAGTTAGTGGTGGCGCGTTCCAATTGCAGCCCCAAGGGAGGATATTAGTATTATTCCCAAAGCTTAAAGGAATTCATTAAAAGTCAAAACCTAAATTGAAATCCATAGGGAAGTTAACAAAAAGAAGAGAAGGAAGTCCCGATCCAGACTGTCCATTAAGAAGGAAGTCCAGATACAGATCTGTCCATTGAGAAGGAAGTCCAGATCCAGAAGGAAGTACCGATCCAGACTGTCCATTAAGAAGGAAGTCCAGATATAGATCTGTCCATTGAGAAGGAAGTCCAGATCCAGAAGGAAGTCCCGATCCAGACTGTCCATTAAGAAAGAAGTCCAGATCCAGATCTGTCCATTGAGAAGGAAGTCCAGATCCAGATCTGTCCATTGAGAAGGAAGTCCAGATCCAGAAGGAAGTCCCGATCCAGACCGTCCAGGGAGAAGGAAGTCCCGATCCAGACCGTCCAGGGAGAAGGAAGTCCTGATCCAGATCTGTCCATTACGAAAGAAGTACAAAGAGAAGAATATCCGAATAGAAAAAATAAATAATAAAAAACCTTTTTAAGATGAAAGTTAATTGTAAACGAGAAAATTATAGAAGAAAGTAGCTTACCATGTAAATATTCTTACTCCATGTATCCTGTGTTTAAATAATATATTCGTTTAAACGTCTCCATTGGAAGGCATCCTGTCTGGTTTCGTTGTCTACAAAGAACCCTACCCTGTAGATAAGCTAGCTGAGTTTTAAGTTTAAGGTTTATGTACCTTTGCACCAAATGAAGGTAGCATAAATAAATGGCGACCAACTTTAGGGGCTAGAGAATTAGGAACCAGACAGCGAAGAGAGAAAGAATAATTGAAAATGGAGGAAAAGGATAAAGATGGAAATGAGAATGGAAAAGCTACAATGAAGGAAGACGGAGAAAAAAGGGAAACTTTCATTTGTTGCGGAGAGGAAGGAAACAAGGAAGAAATTATTTTCTGTGTCACATGTAAGGAAATGAAACATTGGACGTGCGAAGGAATAAGAAAGGAGAAATACATATCAGTAAGTAAAAGGGAAGAAGACTATACATGTAAGGAATGCAAGAAGGAAAAGCTAAAAGAAAAACAGAAGAAGACAGAAGAAATAAACTTGATGGAAATGTTCCAAAAGCTATCATTGCAAATAAATGAAAATAACAGAGAATTGAAGGAGAAGATTGATGAAAAGTTAGAAGAAAGTAATAGAAAGGTAGAAGAAAAGTTAGAAGAAAGTAATAGGAAGGCGGAAGAGAACAACAGAGAAGTAAAAGAAAAGTTAGAAGAAAATAACAAGGAAGTGAAAGAAATGCTCGACGAAAATAGTAGAAAATTAGAAGCAGTAAGAAATGAAAGCAAGAAAATGTACGAGAAAATAACAGAGACATGTGAAGAAAATAGAAGATCATTGGAAAAGAAGATAGAAGAAACAACACTGCTAATTGAAAACAAAAGCGTGGATATAAATAGGACAATCGAGGAAGAAGTTTCAAAACTTAGAGAGGAGAATATACACAGAACCAACAGTATGGAAAGAAAAATTGTTGAAAATAAATCGCAAATAGAAGCAGTATCTTCTAGAGTAGATGAAAATGTAAGCAAGATAGAGGAAGCAAAGGTCCTAATGGAAGATAGAAGCTGGGAAACACGCAATATAATGGAAAAGGAAGTTCTAAAACTGAGAGAAGTAAGTACGCGGGAACTGCAAGAAGTTCAAGAAAAAACTAGCAGTATGGAGAAGGACATTGCGGAAAATCAAAATAAAATTAATGCAGCAGATAAGAAAGGAAAGGAATTAGACAGAAAATTAAATGGGGCAGTGTCAAAGATAGAGAAGACAGAAAAGAAAGTAGAAGAAGTGGAAAGAAAGTTAGGAAAGCTATTCATCAAAGAAGGAAACATAAATCCTAGGTTTCGAGAAAGTGAAGAAACGAAGGTTAAGAAAGAGCTGAGAGAAGAGAGTTCAAGCGATGAATCGACGACAGAGGAAGAAGAGAAGCATAAGAGATATAGAATAGCGGGAGGTCACAAGAAAAGAAAATGGAAGAATAGCGAAGATGGAAGTAATAATGAAAGGTTGTTAGACATATTGGAAAATGAATTCCCGAGAGACGAGAACTATAGGACCAGGATACCTAGGCCACAAGAATTGCAGCATCTTCCAAAATTCAATGGGAATATATCTGATAAATGTCCCAGAAAGTTTTTAAGGGAACTAACAACAAATGTCAGACTTATGAGGATCCCCGAAGGAATGATTTTGAAGAAAAGTTTTTTCTTTGTCAGAATAAGGAATATCGGTATAGCATTCGAAGTCGTAAAACACAAATAGAAATTTTGAGTTCTGTTTAGGTTTCGGTATAGGCATGTAGCAGAAATGATTTACAGGTTTCACACAATTACACACAGTACAATATTTCATGTTGCATCTATGTACTTTCTCATATCTATTGTTTGTGAGAATAATTATGAAACATCGGGGACACTGTTGGATTTCGCTACAGACAGTACCGTTTCGGAATGGTGTAGAAACATGATTTGTGAAACACTGTTCATTTCTGAAATTTCGGTGACATGTCTGACATGTTCTACGGACACCTGGTTCAGGTACACACGGTGGAGTTGCACGGCACATACAACATACTTGCTTACACATGTGACTATGAGGTTTACCAAATATGAGCTGGTTACACCCATGGCATTCTTGTTTTGCCGCAAATGCTCCAACACGGTTCACTATCACATCATAATGTTTTCTGGTATTATCATACAGAAGGTATATAAATTTTGAAACATGTTCAACCTGTCCTTCAAACAGAACATCTTTAGCATCACGAAGATTGTTGTATACAATGATTTTATGATCTGTGAGAACTTGCTGAAATTTTCTCAGTTCAGGAATTCCGCTTCCGGCACACGCATTGTCAGTCAGATCTACATCTGCTTTGCGCATAAGTTCGAAAACAGGTTTAAGAAGATTTCTATTTCTTCGATACTGTGAATAGGACGGATCATTATCAGCATGGGCTTTTCCTATGATCAAAGCTTCAGCTAAACAGAGTGGTTTCTTTCTATTCGGCACACGGACGACACTTCTTTTTTGCGTGCTTAACATGTAATTAGGTAAACAATATGTTCGCTTACCCCCACCTCCGACAGGTATGTTGACATGATCAGCACGCAAAATTAAGCGATCTGTAGCAGTGAAGGTTTTCGCACTTTGCAATATTTTGTACATGATGTTCCACACCATATCACTTTGTAACTGGTCACACCTATGCCACCCGATGTAAATATCTTTCACGGCGGGGTCAGATATGTTAGATAGAGTTAAACCTATCTTGTCTTCATCCTTGGTGTCTTTCTTAACGTAGGTGAGAAGATTTTCGACACCTTCACGGATCCATGTGTGAGGATCGACATTTTCTGGAGGGTGCGAGAAAAAGAATTCCACACGAAGCCCTTTGGAACGGAATTTGGGATATTCACGTTCTTGAATGTTATGTAATATTATGTTCCCTATTTGTTTACGAGGCACTGTATCACGTTTTCTTTTCTTACCTCTTCTATCTGATACAGAAGCATTTTGGGATAACGGTTCTGCTGAGGGTAAAGGGTCCGGTCTCCATGACGGTCCTGGTAAAGGTTCCGGGTCTGATCCGGATGCGGTGTTTCTGGAAGTTCCTGGTGATGTGACGGCTATCTGCTGCTCCTCGGCAACTCTGGATACAGGATCGGGTGTCGATGACGGGCCTGGCGACTCTTCGGAAATATCTCTCCTTCCTTCTCCGGTAAGATCGGGTACGAATGATGTCACGGTCTGTAGTAGACGGTCATACTCCTCTACTAGGGAGATACTTTCTCCCGCGATGATTTTTTGCGCGATGATCGTCAACACTTCCCGCAACTGTCCATGTGTTGTGTAATATCCATCACGATAACGTGCTAACAGATCGTCAGCGGATAACTGTACATCCATGATCGTACGATGACTGTTTCACGAACACTGTGTTGTGGAGAGAACGCCTTTCTTTATATACGCAAGCATGACAAAGCAGTTATTTCCGTTCCTAACGGTTCTACTGCGGCTAGTTAACCGTCTTCACCAGATGTTTTCCTGGCAGATATGACAACTCATGTAAAATTCTCAGAAATCGTCAAACGTCTTCAGCAGATGTTTTTCTGACTGATACGAAGGCTCATGTAAATTCTCGGAATCAATTAACCGTCTTTACAAGATGGTTTTTAGCAGTGACACATTCTGTTATTCAACGCAGATGTCTTCCTGACTCATATGAGTTGCAAAAATCGAAATTTTCAAATCGCTCTAGCTCCTCCCCTAATTGACGTAGAGCGGATCTGATTACATATTCGTAATCTGCACATCGAGACCTTTCGTTAGAGTGGTCGATTACAAATAAAGAAATTAGGAAACCGCGTTGCAAAAAATGATACCAGATGTCCGTCTCTATAAGGAAGTCTTGTTCGAAGAACATGTGCTGACACGGAACAAGGAACTTCTGTGAAAATTATCAAGGAACTGTTGTGCCTCACAAAAACGTCGTGATCTCATAGGCAGACTTCTAACGTACGTTGGAAAAAATAATTGCAGATGTGTGTCTCTATAAGGAAGTGGATAGAATTCCTTCTGCAGGCATCCTTCCCTCCAGTTCATCTCCTTTTCATCTGGGTAGCAACATGGATGGCCAAGATTTATTACATGTTGTAAGTACCCTTTTACATTTCACAACCATACCTGAGCAGAATCAAACATGTTTTTAGGGAACCTTAGTTAATTGCAGGATTCGAATCCAGAGTCTCCGTCGACATTCGCAACCATACCTGAGTGGGATTCGAATCCGGGTTTTCTTTATGCAAACATTGGCAATTCCAGGATTCGAACCATGTCTGGAGGGTTTCGAATCCGGTACCTCTTTTATCAAAACATAGTTAATTTCAGGATTCGTGGTACTTTTTTCATTAAACTTTTGGGGTTTGTATCCTGTCTTAGGCATTCTAATATAATACTATTTATATACAAAAACAATATTCTGTACAAAATCTTTTCTTAACACATTGAACTTCTACAGAAAATAAAAGTTTTCTACATATACAAACTTTTTATTTCAACTCGTACTACAGGTTATTAGATATTTTTACATATTTTGTTACACTACTGGTAGATGTTAGTGTATTAGTATGTGTTTGTTACTCGTTCAGTTTTCTTTTTTTCAACATCTCCATCATTCGTTCATGTATATTTTCCCCTGTTTCCCCTGTCTTCTTATTTTCACCCTTCTCATTTCTCACACCTTTAAACACCTCCATCAATTCGAAACATATTCTTAAAGATAGATGGGAAGGTACATATTGCGCTCTTTGTATATTCTCTACAAAATCGCCAAACACTGGCGCATCTCGTTTCTTGTCAACAATGTAAGTAAATATTTTGACCAAACAGTCCACCGATACCTCGATATCTTTACATGTCTCTTCTAATTTTGCCAATAACTCTTCCGCCAGTCCATTTTCTTCACAGAAATTCACATAATTGCCGATGTGTTTTTCAACCTGTCTTCCATGTGTTTTACTCCATAAGTTTCTTCGTTCTGTCGGACCTGCTGTTGTCTCCTTAATATCGCCATACACCAAATTGAATCCGATAGGGAGTGTCGACATCTGAAATTAGACAGAAAATATGTTAATTATGTTAAAGGCTCCACGCCAATCTCCGTCGGTATAGAGCCAGGTAATTATTTTTCAGTTTATTTCTGATAACATCGTTTATTCTAGCATGTGCTACATATCTGATAACTTTTCTTTCTAGCCGATATCTACATGGAACGGAATCTATTTTAATTCTTATATTTTGTTTTTTCAGAATGCGTAACCGAAATGACACTAGAGCCAATCGGCAGCGCCAACTGGTGCCTCCTGTTTCTCCTTCTATTTCAAGAATATATCAGATTGATATAGACGAAAAGTAGACTACCAATAAGCGAAAATCACATAGTCATTACGATTTAGTCGTCGCTGGAATTCCTCCATGAGGGTTTCATGGTAAGAGAGAAATTTTCGCCATTGTTCAAAATTTAGTGTGACTTCTCCGGAGGCGTTGCTGATTTCCACTTTTATGTTTTCTCCACTGCCCTCGAAGGTGAAGTAAAGTTCTCCTATAATGTTTATAGATCTGAAGCTGTCTTCTCGTGTGGGGAATCTGTTCTTGTAAGTGTCGAAGATCGCATCTGATTTGTACACGCATGATGGGTACTCATCGCTATTTAGGACAATGTAATTTTTTTCATGTCTCAAAATCAATTCAGTGTCGGTGAAAGTACCTCGAATAACGACATCCATGTTGTTATCAATGTTGTAGCGGCTTTCTGGTTCCATCTTGTGTTTTTTATGTGTATCTTTAGTAGACTGCAATGCTTAGTGATTTTGCTGGATATATATTTCCCACTCCTAGCAGAAGAGGACCGGGAGCCGACCCCCCACCACTGTTAAACGTCATCCTCTTCTGCATTAAACTGTCTGCTTCAAAATAAAGATGTATTTATGTTTACGATTCTCACTGTGTGAAGGTGATGATAGTCTTTGACCAGCGATTTGCATTGTTCTAGGTAGAACACTAAAACTAAATATTTGTCTCTTACCTTTTCAATTTTCTTCACTCTCGCAACAGATGTGCCAGTCTCGGTTATGATCTCCGGTCGGTAGGCTTCTATCAACAGTTCTGCGGTACGTACACAATTTTTCTTTTTTATATAGTACTGTCTTCGTGACGTATTTTCGAATTATATTCGGCGCGCATTGTTTTGCGCAGAGCATCCAACGCCCACGTGCCTCTCCTATCTTCTTCCTGCCCTGGTAAACTATGCACAGTCACCCCCTCCGTGAAACCTACTTTTTTTACTCTATTTATTTTCTTTACATCTAGACGCTCTCCCTCCTTTATCTCTTTTTGCCGTTTCTCCATCACTCAAATTCATCAACGGTCGCCCGAGAAAAACATCTCCTCCCCAGAACGACTCATCAATCTAAAACATGTTCGGGCATGTTTCAGACCACACCCAATTCCTGGAATTTCAAACTCATCAACGGCCGCCCGAGAAAAACACCTCCTCCCAACAATGACTCATGAACGCCATCTCTCTTCAAACAACGGAAACACCCAAATTCCCAGAATTTCTGACTCATCAACGCCATCTGTTTTCAGACACCGGAAACAAGTACTCCAATTACCAGAAAACCAACCGCGTCGCCTACTTTTCCTCCTCCCCAACCCAGACTTTCTGACTCATCAACGCCATCTGTTTTCAGACGCCGGAAACTCCCGCGGAAAAACCCGAATTCCCTCCTCCAACCAATCAAAACGCTCCTCACAAAATTAAGCCCCGCCCATTTATGACGTCACGACCAATCAAATTCATCCGTACAAAATAAGCCCCGCCCCTTTTATGACGTCACAAAAAAACAAAAAAACTGCTACGTCATCAATTGATCTTTGATCGATCTTTTCCAATCAATTGATTTATCGACTTCAAAAGGGGTGCATTACTACTCTCGTATTGAAACGAAGGTGTTTATATTCAAAACAAAGGCGTATCCTAGCAACAACTGAAGTATCCATGCATGAGTAAATCTATGGCATTATTATAAATTATCAACTCCATTGATTGATTGATTGATTTAGTTTATTTTACTTCGTGTTTTGTGCCTCTTGGCTAATTTGCGAAGATGGGGATGAGTGATGAAAGGATGAAATTGATGAATGGACATTCACAAACAACCAAGCCCGACCGGGATTCGAACCCGGGACCCTTGGCGTCACAGCGCGATGTGCTAACCACTCGGCCACAGGGTCGGGCTTATCAACTTCATTGTAGCCTAATTGTGTAATTAGTACATTCTTGATATTGAAAAGTGTAACCCAACACCCAACAGTACTGATCATTTTCTTAAAACTTCTAAGTCGATGTTCGACTCTGTGCAAATCAAACTTTTCGCCCACATCAAAATATATTCTTGAAAGTGTTTTCCATGTAGTATGGTATTCAACACAGCATCCAAACCTTTGTTACAATATTTCAGTTTGCTTAAAAGAATGTCGATAGTAATGAGAATAATGCAGTCATAAATGAAACTGCATGATGGGATGGTGAAGGTAATAAACACATACACACACACACACAAGCACGTAAAAAAATTTACGTTTATTTATTCAATTTGAATTACATTTCTTGAGGTACAACTTGTGCATTAACCTTCTACGTTTTCGTATTCTAGGTTCAAATTTCATGTCTATCGGACCTTTTGTTCGTGAACTGACTTATTTGCCGTTAAACTTAGTGAAAACTATATCTTCCACATTCAATATTCCGACCGCGCAATATTGTTCGGTCACAAACGCGGTGAATAATTTATTGCCATATTATTTCTGAATATTGAAAGAAAGTAGTTCAATGCATTATCATATGACGGAAGAAATAATTTTGCAACGAAATTCCCAGAACACTTTATAGAATTAATGGTATTCTTCACAAACTCATTGATTTGAAGTAACTTGCAGTAAACATGATTTTCCTCCATGTTAATGGGTTAGTTGGGAAAGGAACTCTCGGCCAAATGCTTTGAGAAATACGAACATAGTCTCTTAACAAATATATCCAATTTGCAATGTAGTAGAACACACAAGGAAACTGAATATTATGTAAAATTATCACAAAGAATAAATATGTAGTTGATTAACAAAGCATTGAGCAGTTAGCGGCAATAAACGAAAAATCAAAAACATGGCGTCAATGAAAGATTATTGTGTCCCCGGTTTCGGTCGGCCGTTTCAAAAGCAAAACGATTCATTTTGAATGTCAGAAAATGCAAGTTAATATTCGAAATTTAGTGAAAGTTGGTGTTGATCTCTCCTTTACACCAGAAATAATTTAACTGAATGCACGTCCATACAATGCAAATCAAAATGTCAACACATATGCATAGTCATGTGTAGATATGACTAACATGTATAAATGATGCATACACACAACCAATCAAGTGTTATCGTTATAAGTGGTAATTAAACATGGAGAAATTTGCAACAAATGTTATGCTGTCGTAGTTCTTGCAATGAAATTCATTCTCGACAATGGTAACACTTACATAGTGTGACAGAACATTGAAATGTGAAAAAAATCTTGAAAAGTAACAAAATGAAAGTCATTTTTTATTAGAGATTTATAATTAAACAACAGAACGTTTAGCAGTTAGTGACATTAAAGGAAAATCAAAAACAAGGCGCGAATAAAATAACATTGCGCCCCGGCCAATGTCACCCTTTTCAACAGTAAAACGCCTTATTTTGAATTTTAAAGCACACTAGTTACCATTCCGGATTTAATGATACTTGCTGTTGATTCCACCTTCCCACCAGACATAGCTTTATTAAATTTGCGCCGATATTTTGCAAATCATAGTGGCAATGAATGTTTACACTTTTGAAAACAGGACTAACATGTTCACAGGATGTGTGGGCAAAACAAAAAATGTGTTATCAGTACAAGTGGTAGAGAGATTTTGAGCCTGCAATTGTAATAAAGATCTTGAAATTCGACATGTATACTTAGAATTAGTCTAATCTTTGTTTGCTTGCGAATGAATTTACATCACAAAAGATAATTCATTTCTTCACTCAAAGATCTCTCATATTTGCGAACCAGGTTTTCACATATTGATTAAACATTATTTATAGTGGACAACTCTGAAAGAAATATTACCTTTGGATACGTCGAGGACATTAGTAATATTCATCTGGGACAGCAACTACAGACAAGTGTGGAAGTCTTCAATTCACATTCTCATCCAAAGTGTCTGAGTGCTTTCTTCTTGTCTGAACCGCAAGGCAGAAACACAGGAGCACAAATTTCCTGTCCTAGGAGTTAACTGGCATTCTTTCTTCATTGTTACAAACTCGTATTGGAACAAATGTGTTTATATTCAAAACAAGACGTATCCTAGCAACAACTCAAGTGTTCATGCATGTGTAAATCTTTGGCAGTATTATAAATTATCAACTTCATTGTAGCCTAATTGTTCAATTAGTACATTCTTTATATTGAAAGTGTAACCCAGCAGCCTACATTACTGATCATTTTCTTAAATCTTCTAAGTCGATGTTCGACTCTGTGCAAATCAAACTTTTGACCCACATATAAAAATATTCTTGAAATTTTTTCCATGTAGTATGATATTCAAAATAGCATTCATACCTTTGTTACAATATTTCAGTTTTCTTAAACGAATGTCGATAGTCATGAGAATAATGCAGTCATAAATGAAACCGCATGATGGGATGGTGTAGGTAATAAACACAAACACACACACACACACGAACGTAACGAAATTCATGTGTGTATATATATCCAATATCCAACATCACATCGCGATGAATATTTTATTGCCATATTATTTCTGTATATTATAAAATAGTTTCGCAATGTATTTCCAAATGATAGAAGAAACACTTTTGTTACGAAATTTCCAGAAAACTTAATAAAATTCATGGTATTCTTCACGAATGCATTGATTGGAAATATCTTACAGTAAACATCACTCACCTCTCTGTTAATCGTTCATTTGGACAAGGAATGTTCTGCCCAATGTTTTGAGAAATACGAGCATAGTGTCTTAACAAATATATGCAATTTGCAATGTTGTAGAACACACAAGGCAATTGAATATAGCGTACAATTACCACAAAGAATAAATATGTAGTTGATTAACAGTACATTTACCAGTTAGTGACATTAACCGAAAAATCAAAAACAATGCGCGAGTAAAACAACATTGCGCTCCCGGCTAATGTCAACCGTTTCAACAGTAAGACGTCTTATTTTGAAATTTATAGTATACTAGATACCATTCCGGTTTTAACGATACTTGCTCTTGATCCAACCTTCCTACCAGACATAGCTTTACTAAATTTGCCGCGTTAGAATGTAAATTGTGGAGGCAATGAATGTTTAGACTTTTGAAAACAGGACTAACATGTTCACAGGATGTGTGTGCAAATCAAATAATGTGTTATCAGTTCAAGCGGTAAAGAGACTTTAAGTCTGCAATTTTAATAAAGATCTTCAGAGTCGACATGTATTCTCAGCAATTAGTCTAATCTTTGTTTGCTTGCAAACGAATTTCCATCACAATAGATAATTCATTTCTTCACTCAAAGATCTCTCAAATTTCCGAACCGACGTTTCATATATTGAATAAACATTATTGATAATGGACAACTCTGAAAGCAATATTACCTTTTGATACGTCGAAAACATTCGTAATATTTATCTGGGACAGAAACTACAGGCAAGTGTGGAAGTCTTCAATTCACATTGTCATCAAAAGAGCCTGAGTGGTTTGTTCTTGTGTCAACTGCAAGGAAGAAAAAACAAAAAGAGGAACACAACTTTCCTGTCCTAAGAGTAAACTGGCTGTCTTGCTTCATTCTTTCAAACTCATATTGAAACAAATGTGTCTATATTCAAAACAAAGACGAATCCTAGCAGCAACTCAAGTATTCTTGCATGATCAAATCTTTGGCAATATTATAAATTATCAACTTCCTTGTAGCCTAATTTTCCAATTAGTTCATTCTTGATATTGAAAAGTGTAACCCAGCGGCCTACATTACTGATCATTTTCTTAAATCTTCTAAGTTCATGTTCGACTTCTGTGCAGATCAAACTTTTTGCCCACATCTAGACATATTCTTGAAAGTGATTTCTATTTCAAAGAACACAATTAATTCTCAGTCCTGAAATAAGAGCATTTGCAAACTTTTGAGAAAATTGAATAATGTGTCGGATTTTTCAGAGACTTGTATGGCATGTTTCATCTTTCTTCCTTTCTACTACTAGGATTTGTTAATATGAGGAACAGGGATTAGTAGCATATCCGTATAGAAATGCTTCATCACAATTCGAATTACAAGCTGTTCTTGACTACATCTCATTTCGTAGGATCTCTGCATTTATAACGTTTTCAAAGTAGATGTGTATACATCTAAAAATATTGTGTCAAATATAGTGACCAAGAGTGTGTGTTTGTCGTTCAGTATTTTTTTCTACAGAAATACAATTCATGTATTTAAGAATTACATCCTTCAATTACTGAAATATTGTCCTGACATATTTTTCTTGGATGTTAGTTGGATGAAATGCATGATGGGATGGTGTAGGTAGAAAGCACACACACACACACGCACGTAAACAAATGTATGTATGTATATCACATTTGAATTACATTTCTTGAGGTACAAGTTGTGCATTAAGCTTCTACGTTTTCGTATTCTAGGGTCAAATTTCATGTCAATCGGACGATTTTTTCGTGAACTGACTTATTTGCCGTTACACCTAGTGAAAGCAATATCATCCAGATTCTCCCTATATTCCAACCCCGTAATATTTTGCGGTCAAATCGTGATGAATATTTTATTGCCTTATTATTTCTGAATATTATAAAATAGTTTCGGAATGCATTTCCAAATGATCGAAGAAATAATTTATCTACGAGAATCCCAGAACACTTGATAGAATTGATGGTATTCTTCCCGTATTCATTGATTGGAAGAATATAGCAGTAATCATCACTCACCTTAAAGTTAGTCGTTCAATGGGGCAAGGAACTTTCTGACCAAAGTTTTGAGAAATACAAAAATAGTCGTTTTACAAATATATCCAATTTGCAATGTAGTAGAACTCACAAGGCAACTGAATATGGCGTACAAAGTGTGACAGAACATTGAGATATGGAAAAATGAAATTTTACTTAGTATTCTTGAAGACTAACAAAATGATGGTCATTTTTTATTAGAGATTTACAATTAAACAACAGAACGTTTAGCAGTTAGTGACATTAACACAAAGACCAAAAACAAGGTGGTAATAACAGAACATTGCGCCCCCGGCCAATGTCACCCGTTTCAACACTAAAACGCCTTATTTTGAATTTTTAGAGCACACTAGTTACCATTCCCGATTTAAATATACAGGGTGTTTCAGTGAAAACGCCGTGATTTTGAAGTACAACAACATTTTTTAATGATACCCATTGTAAGATAAACTTACATGGTCTGATAAATCAAAGACTAAAGTTTAATGTAAGACATGTTGGAGCCATTTGCAAGTAATTTTCTGATGTGACATAGCCATCAAAGAAGAAAGGTCCAATTATGCCATGTTTTGAAATAACACACCAAACCAAAACCTTTTCCGGATGCAGAGGTGAGTCTACCATTTCATGCGGATTTTCTGTTGCCCAAAACCTTACATTTTGTTTGTTTACTTCACCTGACAGATAAATGTACGCTTCGTCTGTACACCACAAGTTACCAATAATGTCAGGGTCATCAGCAATTAACGCACTGAACTGATTTGCAAAATGCAAACGCCTTCTTTTTCCAATGACTGTTAATTTTTGAAGCATCTGCATTTTGTAGGGGAACATTTGCAAGTCTTTTCGCAGAATACGCCAACATGATGTTAGGGATATTGCGTTTTCTGCTGACAAACGTCGCAAAGATTTTTTTGTCGGGATATTCACAACAGATTCTCGCACTACGGCAATATGCTGTTCTGTATGCGCAGTTGGTCTGGATCCCCCTCTTTGCTTCCCTCTAACATTACCAGTTTTATTGAACTGATCAACATAACGCCATATGGACTTGGTGGATGGTGCCCATGCACACTGATTCTCCAGTCGGAATCGTCGTTGGACACCAACAAAGGAGCGTGATTCAATGAACCAAGTCACCAATAAGATCTTCTGCTGCAACGACAGTCTATGGTCCGCCATTATTATACTGGACTATACAACCCGAAACAAAACAGTGTAAAACAAAATTTATACTTTGTTTCTTGTGTATCCATTTATGTTTTTACTATACTATTCTTAAAATAAATTTTATAGCCGCTAGAAATCACGGCTTTTTGGGTGAAACACCCTGTACTTGCTGTTGATCCCACCTTCCGACCAGACATAGCTTTACTAAATGTGCGGCTATATTTTTCAAATCGTAGTGGCAATGAATGTTTACATTTTTGAAAACAGGACTAACATGTTCACAGGATGTGTGTGCAAAACAAATAATGTGTTATCAGTACAAGTGGTAGAGAGACTTTGAGCCTGCAATTTTAATAAAGATCTAAAAAGCCGACATGTATACTCTGAAATTAATCTAATCTTTGTTTACTTGCGAACGAATTTCCATCACAAAAGATAATTCATTTCTTCACTGAAAAATCTCTCTAATTTCCGAACCGACTTTTCACATTTTGAATAAACATTATTTATAGTGGACAACTCTGAGAGCAATATTAAATTTGGTTACGTGGAACACATTCGTAATATTCATCTGGGACAACAACTACAGACACATGTGGAAGTTTTCAATTCACATTCTCATCCAATGTGTCTGAGTGCTTTGTTCTTGTCTGAACCGCAAGGCAGAAACAGAGGAGCACAAATTTCCTGTCCTAATAGTTAACTGGCATTCTTCCTTCATTGTTACAAACTCATATTGAAACAAATGTGTTTATATTCAAAACAAAGACGTATCCTAGCAGCAACTCAAGTATTCATGCATGAGCAAATATATGGCAGTATTATAAATTATCACCTTCATTGTAGCCTAATTGTCCAATTAGTTCATTCTTGATATTCAAAATTGTAACCCAGTAGCCTACATTACTGATCATTTTCTTAAATCTTCTAAGTCGATGTTCGACTCTCTGCAAATCAAATTTCTTTCTCATATAACCGATGTACCAATTACCACTACCATCTGATGTTCATTTTACCACTACCTTCGGTCTTTCTAAGCATTTCTCCCCAAGATTTCATTTTTCTGCTCGCTGAGAAAAGGACAGCTATCTCAAGAAACCAGCATTCTTTCCCATGAAGCCAAGCATATATCACCGCCCCTACTTCGAGATGAAGGAGCCAATGTGTCCCGCAATAAACTCTCACGTCAACGTAAATTCGTCAAGAGATGAATGAAGACTCGAGTCTACTATTTAGATGGAAACTCGATTCGCCGTTCATTCTTTCAATAAACATCTATCACCTTGTTGATTAACAGTTCTTTGCAGATATGTTAATTGCCAGGAATTTTAAATAAATTCATTTCAGTTCAAGAAGAGAAAATCAGCAAGGGTAAATGGATTCTAGACCATAAAGAAACTTTTTATCTGTAAAGTATTTCAATTCGGTATTTCCAACTTAATTTTCAGGAACCTTTTTCCCGGCTCAATTTTAATATTGTCCAGGAACACGTTTTCAGTGAAACAATACGCAACTTGGACTGAATTTAAATTGTGCGAGGAAAAAGATTCCGGTCCTACAGATGAACCCACTAGAACCCATTAGAATTTATGGGTTCCTGGACCTTTAACAACCCTGGTT